>NC_064924.1:588821673-589132784 GCF_023897955.1 Schistocerca gregaria | reverse complement strand
ATACCAGTCTCAGTCTTGACAGAAATACAGTAGTCACATAAACAATAACCGACACCTTTTCAGTTATACTCGATTACATATTCTACAGGAATTATTGTTGTATGTTAAAATGTTCAAATGTGTGTGAATTCCTTAAGGACCCAACTGCTGAGGACATCGGTTCCTAGACGTATACGCTACTTGAACATACTTAAAATAACTTAAGCTGAGACCAACACATACACGCATGCCCGAAGGAGGGAGGGGCCGTACAATCCTTGACTTGACGCCTCAAAGCGCACGGCCACTCCGCGCGGCTGCTGTTTGTTAAACCAGGCACATGCCGACCACTTGTTTCATTATAGTCACTCAATAGGGCATTCGACCATGTAAACATTCTGTTGGTGTACAATTACTAGGCCATGATTTCTTCAAGGATAAGAATAAATATCAGAAAATTGTAATCTATTTTTACTCGCAAAGCAGTCTATGTTATAATGTTGCTGTCAATTGAAAATGTTCGTATAGGGAGTTTTCATAAAATATCTAAACGTTCAGCGCACGTCACGCAGAAGAAAATTATTATATTATTTCCACGTCAGAACTTAGTTCTTGCGTTACAAAAGGAACTGCTCATGAATAAATACCGCTTGGATACCTCATACAGAACTCCTTTGCTATTTATCCTTCTAACGACGTGACGTCTCACAGAACACCAGACACTACAGTACTCCGAAGTACTGTTTATGTATTACAAATCCTCCACACTATTTGCACGAAGATTTCCTGTATCTAGTAGTGGGCTTTGATTCCCTACAGATCTGAGATATCGGGACAAATAAAATTTTCGTGCATTTAATTAGAGAGTAATTTGAAAACCAGGGGATTGGTCCCCTTTCTAGAAATTTAGTACCCAAGCTGCTACTTAGAAAACAACGGACGTTAATGCAAAAACGAAGAGGAGCTTCGTAGTCCATTAAGTATATGTTTGGATGCACTGAAAAGGAATACCTTCCAGCAGATTATGTGCAACTTTCTCTCAAGAAGCATTATGATTTCGTTCTTTGTGTATAGAAAATCTTGAGGTCCTTATCAGCAACAATGGCCTTTTATTGACAGGAAGTCTTTGTTGCTGACATGCCTCTACTTTCGGGTTAGCAGTCACGTATGTATATAGGTGTAAATAGTGAAAATTTACCATCTTTGCATATTTAAATGACGCCTTACCCGTGTCATGCTCAATAAGGATTGAGTAATAGTCGAATAAACCGTCTGTGTACGGTTCCTTTGCACTGGGGGATAATCGTGCTAGTAAATATTTAAGTGTTTGTCAAGTCCGTAGTTATTTCTTACACAGGTGATGCTACCTATACGTAATACCGGATTTTCACGAAGTTCTGACGACTTTAAATTTGAACAAAGTGCTCTAAAACGAAGATATGGCGATCATAGCGCCTTCTATTAGTCGTACGGAGCGTTGAGTTTCATACAGTAAGCAGGTTTGTAAAGATGCCGTACCGATGAAGCAACATTGTGCGTTCGCATTGGAGAGCTGTTTTCGCTAAGGCAAATGTGTTGCGTGCATACCACGTGCCTTTGGTAAGGCTTTCAAGACTCAGGCGTCATATCCAGTTCCTGTTCGTGGAACAATATTGAACTGGGTAAGACACTTCCGTGAAGCTGCCAGTACATCGAATAGAAAAGCCATCCGAACTCCGGAGAACTTCGAACGTGTACGGAGCAATTTGCAGGCAGGCCGTTTCCATTCGTTACGGACGCATGTCCAAACAACCGGCCGAAAAGTTTTCTAAAGATCGCATTCATCATGAAATTTCCAGAATTCCTCCAGTAGTTATGAAAGATGTGTTCAAATACAGACCTGGAGTGATGCGTAGCCGCGAATGGTCATTTGTCAGATGTAGCTGAAACGCCCTTAAATCATGCAGGGCTAACAGGTAATTAGGATTGTGGAAAGGACCAAGGTAGTTGCGATCGCATTCATTTCAGAATTGTTATTTAGTTCACAAATACGCTTTTAAAATAATTAAATTTGCTTCTCGGCTGAAGGTCTCCTAAAAAGACGCTTTAGAATAAGTTCAATTTTGAAAAGATATGACACACAGTGAAAGATACGAATAAGATAAATCGTATACACATATTAGATCAGCATGCGGAACGGCTGAAAGCTGCAGGATTAAATTTTCAAAATTCCAAAAATAGTATTGTGATAATAGAAGGTACGATGCCACAATGTTTTAAGATGCTAACAGGGCTGATGGCCCTCATGGTGCAAGAAAGAGATGAAGAAACACAATAAGATGGCTGAAGGCCGCAAAGTTAAATTTTGCAAATTAAGTAAATATATATTACAACAAACGGTAAAACAACATTAAGTTTAAAAATATCCTTCTTGCAACACAAACGGCGAAAGGCCCACAATCACCCTTCAAGAGTAGAAGGCGACAATGTTTGGACTTGAAAATTCTGAGAACATGTTTCCAGGGCTGAGGGCCCGTAACTAACCTTGCCAAATTAAAAATAAAGAATAGAGTTATATTACAACAACCTTAACACTGAAAAAACGATAATTAAGAGAACGGCGCTCAGGAGTCTCCAGTGGATCGGTCTGCTATCGTTCTCTTTGACGAAACAGGTGGTGAGTCCAACTACACTTAATTCGTGCGAACCCAACCAAGGGGCAGTCACGCACCGACCGACTAACCGCTTGCTTATCGCGACGGAGTACAGAAGAATTCAAGGCCCCAGGAAAGTTAAAAGTATCACAATCCCCAAACAAACGCGTATGTGAATTGAGCTGCCGAAACTACACACTATGTTGGCAGCAACAACCAGAGAGGCAAAGACACTGCCTAAAAATTAAGTTAGCGGCCAGGACAGGTAACCAGAACATTCCGCTGGTGCACTTAACTATGATAAATTAATTTAATTAATTCCACCTAACGGCGGCTATCTCGAACACTTCACTCGTTGTTGCTCACAGGAAGATATCCACAACAGCAACGCCGTAACCATCAACGTAATGCTCAAAACCACTTATCCTTTACGTCCTGAGCCGGCGAGAGACGATGGTCGTACCGATCGGACAGCACCAGACAGACTCCGACACTGCACAGAGACCGCCAGCGGCCCAGTCGACTACGCTGCATGGAGGTGTCCTCGGACCAACCGACCAACCTACAATCCACCAAAGGTCATTCCCGGCTTAGGTGATGCTTGGCGGCAATGGTCGGGCGGGCGATGTCCATGCAGTGTTCACTGCTGCTGCAAGCCAGCGACTGGCTGGCCCAGGCTGCTCTCCAGACGCCTTGCAACTCCCTGGCAGGGCCCAACTCACTACCCGAACTGCCGCCGTGAGCTCTCCTCCTCGCACGTTCCGACTGACGGCCAGTACCCCGACAACACATAAAACAAGTTGCCAGTTGAAATGACAGCAATTACACACAATGTTTAACAGACACTTGCACGACACTCTTCAGTAACTAAGCACGCACAAGGACACATCGGGAGCCGATGCGCGTGCGCGCGCGCGCGCGCGCGCGTGCACACACACACACACACACACAGCCGACTCACTGACGAACCCCTAGGCCGTGGCACCTGCTCACGTGATGCGTGGCAGCTATGGTCGAGAGAGTCATGTCGACGCAAACCTGACTGCTTCAACCCGACTGCACCAGTGCCATATTGCAACTCCCCGACTGGCAGGTCCGGACTGCACTCCAGACACGTTCCAGCTGACTGGCAGATCCGAACTTACAACCCGACCTGCCCTGCTGGCGCCGGCTGGGGTGGTCTTGCGGTTCTAGGCGCTACAGTCTGCAACCGCTCGACCGCTACGTTCGCAGGTTCGAATCCTGCCTCGGGCATGGATGTGTGCGATGTCGTTAGGTTACTTAGGTTTAAGTAGTTCTACGTTCTAGGGGACTGATGACCTCAGCAGTTACGTCCCACAGTGCTCGGAGCCATCTGAATCATTTTTGCCCTGTTGCAACCTTCGAACTAACTTCCAGACACACGACGGCGGAAATACTGACTCGGACCCAACCACGCAGAGGAAACCCTCCCACTGGCTAAGCGACATCCCTGCACCAGAAAAGGACCGACCGAAGTTCCACAAGATGGTAATTGAAGTGGCTCAGAAGCACTCTGAGAACCAGTTACAGGTCGCACAATGAGACGACCGACCTGTCAGAGGCAATACGCCGAGAACACTTAAAACAACTTGTCAATAAAAATCACCCAACTACACACCGAACCTGACGAAAACTAGCACGTAGACCTGAACGATGCCCACCAGTAACTAAGCACGCAAGAAGACAAATCTGGAGTCAATGCACACACACACACACACACACACACACACACACACACACACACACACACGACTCACGAACGATCGGCTACCCGAAACGCGTCGTCCGGTAGGACGACCGCCAGACGATCCACCAACACCGTGGCCCGGCTCAATTGACACGTAGCAGCAATGGCCGGGGAAGCCATGTCGACGCAGACCTCACTGCTGCTCCACGCCGGCTGCTCTAGTTCCGCATTGCAACTCCCCGAGTGGCAAGTCCGGACTGCGCTCCTGATGTGATCCAACTGACTGGCAGCCTCCACTCGCAACATGAACTGCTTACGACAGACAACGACCGGGAAGTAATAGCAGTCGAGCAAAGACGCTACGAGAGGGGATATATCGATACGCGCTACTAACGCCGCTCACGGTCAGGCAAAGCAGCTACTCAGCGACAGATGTGATTTAAATCAACGTAGTGAGGTGGAAGTAGTTTAAAAACAGGGTGTAAAATACATGATGGAGGGAACACGAGACACGCAAGGCTCAGTTAACTTGAAAAAATGATGTAAGTTGTGTAAAATATTCAACTTTATCCCGCTATCAGTTTATGTCTTAATCATAATTCAAAACATTAATACGTAGATTGTGTGCAATGAAGTGAGCCGCATACAATGCAAATTCTGACTCGAATCGTAAGTCAACGTTACCTCGTTCGAATGAAAGAGTATTCGTATCACGTTACTGCGTGAAGAACTCCATGTGATGTGGTATGCTGACACGTTCTCCACCTGTGTTTTTCGCACGATCAACGTCCTCTGAACAGTTGTCCGATGGTCTGACATGGAAGTAATGTTTTCGAACCTGAGGCCTAGTAATATATTCATCTACTATATGTGAGGTGTTATGCACTGTACGTTCGACCGTATCTTTTTGTTAAACCGTATACTGCCCCATGTTACGTTCTGTGGACTTGTTGAAGGTATCCTAAAACAGCAGAAACACGCTGACGATTGTGAAAGTGTAACTGGAGGAGCAAGACTCAAGAAGACACAAATAGTTTAACTTAACAACGAGCAGTCAGTTCCGCCCAAGTTCCAACACTGATTAAAGTTGCGTCGAAGACTGCGGGGAACATTAAAAGCTAATGCTTTTCTCTTAGAAGTAATTAAGACTTAATTGCCCGAGCAATATCTCGAGGAGAAATTAGAGTGCAGGATGCAATTAAATCAACCGCAAAGTAGCAGGGGATCGTCCGGTTTTCGCAACTGTGACTTGCTACCGACACTGCACGCGTTTCAAGTTTATTCGCTCTTTCTTTGTCTGCGGTGATTCCTTTCTTTCTCATCCCTCTTCATCTACAGAGTAAACATCTTACCAGTGAGTAATAGATTCTGTCGAGAAACGTAACGGTGTTCTTTCACAAATAGGTTCTTTCTTCTCGAGGTTCCGGCATAACGTGATAAGAGAAATAAGGAAAACATGATAGAAAATTCATTTCCTAAAACTGAATTACGGAGTTGAATCCCACATCCGTTACGTTTGTGATCCATTTCCTAGGCGTTTCTGTAAACAGTTGTGTAGTATATGCAAACAAATGCCCAATCAAATTTTCTACCGAACTCATTCATAGGATGCGTAGGTATCACACGCAGTACTACTCCGCACCGTTAATTCATACTCTCGATATATTGCTCACTTCCTTCTCAGACAAAGACAGAGATCACCTCAAAACTGCTGTAGTTATCGTCACGGAAGCAGGTGGGTCAAGGTCATCTCACTGTCTTACACTGAGTGATAGTTTTAAATGTTCAAATAAAGTTAAATTGCCGTGCCACCTATTCACACCATCTACGAAATGAGGTCACAGTTTTCAAGGAAGGCATAGAATTATTTCCAGAAAGATTAATAAATTTATTACTTAAAAATAACCATCCAATACAGAACAAGCTAATTCATTTGTGGCAAACGTAAAATCGATGAGAGTCGCTTCTGCCTTGGTGCCAATGATGGTCGTATGCGTGTTTGGCGCCGTGCAGTTGAGCGACACAATCAGGACTGCATACGACTGAGGCACACAGGGCCAACACCTGGCATCATGGTGTGGGGCGCGATCTCCTACACTGGCCGTACACCTCTGGTGATCGTCGAGGGGACACTGAATAGTGCAGGGTACATCCAAACCGTCATCGAACCCATCGTTCTACCATTCCTAGACCGGCAAGGGAACTTGCTCTTCCAACAGGACAATGCACATCCGCATGTATCCCGTGCCACCCAACGTGCTCTAGAAGGTTTAAGTCAACTACCCTGGCCAGCAAGATCTCCGGATCTGTCCCCCATTGAGCATATTTGGGACTGGATGAAGCGTCGTCTCACGCGGTCTGCACGTCCAGCACGAACGCTGGTCCAACTGAGGCGCCAGGTGGAAATGGCGTGGCAAGCCGTTCCACAGGACTACATCCAGCATCTCTACGATCGTCTCCATGGGAAAATAGCAGCCTGCATTTGTGCGAAAGGTGGATATACACTGTACTAGTGCCGACATTGTGCATGCTCTGTTTCCTGTGTCTATGTGCCTGTGGTTCTGTCAGTGTGATCATGTGATGTATCTGACCCCAGGAATGTGTCAATAAAGTTTCCCCTTTCATGGGACAATGAATTCACGTTGTTCTTATTTCAATTTCCAGGAGTGTGTGTTATGTGGACATGTGTCCGGAAACACTTAATTTCCATGGTAGGAGTCATTTTAGTTTCGTTCTTCCACCTACGCTCAGTGGAGCACGTTATCATGATTTCATACTTGACACTCTACCTGTGCTGCTAGAACATGTGCCTTTACAGGTACGACACAACATGTGGTTCATGCACGCTGGAGCTCCTGCACATTTCAGTCGAAGTGTTCGTACGCTTCTCAACAACAGATTCGGTGACAGATGGATTGGTAGAGGCGGACCAATTCCATGCCCTCCGCACGCTCCTGACCTCAACCCTCTGGACTTTCATTTATGGGGCCATTTGAAAGCTCTTGTCTACGCAACCCCGGTACCAAATGTAGAGACCCTCCGTGCTCGTATTGTGGCGGCTGTGATACAATACACCAGTCTCCATGGCTGCGTCAGCGCATCAGGGATTCCATGCGACGGAGGATGGATGCATGTATCCTCGCTAACGGAGGACATTAGGAACATTTCCTGTAACAAAGTGTTTGAAGTCACGCTGGTACGTTCTGTTGCTGTGTGTTTCCATTCCTAGATTAATTTGATTTGAAGAGAAGTAATAAAATGAGCTCTAACATGGAAAGTAAGCGTTTCCGGACAAATGTCCACATGACATATTTTCTTTCTTTGTGTGTGAGGAATGTTTCCTGAAAGTTTGGCCGTACCTTTTAGTAATAACCTGTATATTTGAATATATTATTATCATGTGCACATTTCCTCATATCTACAAGATCAGCCTGCCATAAATCTAGGACATCAACATTGAAAGTGCAGTGGAAGCTCCACAGTCAAACACAGAGGAAAGAGTGGATAAGTGGAAAGACTACTCTGAAGGCTTCTATGACAAGGAGCACTTGTGTGGTGAAATTGTAGGAGAAGAAAAGGGAGTCAACATGGAAAACGTAAGCGATGTAGTACAAGCGTCACAGTTGAACAGAGCTCTAGAAGACTTGCGAACACACAAGGCAGCAAAGATCGGTAAAATTTCATTAGATTTTGTATACTCATTGGGTGGCAGCAAGCGAGCGGTAATTGAAGTTGGCCTGTAGAATCTATGAGTGCGGAGATATACCATGAAACTTCTAGAAATATATACTACTGGCCATTAAAATTGATACACCACGAAGATAACGTGCTACAGACGTGAAATTTAACTGACAGGAAAACGATGTTGTGATATGCACATGATTAACGTTTTAGCATTCACACAAGATTGGGGCCTATGGCGACACTCACAACGTGCTGACATGAGGAAAGTTTCCAACCGATTTCTCATACACAAACTGCAGTTTACCAGCTTTGCCTGTTGAAACTTTGTTGTGAGGGCTGGTGTAAGGAGGAGCAATGCGTACCATCACGTTTTCGACTTTGATAAAGGTCGGATTGAAGCATATCGAGATTGCACTTTATCGTATCGCTTTGGTCGAGATTCAATGATTGTTAGGTTTCAGGAGGGTAATATGGAACGCTGTGCTGGATCCCAACGGCCTCGTATCACTAGCAGTTCAGATAACAGGCATCTTATCCGCATGGCTGTAACGGATAGTGCAGCCACGTCTCGATCCCTGAGTCAACAGATGGGGACGTCGGCAAGACAACAACCGTGTGCTTGAACAGTTCGACGACGTTTGCAGCCGTATGGACTATCAGCTGGGAGACCATGGCTGCGGTTACCCTTGACGCTACATCACTGACAGGAGTGCCTGCGATGGTGTACTCAACGACGGACCTGGGTGCACGAATGGCAAAACGTCATTTTTTCGTATGAATCCAGGTTTTGATTACAGCATCATGATGGTCGCATCAGTGTTTGGCAACCCCGGCGTGATGGTACAGGGTGGCAGTGGTTACGTCCCTCTTGTTCGCACTGACGGCACTTTGAACAGTGGACGTTACATCTCAGATGTGTTACTACCCGTGGCTCTACCCTTTATTCGATCCCTGCAAAACCCTACATTTCAGCAGGATAATGCACGACCGCCTGTTGCAGGTCCTGTACAGGGCCTTTCTGGTTACAGAACACGTTCGAATGCTGCCCTGGCCAGCACATTCTCCACATCTCTAACCAACTGGAAACGTCTGGTCAATGGTGGCCCAGCAACTGGCTCGTCTAAATACGCCAGTCACTACTTTTGATGAAGCGTGGTATCGTGTTGAAGCTGCATGGGCAGCTGCACCTGTACACGCCATCCAAGCTCTGTTTGACTCAATGCCCAGGCGTATCAAGGCCGTTATTACAGACAGAGGTGGTTGTTCTGGGCACTGATTTCTCAGGATCTATGCCCTCAATTTGCGTGAAAATGTAATCACGTGTAACTTCTAGTATAATATATTTGTCCAATGAATGCCCGTTTATCATCTGCATTTATTCTTGGTGTAGAAATTTTAATGACCAGTACTGTATAAACTACTCAAGCATCAATTTCATTTCCTCTCTTAAAGACTTAATCCAAAATGTATCACAGTGTATCATTCCCTGAAACACAACGTCATAAATTACGTAACACAACACTGATTTGAACGCTCCCAGAGCTTAGTACAGGTGCTCGGGGTTATGGAACACATCACATGCTGATGTTGACAGAGGACAAATGTAAACATAAGTAGAATGCACACTCGACATTCCGTCACCCATCGTCGGTTGAAGAGTTGTGACGAGAAGTTAGAAATGCTACTTATCTACGAGGAATGTAAGTTAGCTAAACAGTAATCGCAATACTGTTTTTTTAATCACGTATACATTTAGCACAGTAGGATCGTCCTTGTAAACACTGCAGTTTACAGTAGGCGTGCAGTAAAGGTTGTCTTTCCTACAAACTGCATTGACATATCGTCACTTATTGTTGTTGTTGATGATGTTGGTGTTGAAGGTAGGCGAAACGTTACTCAGACAGCGGAACTGTACAGAGAGCGATATCATAAATTACGTAACACAACACTGATTTGAACGCTCCCAGAGCTTAGTACAGGTGCTCGGGGTTATGGAACACATCACATGCTGATGTTGACAGAGGACAAATGTAAACATAAGTAGAATGCACACTCGACATTCCGTCACCCATCGTCGGTTGAAGAGTTGTGACGAGAAGTTAGAAATGCTACTTATCTACGAGGAATGTAAGTTAGCTGAACAGTAATCGCAATACTGTTTTTTTAATCACGTATACATTTAGCACAGTAGGATCGTCCTTGTAAACACTGCAGTTTACAGTAGGCGTGCAGTAAAGGTTGTCTTTCCTACAAACTGCATTGACATATCGTCACTTATTGTTGTTGTTGATGATGTTGGTGTTGAAGGTAGGCGAAACGTTACTCAGACAGCGGAACTGTACAGAGAGCGATATCCTGACAAGAACCTACCTTCCCGAAGGATGTTTTCTCGTTTTGTTGCTACATTTAGGGAAACGGGAAGTTTCAACCCACGACCATGCAACGTCGTAGCACTCGCAAAGACGAAGCTGCCGAAGTTACTGTTCCCTCTTCCGTTGCAGTGAATCCACATGTTAGCACACGACAGCTTGAACACGAGCCTGGAATTCCTAAAATCAGTGTCCATCGTATTCTTGCACGTCACTGGTTCCATTCTTACCATGGACACCTGCATCAAGAATGGCATGGATTGATTTCCAGAATCATGTAAATTCTGTCTGTGGGCACAGCAGCAAATCCTCGCCATCCCGTACTTCTTCCCCAATGTTATATTTACCGAAGAATGTTTCTTCTCAAACAAAGGACAACTAAATATAACGAACATGCATAATTGGAACAGCGACAATCCACGATGGCTTAAACAGGTGGAACATCAAATGGTTCAAATGGGTCTGAGCACTATGGGACTTAACATTTGAGTTCATCAGTCCCCTAGAACTTAGAACTACTTAAACCTAACTAACCTAAAGACATCAATCACATCCATGCCCGAGTCAGGATTCGAACCTGCGACCGTAAAGGTCACACGGTTCCAGACTTAAGCGCCTAGAACGGCGCGGCCACACCGGCTGGCGGTGGAACATCAGCGTCAGTGGAGAGTTAAGGTCTGATGTGGGATGCTCGGTACTATAATAATTGGCTCGTATTTCATCAATGGTAGTCTAAACGGCACAGCGTATGTCAACTTCCTCAGGCGAATTCTTCCTCCTTCTCTCGACGAAGTGCCACTAAAGAACCAGAATGCGTATGTGGTATCAACACGACGGATGTCCAGCACATAAAACCTTGCGTGCACGTCCTGTTCTGAACCGAAGGTATCCTGCCAGATGGATTGGTCGGGGAGAAACAGTTAGTACACTTGTTGTAGCTGGGATTCACAGCCATAAATTTGTTTTTGAAGGACATCTTCCTTACGGCAGTGAGTATTATAAGTTTTTATTACACTACTGCAATTTCGGCCTTAGGCCATTATCAAGTGATATTATGGCTTTACGCCATGTCAACTTAATGTGTCAGTTAATATTACATTGATATGGCTTAAAGCCATAATATTACTTGATAATGGCCTAAGGCCAAAATTGCAGTAGTACAATAAAAATTTGCAACAGTCACTGGCGTAAAGATGATGTCCTTCAAAAAAGAGGAAAAGTTACTTGGCCTGCTAGATCTTCTGATTTAAATTCTTTGGCCTTTTTTCTTTGAGGATGCATTAAAGACGTTGTCTATCGCGATATTCCTCCGAGTCCAGAGGACATGCAGGAACGTATCGTGCTTGCATGTAATTCTCTTCAGCAGGCAACACTGGAAGCAGTAAATAATTCTTTCATTCAACGAGTGCACCAGTGTATCGGAATCCGGGGTCACCACATTGAGCACATTCGAATGTTCTACTCCTGGTCAACGGTACAAAAGAGTCAAATAAAGTTTTTGCTATGTTTTTACTTGGTTTTCATTTTTTTCTGACAAGTGGACGAGTTCGTGAACCGGGCTCAAAGTCAGTGTTGTGTTATGTAATTAATTATGTTGTGTTTCAGTGAATGGTGCACTGTGATACATTTTTGTGAAGGTCATTAGGAGAGGAAATGAATCACCGAATAAATGATACAGGGTGCCATTTAAAATCGTTATAGCCACTGTTCATATCTTTGGAAGAAAAATAAAGCTGCAACGAAGGCAATAAAGCTGATTGATGTCCCCCTGACGGCTAAAGAAGATTTGTTTGAAACATGTTTTAATTTGCATATGGACAAACAGTCATTTAGGGTGGTCAAGATAAATGGGGCACCCTGTATATGATGCACTGGGTAGCACACAACAATACCTATCCGTGGTTTGACGAGGCAGCTATGGCACTGATAAAAATTGATAAAGTCAATACAGCAAAACCGAAGAACGATAATGCCTAGTAATGAGCGACACCTATTTGGTCATTACGATTGACGCTGTACAGAAAAGCCGCCTCTGCACGCCATCAGTACTGCATTCTGCTAGCCTGGAGGCAATCCATCAGTCAGATATATGGTGTTCATGTCATTCTCACTCGATTTTCTTGGCACTATATTGTAACTTCTTGTGTCAGATTCTTCTAGTATTGGTCACTCTCTTGCTGCCTGATGTAATGACCAGCGGTTCGTAGTCATGAATGCCTAAGAACCAGAGCCAGTACCTCAGCCTCCACTAATGGGTAGTCCATGAGTCTATCATCGACGTTCCAATTGAGGACACCGACTGATCTGAAGCTTCAGCATTTCTCAGGTAAGACGGCCAACCGTAAGGCGAGTAACCCGCCACACTACGAGTCACCCGCGCTCGTGGGTGATGCGGAGACCGTTACGACCCTTGAATCTGCGTATTTACCCAGCAGGCCTACGAATACATCAGCTACCCTGGAAGACATGGTGACAACATGAACTCCGAGGAATTAAGGTAGTAGTATGCGAGCTAACATCCCAAACATGTTCGTGCTCATATGCGTTTCCTCTTCATCGAAATGTCTTGGCTCAAAGTCGTCCAGGGGTTACACCGCACGTGTCGCATTGCACGCCCTGAATTAGACACTTGTGTCCCTTCGGTTAAATAGTCTGGCTGTTGGCAAGTTTGCGAAATCGAAAGTTAATATAACATATATTTACTGTAATAATAGTATCTGGCACTAAAATAACGACTCATAAATGATGCAGGCCACAAGGTTGCGATTTGGTTAGAATAATATTTATTCAGAAAACACACTAACTGCGAAAGTGGTTGTATTTAGAATTACTATTACACTCGAGCGCAAATCCATTTGACACAGTTCTATCACTCACAATTTCGTCGCGAAACACAAGTCCAACACTCCACCTCGTTAACTACGCGAAACGATAGAGTTCATTCCAATTCCCCCAATACCACACTGTACGACATTTTCTAAATCGTTTCACTTCCTCGCTGCCTAAAGACCGACTGTCCGCTTTAGCTCCTCCATCCAAACTGTACACTTTGGTGTCTCCAGCTGAAATATCCGCTTTCGGGTCTGCATCAGCACTGTGCCTCTGCCTGTCCCCGGCCGCTTTTTCTACGCACAGAATATCCTCGCTTAACTGACTAGGGTATTTCCCTTTCCTGAAGCCGTCCATCTGATTGATTACAGCTTATTCTACATTATTTTGTACTTTATCATATGTAAATAATCAAAGCTTGACAACTTTCACGTTCCAAATAAAGTAACAACAATATCCATTACAGAATAAACGTTAAATTCTTTTACAAAAAACCAGTACCGCTTTCTTCTTAGCTTTGAATGTCATGGTCAGAAGCCTTGCACCAATGTGCTACCTTATAAATAAATAAAGAACAAAAGTAACTATTATGCAATAAACTTCACAATAAATCTTGTACTACCTAATGATTCAATATGGTATCATGATGTCACCGTTCAATATGTTTTGTGTGGAGGATATGATGATCTGATGCTTAACTGTACAGACTGATAAGTAAAATGTATTATATTTTTTAAACAAATAAAGTTACAGAGTTGAAATTTACAACATTTGTCATTTTAATGATGCGCGTCTATATCAAAAGTCAATCGTTAAGATCGAACAAAGCATTCAGATTTTATCACTCAGGTCTTTGTTACAGAACTTGTTAATTTCACTTTTACAGTAAATCTCTAACTATTATATGATCAATATTTAATTTTTATTGGGATCACCATGAACTTTTCTGAAGGATGGTGGATAAAAATTGCTGTGGCTTCATTCCTTGCACTACTGCAGAATTAAATAATTGTCAGAAATGTTTCTCTTTAGGGCCGTTCTTAGATCTGCCATATTTAACACTGCTACATTTCCCTGGCTACAAACGCCTTCTATAGGGTTTCCCTATGACGTAGGTTCTCCTCTACCTCACTCGCACACTACAGTGCTTGGGCCTCAATAGACAATAGATGCTTGTGAGCTTCCCCTTGTCGTGCTGACTCTGCGCCCTTTGTGGCATATGGTCCTGGACGACAGGGTTCGTTTCATTATTCCTGTACGCTGACTCCTTCGGCCATATATTTAAATGAGAGCGTAATGCTCATCAACTCAAAAATATTTAGCCTTGCTTTAAAATGTTGAACACAATTGCAGTTCAACAACAGTGAACGCAATGAACGATTTAAGAAAATCAGCCAATTAATTGCTGGTGTAAGGGATGATTGAACGCTGTAGACAATGGTTCCTACAACTGCAAAATTCTACACTTGCTGAATCCATAATCAAGGTTTGTTAATAAACCTTTACACCTGTAACTGGTTGGCTGATTTTCTCAAATATTTAGAATCATTTTTTACTGCGTGTGATGACGCCACATTGCTTCTTTTGGTACGTTACCACATCATGAACACTTACTTTGCTCCGTATTCCACTTCTTCTGATGCGACAAAACTGTATAATATTGCGAATTACTGTTCCTTAAAAGCCTTCATGATCGGGAATCAGACCTATTTATGTGTCCCTTTCATAAATTAAAAGAGATTTTTTCGCTCACAAGATGTGTTCTTGAACTTCACATTTGCAGTCGAAGAATTCGTGTACCTGATTACTACTAATACATTGTTCCAAAGCCTGATCTTTGTTATCATTATTTCAACTATACTTCACTCAACTGATGAATGTGTCTTCTACTATCAAGAATTAAATATGTGTTCCCTAAACCTGTCTAGCAGTCGTCTAATGTTCTTCAGTAGTATCTAGTCTGGACATACAGATTCTTTCAAAACCTTATGTCAATTCCATTTTCTCATGGCGGAATATTGCCACATAATAAATTTAAAATTGTCATACGTCGATATGATCACTGAGCCTGGTAAAAGAGCGTAAAAAGGTGACAGAAAATGCTGTTGGATGGAAGCATTTGACCCCAGGTATTTCGAAACGTCATACACTATTAAAAAGAAAATACCGTTGTTACAGGTTCAGAATTTAAAGGACTTACATTAATCGTCTCGGACTTTAGCAAAGTTAAATATATTCTCTTTATTTTACTGGGCAACAAACAGTGGATGGACTCAAGCTTTTTCGGGTTTCAATTACACGAGTACCTTTTTAACTGTCCAAGTGACTCAGGTGTCTTCAAATTTATAAAAACTCGACATTACTTACAATAATAAGTGCGCCCAAGATAGGGCCGCAATAAAACAGATAAAAAGTATTAAACATTTAAAATTCAAATCCATGTAGAAAATCACCCTTTACCACTGAAACATATGAGAGAATCATAAAAAAAATTGTAAAATGACGAGAATTTTAGAGTTATCTAAACACATATCTCGTTCATTGGAAGTGACAATAGGTTAGTCAAACATATTAATTTCCGTAGTACACACAGCGAACGCTGCCTTAACTGACTGTTGATCCATCTAATATGTTTGCTGATTGTGCCCAAACATCTAGGTGCTGGTCTAAATCGCTCAGTAGCATTGAAAGCCGGTCGCAATTGCAAAACTAGATCCAGTACTGGTATAGGCCAAAACACAGCTGTAGTTTAACCTTTATCAAGACTCTTAATAACAAATATATGACAAGCTGAGGTAAGACAAAAGGCTATTAGTTAACATACACACAACAAAAATGTGTTGCATCACCTCGGTTCGGAGAGTTCCGAAACCTGTACAGAAAACTGGAATAGAGTTTAATTTTAAATCATTTCCACCCATTTTATTGCTCATGAAAACTACACATTGCTTGTTGTACCACTATACAACGAGACCTTAAGATATTGTAGTCCAGACAGTTGTAACACTATTACCTCTAATACCCAGTAGCACGTCCTCTACCATTGATGAATGCCTGTATTCGTCGTGGCATACTATCAACAAGTTCATCAAGGGACTGTTGGTCCAATTTGTCCCACTCTTCAACCGAGATTCTGCGTAGATCCCTCAGAGTGGTCGGTGGGTCACGTTGTCCATAAACAGCCATTTTCCGTCTATACCAGTCGTGTTCGATAGCGTTCGTATCTCGAGAACATGCAGGCCACTCTAGTCGAGCGACGTCGTTATCCTGAAGGAAGTGATTTACAAAGATGTGCACGATGGGGGCGCCAATTGTCATCCATGAAGACGAATGCCTCGACAGTATACTGCTGATATGGTTTCACTATCAGTCGGAGAATGGCATTCACGTATCGTACAGCCGTTTCGGCGCCTTCCATGACAACCAGCAGCGTACGTCTGCCCCATACAATGACACACCAAAACTTAAGGGAACCTTCCCCTTGCAGCGCTCGCTGGTTATTGTGTCTGAGGCGTTCAGCCTGATAGGGTTTCTATAAACACGTCTCCGACGATTGTCTCGTTGAAGTCATATGTAACACTCACCGGTGAAGTGAACGTGATGCCAACCCTCAGCGGTTCTATTCGGCATGTTGTTGAGCCCATCTGTACCGCGCTGCATAGTGTCGTGATTGCAAAGATGGATATCGCCATGAGTCGGGAGTAACGTTGCGTATGATGCAGCCTATTGCACATAGTTTGAGTCCTAACACGACGGCCTGTGGCAGCATGAAAATCATTATTCAACATAGTGGCGTTGCTGTCAGGGTTCGTCCGAGCCATAATCCGAAGGTAATGAACACCCACTGCAGCAGTAGCCGTAGGGAAGCCTGAGCCAGGCATGTCATCGACAGTTTCTGTCTCACTGAATCTCCTCCATGTCCGAACAACGTCGCTTTGGTTCACTCCGGGACACCTGAACACTTCCCTTGTTGAGAGCATTTCCTGGTGCAAAGTAACAACGCTGACGCGATCGAACCACGGTATTGACCATCTAGGCATGGTTTAACTACCTTCTTCCATGTGGAATGACCGGATCCGATCGCCTGTCGGACCCTATCCGTCTAATACGCGCTACTCTCGCATATTTCTTTACTTCATTCTGTGGGTTTACTGACATCTATGAAGAGTCAAAACTCCTGTGTCAGTGGTACAATATCCACACTTAACGCCTGTCGTCAGGAGTTTTGGGAACCAGGATGATGAAAAACGTTTTCATGTGTGGAGAATAATTCAGTAATAGAAATAGAGAGTACGATGGGCTGGTTTCAAGTAAATAAAACGCAGGAGTTTTTAAATTTACACCTTGGCGCTAATTATGGAATGAACCGGTGGTCTAGGAGCAGAGTCTTTGACTGATAGTGAAATCGTCCTCGGTCTCTGGTTCTAAACCCGCCACCGCACAAATTTTTTAATTTTGGATAGTAATTAGCATCCGGCATAAGAAGCCACTCTGCCAACAGCCTTAATAAAGAGAGCGGAACTACGGATAGAGGTTCAGGACACCATCTTGTCCTTGGGGTGGGAAACTGCTCCCAAAGACGGAAGAATAAGCAATGGCCAAAGGCATGATGACGGAGAAAGGACAGGAAACCACTGAATTAAAGACGTATAACGTGTATCCACAGGACATGTGGCCTGTAATTGAAAAAGTGTCCATTGTCAAAGTTCCAGGAATACAACCCCGTTGAGATCTCCTTGTGAGGATTGCCAGGTTAGAGGTGACCAATCAGCGAAGGGATAACCTTCCACGAGTCATGGTGTGGAATGTCAGACGCTCAAACGTGGTAGGACAGCTACAAAATCTGAAAATTCTCAATCTAGATATAGTAGGGATCAATGAAGTGAAATGGAAAGAAGACAAGGATTTATGGCGGATGAGTATAGCGTAATATCAACGGCAGCAGAATACGGTACAACAGGAGTAGGATACGCTATGAATAGGATAGTAGAGAGTAGAGAGTGGGTTACTGTCAGCAGTTCAAGAATCATACCAGATCCGGCAGCAAACGTACACCGAAAACAATAGTTCAGGTACACATGCCGACGTCGGAAGCGGCAGATGAAGAGATAGAGAAATTATATGAGTACATTGAAAGGGTAATACAGTAAGGAAAAGGAGATGAAATTCTAATAGTCATGGGGGTCTGTAATGCAGTTGTACAAGAACAAGTAGATGGAAACGTAACAGGAGAATATGGGCTGAGGATGAAGAATGAGAGATGAAAAAGGTTAATAGAGTTCTGTAATAAAAATCAGCTAGTAATAGGGAATATTCTTTTCAAGAGTCACTACAGCAGGAGATAAACTACTAAAAGTTTTCAATTAGAATACTTCATGGTCAGACAGAGATTCTGAAATCATATACTGGATTGTAAGGCGTACCAAGGTGCTGATACAGACTCTGATCACAATGTAATAGTGATGGACAGTAGACTGAAATTTAAGAGGTTAGTCAGGCCAAATGACGAGATGTGCTTGAAGTTCTCTAAGGCTAAAAACATAACAATAAGGAATAGCTCCGTAGGCAGTACAGTTTAAGAGAAATGGACAGCTCTAAAAAGAGCGATCACAGAAGTTGGAAAGAAGACGTAAGTACAAAGAAGGTACCCACGAAGAAACCAGGGCTAACAGAAGTACTTCATTTGATAGGCGAAAGAAAGAAGTACCAAAGAAAGCAGAAGACATAGGTAACATTCCCTCAGAATTTCTAATGTCAATGGCGGACGTGGCAACAAATCGACTATTCACGGTAGCATGTAGAATGTGTGAGTCTGGCGACATACAATGTGACATTAAGAAAAATATCATCAAAGAACTCCGAAGACTGCACCAGCTGACAAGGCCAAGAATTATCGAACAATCAGCTTAACAGCTCGTGCATCGAAGCTGCTGACAAGATTAATATACAGAAGATAGGAACAGAAAATCGAGGATAGGAACAGAAAATCGAGGCAATTTCCAGCTCCTTCCAGATGTTGAACTTCACCATGACATCTACTCTTCCTAAGAGCTGCAGCCGGGCCTTGTTCCCCCCCCCCCCCCCCCCCTGCCCAGCACCCCCTTTCCTCGCCCTCCTACTCCCAGAGCAGATTTTCCTCCTTCCACCCCTAGCCCCCTGAGTCCCTGTACCCCCTCATCAGCTGTTTTCCTCTCCCATCCCTTCCCTCCTCAGCCTCCCTTCGGCATGCCCCCACTTCATCAACCTTTCCCTACACTCCTTCTCACCCTTCCCTTCTCCCTCATCCCCCACCCATGGTAGGTCCTCACAGGTTTTTATTCATCATCACATGTGCTGCATTAGTGTTGTGTATGGTGCCATTCTGCAGTGTCATCAGTGATGTGGTTTTAATTGTTTGCTCGACCTGTATATAGTCCATGATTGTTCTATGATATGCCATCCAACAAGTGGCTGTCTTAATCGTTCTCCAAATTTTTAGGCTCTGAACATACTTTGTCTGGTGTCTCTTAATCCTTACAGCGTGTGTTTATGTGTGTACAGTACATATTTAAAGTTTTACCTCCATCTTAATGTCGCCACTTTTTGCATCCTTTCTTCCCTTACGTTCGAGGTTATTTCCTTCTTTGTATTGTTTTAAATGTCTTCTTGTCTACTTGTAATATCTTTCAGCTGAAAAGCAGCGCCTATGCAGCTCTTGCCAGCCCGGTCCAGATGCGTAATTGGAAATACAATAAAGAAAAAAAAGTAAATGTAGTTCTGAGTGCAGGAAGAGGTTGAACTGGCAGCACGAAAACAAATTGAAGCCTTCTGAAGAATGGCACTAAGTATTTGAAAACGATTAAGAAAATAAAATTTCTATTGTACAGCTGGTACAAACTTGGGTACCGAGTAATCGTCAAATACCTGGCAGGACAAATGGTGCCTGCCCTCGATTTTGATTCACTCTGTCTCATCCCCAACAGCGAAAAATGAAGAAGCAGATGGAACGTTGCAAGGGGTAGAATGGGGAATAAGAAAAGAAAATGATGCACTGCCACTAATTAAATTGAGTTCCTGGTGATCGTAAGATACTGGACAGAAGAAAGTGTATCCTCATCTTCATCATCATTATCTTCAATGACCTGTCTAGGGCAGATCTTCCATGCACTTCTGTAATTTTCGTTTTCTCATAATTGTTTCCTATATTTATACTATCCGCCATCTGGTGTCGTCTGCGTTATCTTCTTTTTCTTCTTCTGTTCACCATTTCTTCCATAGCATCCACTAGTAAAAATTCTCTTCTCATGCAGTGACCAAGCCAATTGTGTTTCCTCTCCCTGATTACCTTTCAAATATCTCGCTCTTCCCCCACTCTTCTCAATACCCCATTTCTCACTCTGCTACCTACTTTACTCCTTCCTTCATCCTCCACATCCACATTACAAAAATTCTGTTCTTCTTTCTACCTCACCTAAGTTTATTAAACTAGTTTTCATGCTCTTCACGATATCTTTCTGTTTCAGTTTCATGGCCCTGAACAAATGTGTTACCACCCCCTCACCCTCCCCGCTCCCAACCCTGGTTCTCGTCGATGCACTTCAACTATGTTACGGCTGTTTACTTTCTTTCGTGTTGCGTTACGGCACATACCTATCAGTGCTGCTGACATTGCTTCGCTCCTTGTCATTACGCCTCTCCGCTCTCCACCTGCTTCATATCGAAACTTATTGCCCTTGTCTGTTGCCAGATAATTAACTGCTCAAGTACATACAATTATTTACTGACGCCATATTTGATAACCTCATTAAGTTTTTCCTCCATGGATACCGGAAATGCAAGTATTATTATGGCAATCAGGTCGGAATGTTTTAAAGGATCCAGTAGTGTTGGCAAAAATTCCTTGTAACTCCCATTGCCAGAATTGTCGATGCTTCTGTCTTCATACCTTTCACTTCTTAAGCAATTCTGTGTAACTAGACCGGTATTGGTGGCGAAACACACATACAGATTCGTCGCATTTTTTACATATTTTGATTACTCCTGTTCCCCAAGCTACAATGTCACCTTAGAATCTAGTAGCAACCCACATTCTTTTCTGTTGGTATGGTCAGTATGCCGAAATACAGTAATACCGTCAAAATGTTGAAATAACACCACAGTATGGAAGTAGCGTTTAACTAAGAAATGAAGAATTCAAATTGTGTGTACACACACTTTCTCGAACATGGCCTTTCCTCTGTCATTGTTCGTGCCATGTTTCTAACCATTATGTGATTTCCCATTCCAAGTAACGTGATTAGTTACAGCCTCTATCTTGGAAAGTTTTTCTACTCTCTCCTCGAAAACGATCTATTAAAGATGCATCACCTTTGTGATTTCTGTACGGTTGGTTCTACTTCCAAAATTTATCTATCTGGTTTACATTGATTATTCCTAACAGTTTCTAAATAAGCACACTGCCGTTTTTGAGTTGCATGACATGTTTTAATGAGCACAGTTTGCGTGTCATCGCTTTCACTAACCTTATGTTCTAATCATTTCATACATTTGTATGAGCTTCAACTCTCTCCTTAGAAACTTTTAAATTCTTTATCGACAGTATTCTCCATATTAGCCTGACAGTTATTAAAACTTTTACATAATTATTCCTTTGGCTCAAGTGTTTTGTTGATGATGTTAGAAGTTTGAATTTCAAGTTCCTTGAGGTACCAAGTGAACTTATCTTGCCCTGTTTTAATGGCTTTTATTTCATCCTTAGTTTCTATTTGCCACTGATTAGTTTCTTCTGTTTTTCGTTCGGTTCTCTTTCAGAACCACAATATAGTCTCATTATTATTTGAATTTGATAAAGTATCAGACAATGGAGCGCCATGGGTCAACCTGTGAAAAACTAGTATCAGCTCATTTGAAATGTCAATGTCCGCTTCTGTGTGTCTAGCATCTTCATTCATATCGACGAAATTACTGTGATCAAACATCACAATGTCTTCCATCTTAGTGCACTTATTCCAAACAGAGCCTGCGATTTAGAGCGCATTACTTGTAAATTTATTATCTGTTTTACCACGATTTTACCTTTAATGACATAAACTAGTTGAATACGGTCCTAAGTTGCATTAGGAAACATAATGTATTTATTGATGGTGTCTAGTTTCGGACATGCGTTCATTCTCAATCCACCCATGTTCGTAAGTGACTGATTACAAAGTTTTAAACATGGCTGCTTGGTTCAGTGACCGTTTATAAATTAAAACTGACACAAATGCGCCCTCAGTCACAATTTTTTAGTATTATTAACCAAGTTTCCACAATTCTCAGAGTGCCTTCATCAGAATTTAGACATTTAATGTGATCTATAAAAAAGTTACAAATTTATGGGAAATTTTTTTATGTAAAAAATAGGTGTAAGTACTGACTAACAATACAAGACAGAGACAGTACTTATACGTCAAGTATAAAATAAATAACAGGCCATATGAAGGTGAGCCTCTAAGGGCTGCTTATACATGTCCAGCAGCAGGTTGCAACGGAATCATAACTTACAGTGTGCTGTAGCTCGTTAGCAATGCTCTTATCTGCATGTCAAAGTCTCATTGCATTTGTACGGACAATGTAAACAAGGTATCAGCTACCACTGCTGTGACTGCCTACACAGCCTGCAGGCCTGAGAGTGCATCTCATTTCCTGCAGCCTACTCTCCTTTGTTTCCCTCTGCGATGAGCAAAACCGTTACACGAAATATTCGTAATGACACCATTCACATTATCCAGTGGTCACGCCCAAATATTAGTTTAACCCGACTTTAATACTGTCTGATCCATCTCAACTCGTCAGGCTCACACATAACTCGCAATATGACGTAACAAAAAGTAGCTTTTAGTACCGTTTACACAGTTCAAACGCTATTCAATAACTGCCCTAACCCGTCTGAACCCAAGTCAAGCATTTCTCCGTCCTCACTGATTATTTCTAGCCTCACACATTCAGAGTCTACTAATTATTTTGCCCCCACCAGGTGCCATGTATGGCGATACAGTACGATAGAACATGCTGTGTAGGAAGCGCTAATTGGTTGGGAACTACAGGGTGTGGTAGATACGTAATGAGACTGGCCGCCGCGCGGCGCCCCAGTCGCTCGCAGGGCGGTCTCCACCTGTACGTCACGTGGTGGGGGATCTGAGCTAACAATAGAACCGGTTCGCAGTCGCGTCACAGCTCTGGTGCAGTAAGGGTCGAGCTTCGCGTATTACGTCGTTTGTGTGCCCGTGACACTTGGAAAACGCTGAAGATGGATCGCTCGATAGAACAGCGGTATGCAATCAAATTTTGCTTTCGCTTGGGCAAAACTGCTTCGGAAACTTTTGCTATGATTACGGAGGCCTACAAAGAAGACTCCCTATCAAGAGCTCAAGTGTTCTGGTGGTTTAATGAATTTAAAAACGGGAGGGAATCCGTTGAAGACATGGAACGATCCGAACGCACTTCAACGAGTCGTGTGGATGAAACGGTGGCCAAAGTGAAAGAACTGGACTCCGACCGTCGTTTACGTCTCAAAATGATCGCCGATGAGGTCTCCGTGAATGAATTTACGTTTCACCAAATTGTTACGCAAGATTTGATGATGAGGAAAGTTTGCGCAAAATTTTTTCCCCGAGTGCTCACCGCCGAACAAAAGCAACAAAGAGTGGACGTTTGCCATGAGATGTTGAATGATTTGGAAAATAATCCAGACTTTTTAGACAACGTAGTAACAGGCGACGAATCGTGGACATTCCAGTACGACCCGGAGACGAAAGCTCAGAGCTCAGAGTGTCACACACCGGCATCCCCGCGGCCGAAGAATGCAAGAATGTCAACGTCCCACATCAAGACAATGCTGATTGTGTTTTTCGACAAGCGGGGGTTAATTCATAAAGAGTTGGTCCCTCAGGGGAAGACTGGCAATGCCGAATTCTACAAAGAAGTCCTTCAGCGATTGCACAGAGCCGTCAAACGGAAGCGACAGGACCTTGTTCAACGCTTGCGTTTCCACCACGACAATGCTCCGGCGTACACAGCGTTCCTCGTGACCTCCTACTTGACCCGAATTGGAGTTCTGCCACAGCCACCATACAGCCCTGACTTGAGTCCTCCTGATTTCTTCCTATTTCCGAAGGTCAAAAGATGCCTGATGGGTCATCGTTTCGACGATATTCCGAACATCCAACGTGCTGTCATGGAGGCACTAAGTGGGATAACTCAAACGGACTACAGTGGGGCCTATGAAGCTTGGAAAACGCGCTGGCAACGTTGTGTCGACGCCCAAGGCGAGTACTTTGAAGAATATTAACGTTTTGTACAAATTGGATCAATAAATTTGTTTTTCTAGACTGCGTCTCATTACTTATCTAGCACACCCTGTAAGTAACCTCGGCGCCCATACTGAAACAAAAGTCAGTCTTCATTACAACAAGCGCACTAGGGTGCTGCGTATTCAGTCCTCTGTATTCTTAGAAATCCAATTTGTGCTTTGAATATAAAGCACGTGAGGGGTTGTAGCTGTATTCTTCTGTTTCAAGGCAGGGAACAAAAAGGTCTAATTAATGGCCACCCTGACATGTTCAGACTATACCCTGTGCAGAAGTACCTTGTAGGTGGTCGAGTTCCTCTCTCTTTATGTGAGACTGGAAAGGTGCACACCAGCGAGTAGTTTAAGGCTCTCAGCACTAATAAATGAAAATTTTAAGATAGTTCAGGGATGCCAATGAAACTTGCAATTCAACGGAAAGAATGAGCAAACGAGGCCGCAACAATGTTGCAGCTGGTGTAGTAGACGTTCGAGTGTGGTGTCACATGCAACATCGTGCAAACAGTTAACGATGTTGACGGAATTTAGTTTTCTGCCTCTATCATAAAACCTTACTTAATGAAGAAACTTTTTATTTTCACGTTCTACTCTGCATTGCTCATAGGGTTACAAAAATATGGTGTTTGATTAATCGGTAGGCATATAAGGTATTATTATATGGGAATTTGCCTACACCGGACCGTGCGGCCACTGGTACCGTTGTACTCAGTAGGCTCAAAATTGTTCAAATGTGAGTGAAATCTTATGGGACTTAACTGCTAAGGTCATCAGTCCCTAAGCTTACATACTACTTAACCTAAATTATCCTAAGGACAAAAAAACACACACACACACCCGGAATGAGGTTTTCACTCTGCAGCGGAGTTGTCGCTGATATGAAACTTCCTGGCAGATGAAAACTGTGTGCTGGATAGAGACTCGAACTCGGCACCTTTGCCTTTCGCGGCAAGTGCTCTACCAACTGAGCCACCAAAGCACCACTCACGCCCCGTCCTCACAGCTTTACTTCTGGCAGTACCTCGTCTCCTACCTTCCAAACATTACAGAAGCTCTCCTGCGGACCTTGCAGAACTAGACAAAGTTCCCGAGTTCGAGTCTCGGTCTGGCACACAGTTTTAATCTGCCAGGAAGTTTCACACGCACACGTGCCCTAGGGAGGACTCGAACCTCTGCCGGGACCAGCCGTCAGTAGACTCCATCCAGCACTAGACTACTACTGCAATAATCTCGAAAGGATCGTGCTTTTTCTGCGTTACATGGTACTAACGTCAATAAAGAAAACTGTTAATTAAAAGAATCTGAATAAGGAGTATGAGAGCTTACACCTAAAGGTCATAGCCAGAATGGTCACTCAGATTTGCCATACATATAAAGAAATGTTTATGAAAAACAGAATGTCTGTACCTCACTTCACCTCGTACATCATACGTGAGTTAACTGTATCTTCCTTAATTAAGAAGTTAGTCTTTCGAATGAAATCTATGCCTCCCAATAGAGGCCGTCAGGTGTCACCGTATTCCCGCTCGATCTCGTAAACGGGACTGAGCACCGAGAATGCTGCCTGCGAGATTATCGTGTTCCGAGAGCGCGATCTCGATAATGAGGCGACCCGACACTCTCGGCTGGCCACCCGAAGCGCAGTCGTCAGCGTGGGGCCGTTCCGAACACGAGTCGTACTGTGTGCGGCTATCCTAGTTACAAGTATACCAGTGAGGAATATGCACGTGTAACATGTCACAGTTGTGATGGTATGTATGAATGCATTTTGGGATATTTAAGACACATTTAGGTTGAACGAATCAAAACTGAGACATTGGAACAAATCCAGTCCCCATAATTATGAATGTAAAGCTACCAAAGTTCTCTGTAAAACTGCTATCACTGGTGGCATTCTCGTTACTCAGAAACTGTCATGTAAAGGCGACAAGGGAAATCGTGAAACCTAACGATAAAGAGAAGACGACTGCAAATTATTTTCTACATGAAGATACGATTATCGTGGGATTTAAGCTAAGCACCAACACGAAGTCATATCTTGCAGTAGCAAGGTAAACTAGCCACCCACTTTCCTGCCTACCATAGATATTAATGTTGAATTTTGTGTGTGTGCATCTTGTACGTACGGTTGTTTTTAAAGTGGCGTCTCATTTTAGACATGTTTCCTATTTTATGTGTAACCGCGCATAAGCAAGATTTCCTTTCGCGGAATGTGTTTTGAAGTTTATTACATTTCTGCTTATGTTTATTTCTTCCTCTTTATTTAGCTACAGATTTATTATCCCACTGTTCCTTCACTCTTGGACGACTTAATACGATTCATTGCATTTATTACGATCTCCTTTAACATTAAAGATTGGCGTCAACTAGAGCAAGGTTGTTAACATATTACCTGCTTCAGAGCTAGTTTTGTAACGTTTGCTATCAAAGCTAATTGTGAAGCTTCGGTGTTTTATTTTTATTTTGTTGTAAGTCCTAGTTCTATAAAAGATATTTCACTTTTGCAACAACGATGTACAGGTAGAATGTTCGAGAAGGCATGTACTTTGGACTTACTAACAATCTTCCTCAGGCTCTGTAGCTACATACTTGGAACGCTTGAAGGAAACGACCAACTTTTGAGGTGTTCCACTAATCAGGTCATAGCTGCTTAATGTATTAGTCACTGTACGTATTTACCGTTTGTTATCGTTTGAAATCCTCCTCTTAACTGTCACGGCCTTGCGATTTTATTTTTAAATGCTGTGTTTTCTGACTGAAAATATACAAATCACAGCAACAGACATAAGAAATATTACAAAAAGCCGGATCCACCTGTTGCTAAAGCTGACAGAACCTTACGATTACGACGCTTGAATTCAACAAAGAGAAATGGGTCATGGAATGATGTTCTGAGGTAACTCATCAATTATAAAGATATTATTGATTGCACAAAAGAGAGCAATAACATTAATATGCGGTGATCACTCACGGAAATCATGTAGGCACAATAATGTTAAAGGAGGGTTGCATTTTAAGTGCACCGTCAAAATACACATTATTTGTTAATGGCATTCGTCATAAGCAGCTCATCACAGTTTGAGAAGAACAGTGATGTGCAAAGGGAGAACACTAGAGGGAAAAAAGATCTTACCCATTATTAAAGCTGTCAGTGTCCCCCAAAGAAGTTCATTATGCAGCAACAAACATCTTTCATCAGATTGTCAGTAACATAAAATGACTGGTAGGTAGCAAAGTGATTTTTAAATCGAACTTAAAAATCACTTCTTCTGGGCAAATCCTTCTGTTTCATTGATGAATGTCTATTGAAAAGGTGGTAGCCAGAGAACTGAAGACGCTCTTTCCACATCATTTCCATAAAAGAATCATTCAATTGATCTATTGAACCTTTAACCAACTAACTGACGAACCGAAGACTGTTGTACCGACAGTCGTGCAATAGCACCCGAATCAAAAACGATTGAAAGCAGCAACTGAGGATTTGATCCACCTGCTAAACAGTAAGTTGAAATTAATGTGTTATTTAGTGAAATAGTCGCGTCTTTCTTCTGCTCGATTTATGTGAACGACTGTAGTACACAATAATAAATTCACTTCATTAAAAGAAAGTGTACATTGTCAAAACAAGTAAAATACAATATAGTTTCGTAAAATAATCTAAATTCTTAATTCAGTAGTCCCATTTCTGAAGATACTGCACTGCAGTTGAGTCTGTTCTCCTGTTAGTACCATAGTTATACAATAATTTACATTACTTAGTATGAAGTATACATTATGCACTGCATAACTGGGCAGCCATTACTTATCACTTCTCAATATTATATTTGATTACGTACACACCTCAGAAAACCCTTGCTTCTGTCCTTCAAATTGAACTTATTTGGTTCTCTTATTTTTATGGATGATGAGAATATGATTAACGCCATCTGAAACTAGACAACTTCTTTTCTGAGACACTACCAACCCTGCCTTACTAAATTTTCTTTGACTCGACGCACTACTGGCAGGTATACAGAAAACCTCTTTGCTGAGTTTGCTGAGTTTCGACAGGACCCACGAATTTCTTTCATACCATGAAAGAAGGTCTGTGAATTCATCGTTTGGACTCTCCATGTTCATATTTCCCTAAACCTCACCTTCAGATTTTGAGGTGGATGTTTGCTAATTTTGAACTTTTTTTTGGTTGGAGACGGCATGATATCTTTGGTTACGTTCGTATCAACAACGTGATTTAACATTTTGCACACACCTTGACAAATTTTTTCTCTTATTTGTTCAGGAAGAACTTATAGTTGCTTGAAACAGGGATGCAAGAACGTTGCCGTGTAATGAATGTCATGTAGTTCATTTAAACTTTCTGTTTTATAAACAGTTCTGCCTTTTCCTTTAGCTTACACATTGTGACATCGTCGGCTCCAGTTTCGCAGAGACCTATTAGTTTCAAAATCCACAGCAGTGCATATCGTAGTGTTACCTCATTGTCTGCTTCCAAATAGGAAGTGAAGTCTAGGAAAATCTTCAGAAAGTGGATAAAGCTTTCCATAGTCGCATTCTGATACGACGTAATCATCTCGTGTTTGTTTGAATCACGCAAAACGGTCTCTATTTGGTCTTCCTGTGAATGGAATGAGTCTAACATCATGTTCACACTGTTCCACCTGGTTTCTACATCATAGTGAAAGGTTTTATCTAATCTTGAGGCTAAGGCAGTTTGTTTAATTAATCCTACTAGTTTACGTACAATCACGGTGGAGTTATACACTGCAGGAATCTCATCCATTAAGAAGTCTTCATTGGATGTGTGACTCAGTGTTGTATTAATACATGGGAGTCGTTTTTGTGTTTCTAGTGCTTTCTTGATGTTAGCTCCCTAATCTGTAAAGAAAGTAACCTGTCTTAGTTCCGAGGATGTTATCTGCAACTCTGCCATTTGTTCATATATTTCCGTAGTGAAAGATTCACCAGTCTTGGAAACATCAGGAAACCTCGTAGTTAAGAGTACACTGCTTTTTAGTTTCCATTTGTCTGTTGACTCATCAATAGAGCTGGACGTGACAGTCAGGTAATGGGTCTTACGATAACTGTCTGTCCACAGACCGCACGTCATTCAACACTGTTTTTTACCAATTGCGTCTTTCACTACCGAAAAAGTTCACTCCTGACTTGATCAGCAAATTCCTTAACATGTCGTGCTGTAGTCCTTGGGAAAGGCAGCACGTCATGGACGGTGATTTGTCCATATTTTTCTCGTGTATTTATCAGTTCTTGTGCTAAGCTTATGACTCCTTCGCCACTTACCATATTAAATGGTCGGAGGTCTGTTATAGATATTTTATCAGCACAGACAACCGTAACGCTTGAGAAGTGTCGATCATTAATACATTTATGTCTCTTCGTCCCAGTTACGCTTCCATTGTAAGCAAGCAGTGCTCCCCAATTTCCATTTGGTACTGAATGTAACCAACTGGAAGATGTGTATCTCTTTCAACAACCACCTGAAACAGTCGTAATAAACACATTCATGTAAGTTTCACGAATACAATTTTTCTTTGCTTTTACGAACACAACAATCGTATAATGTCATTAAAAATGCTACACAAACGAATCAAATACTATCACGTATCGAATTCGGAAGCTCTAGTCTGTAATTATTTAGTAATAATTGAGGGGCCAACCTTAAATTTTTCCCTACTAGAACTGCCTCTCCTTACGCCCACTTTATTTATCAGAATGTCCGTCCCATCAGCAAGTTTCTTCAACACAACATCTTTTGTGAACTGCATTGGTCCCGGTTCCGCAACCACTCATGCTGAGTTAAGTCCCGTGACAGTTTACTGCCTACCGCTACGTTACGATAATGAGAGTCTCTCGACCAGACCGCGCTCTCGCAGTCTCGGGCCGGCACGTGTCCTGTTCGACAAACTTGGTCTCAGCTCAGTTTCGTAGCGTGACGTCAATCATCCTCACCCCATGTGTTTGTGCCAGGGACAATGAGCCGCGTGCTCAGAGAGAGGCGAGCGAGACTGAGCAGCGTTTTGACGTGCTCTGCCTCCCAAAGCCTGAAATCCTATAATTTCCTGAAGTGCTCTTACAATGCATTGTTCAGTACCATAGAAAAACTATTATAGTTACGCTAAAAAGCTGCTGCTATAGTGCGACAGTTATAGAAGGTAAAATTGGCATGGGTACGTCAGAAATTTAGCTCTTCGAAAACTACGTATCGATATACGAATTTACTCGCACTGGCTACATTTTGAGCATCCTGTTCAATTTTGTTTCCCTATTTACACCTACCTGACGATAGACTGACAAGGGAACGTAATTAACGGGATTAACATCATGATGCTCAATATGCACTAATTGTTGCGCTGAATCCAGTATCCTTCTACATCTACAGGCTGGTCCAGTGATACTGTACTGGCGAAATATCTCACGAAAGTATCATCAAACGAAAAAATACGAACAAATCTGTTAGAGCGTGATTGGGGAGAACAGATGGCGCTATGGATGGCCAGCTAGATGACGCTGGTCAAATTGATAGAAACTGCAGATTTTTTTAAATAGGTATCCCCATTTTTATTACATATTCGTGTAGTACGTAAATAAATATGAATGATTTGGAACACTTGTTTCACTTTGTGGCGGATGGCGCTGCAGTATTTTCAAAAATGTAGCAACCCACCTGCTAGCACTGTGTGCAATTCATTACTTAAATAAGTCTGATAATCCGACCTGTCAGCTGAGTGGTCAGCGTGACGGATTGCCGACCTCCGGGCCAGGGTTCGCTTCCAGGCTGAGAGGGGATTTTCTCCGCTCAGGGGATGCGTGCTGTGTTGTCTTTATCATTTCTTCTCCATCCGGGGCGCAGGTTGCCCAATGTGACGTCGAATGTAATAATACCTTCAGCAAGATGGCCGGACCTGCCCAGCAAGGGGCTTCTCAGTCAATGACGCCAAACGCTCATTTCATTTCCAATAGGTCTGATAATATGCTTGTCAAGTCATATTAATTACGAGTAAGACATAATCTTGTAATAGAAGGAGAGCTTAACAGTCGCAGAAAAGGTATATATGGTGTTCTTTTATGGCTATTGTGATCAAAATGTCCAACTACCTTGTCCTATGTAAGTTGATCGTTATCCTGAGTGACAACCTCCAAGTGTCTTGACATTTCGTCGGATAAGTCATCTATTTGAAGAATCAGGAAATGTTCAGCCAAAGAAGAATGAGCAACCATGAATTGCAACAAATGAAGATGCCTATATAAGTGTTTCAGTTGCAGCTGAGGTTAATCCGCACATCAGCAGCAGACAAACTGAGCGGGAATCGAGAATTTCGATAACATTGGTTTTGAGAATTCTACATCATCATACATTTCACCCTTATCATATTTCCATGCACCAGGAAATGCATGGTCATGATTTTGAACGTCGTGTAAATTTTTGCCACTGGACGCTAAAGTTAATTACGACACGATAACAGTTCTTTTTTTCTAGAGTTGTATTTAGCGACGTAGAGTCATTCACCCTTATCCGGTATAATATGCACTATTGGGCAACGGAAAATCCACAATTACTGTGATAAGTGGAACATCAACGACCCTGGAGGGTTAATGTATGGCAATCTAAATGGAGCAATGTATGCCAATTTCTTAATTAATGTTTTACCAATTCTGGCACAAGATGTTGCACTTCATGACAGAAAGGAGATGTAAATTCAACATGATCGATTCCAGCACACAACACGCGTGCAGTTGAAGCGGTATTAAATAGACTATTTAACTACAGGTGGATTGGTCGTAGATGCATCATACCAAGGCCTGTACAAGACTTCTTTATTTGGGAATAAATGAAAGATATTTCCTATCGTGATCCACCGACTACGCTTGAAAACATGCGTCCATGCGTTGTCAATGCATGTACGACAACTACTGAAGGTGATATACTCGCACTTGAGAGGACTTCCGTTACACATATTGCCAAATCATTGAAGTTGAAGGACATCATTTTGAACATTTGTTACATCAGTTGCTCACACAGTAACTGCATGCGTTCCCATAATTTAAGGTACGGTCACAAACGTATATGTAGTATCACATTGGAACAATAGAAATAAAGTCCAAACCTAACTACTTGTTGTGTTTTAATTTAAAAAATCACTATTTGTCTAAATGGGTGAAGCACATTGTGTGGACTGTTACAGCGCCATCCGTCGCAAAGTGACACAAATGTTCCAAATCAAACATCCATATTTATTTACTTACTATACGAACATGTAACAAAAGTAGGGTACCTCCATCTGTTTTTCTCCGCCACATTCGAACAGATTTGTTCGTCTTATTTTTTCGTTTGATACTAATTTCTTGAGATATTTGACCTTGTCAGTATCAATGCAACACCCTGTTTAGCTTCCTCCGTAATTGAGGACTGTTCACCTACGTCATGAAGGACACAGTTTCCAATCAATGGCCTTGCAAATTTACAAAAGCTACATTAAAAATATACAGTAATTCATCAAGCAAGTGAAACTGGAAAACTTCTCAAGCGCTTCCAAACGAAATCTGTTACACTATTGATGCACGTTCGCCTTCTGATCTTTTATTCTTTAACCATTTACAAACAAATTATCAATTTTGATGAATGGGCGAACTAACCCAAACCCCTATATCGTTATCCTTTAACACTGGGTAGTCTTTCGTCCCTGCCGTTGAATCTATACGTCAAAGAAGCAATGACAGAAACTGAGGAGAGGTTAAGTAGTGAGATTAAAATGCCAGATACTAGGATATCAATGTTAAGATTCGTTGCTGACATGCCTGTCCTCAGTGAATATGAAGAGGAAATACAAGATCCGTTGCATGGTTGAATAGTCTAATAATTACAGAATACAGATTGAGAATACATCGAAGAAAGTCGAAAGTAATCAGAAGTAGCAGAATTGAGAACACTGAGAAACTCAGCATCGGGATTAGTTATCACGAAGTGATGACGTTAAGGAATTCTTCTACCAAGGCACCAAAGTAATCCATGACGATCAGAGAAAGGATGACGTAAAAAGCAAGACTGGCAAATTTTAAAAATTTTCAGATGTTTGTGAATATCTAAGTGACCAAACTGCTGAGGTCATCGGTCCCTAGACTTACACCCTACTTAAACTAACTTTTCTTATGGTAAGAGCAACACACACACCCATGCCCGAGGGAGGACTCGAACCTCCGGAGAGAGGGGCCGCGCAGTCAGTGACATGGCGCTCCAGACTGGGAGGCCACTCCGTGGGTCGTAGGACTGGCCAATAGGGCATTTCTGGCACAGAGAAATCTACTTCTATCAAACTATTTCCTAATTGAGGAAGAAATTTCTGAGAACGTACGTTTTCAGAACTGCATTATATGACAGTGAGACAATAAATAAATTATTTCTTGCTCATGAAGAGACCAGACTTCTGCAACATTACTAATTCAAACATACGAGGGTGAATCAAATGAAAACTTTAAATATTTCTTTAAATGTTACTTATTGTGCAGAAGTGGTACAAAGCTGTATCCGTTTTCAACATAACCTCCCCACGCTCAATGAAAGTCCTCCAGCGCTTACAAAGTGCATAAATTTCTTTAGAAAAAAATTCTTTTGATAGTCCGCGCAACCACTCATGCACCGCGTGGCGTACCTCTTCATCAGAACGGAACTTATTTTCTACAATGCGTCTTTGAGTAGTCCAAAGATAAGGAAATCACTTGGGACTAGGTCTCGTGAGTATGGTGGGTGAGGAATGCACTCAAAATGCAGGTCTGTGATTGTTGCAACTCTTGAACAGGCTGTGTGGGGCCTTGCATTGGCATGTTGCAAAAGGACACCTGATGACAATAATCCATGTCGTTTTGATTTGATTGCAGGCCACAGATGATTTTTAAGAGATCTGTGTATGATGTAGTGGTGACAGTGGTCCCTCTAGGCATGTAATGCTCCAAAATGACGCCTTTTTTCGTCCCAAAGAGAGTCAACATAACCTTCCCTGCTGATGGTTCTGTTCGAAACTTCTTTTGTTTCCGTGATGAGGAATGGTGCCATTCCTTGTTCGCTCTCTTCGTTTCCGGTTGGTGGAAGTGAACCCATATTTCGTCGCCAGTAACGATTCCAGCATGGAAGCCATCACCTTGTTCAAAGCGCCGAAGAAGTTCCTCACACGCATGAACACGTCGTTCTCTCATCCATGAGTCAGCTACTGTGGCACCCATCTTGCAGACACTTTGTGCAACTTTAGCACATCATGCACAATGTGGTGTGCCGACCCATGACTAATCTGCAAACATACTGCAATGACATTCAGTACCACTCGGTGGTTTTCCTTCACTGTGGATTCAACTGCTGCAATGTTTTGTGGGTTCAGAACTCGTTGTGCCTGACCTGGACGAGGAGCATCTTCCACTGAAGTCACACCACCTACTCCAACTGTAGACTTGCTGACGTGAAAAACATGCATCACCGTACTGAACCTTCATTCGTCGATGAATTTCAATAGGTTCCACACCTTCACTACGCAAAAACCGAATAACAGAACTTTGTTGTTCCCTCGTGCAAATCGAAAGTGGAGTGACCATCTTTACACTGTTACTGCGACGGTATGTGTCCATCTGCACAATCCTGCCACCAACATGCCATTCAGCGTGCTGTTTATATCACGCTTACCAACTTACAGGATAAGGGCCGAAATTTCGATTTCTTTTTACAAATTTAAGGTTCTCATTTGACTGGCCCTCATATGTACTTAAGAACGAAATGCAGTTTTCAGTTAGTAACCAGAATATATTTTTACCATCATCTTATAACATCTCCCCTCCCCCACTCTCAGTTTCACCTTCAAATAATCATTAGGACGTTATATCAATACAGTACATAAAGTTAACGCTTCCCACAGCAACCAGACCTTAATTCTCCAGTTTTTTTTTACCTGCTGTCCACTCAAATTGAAGGACAGAGCACTCGTTTCCAAACAGATGAAGAATTTACAGTCCTATGAAGATTTATGAAATGTTTAGGGGTGGTTTGAAAGAAAAACAAACTCACTGTGTAGTGCCGTTTCGTATCTAGACAAGAGAATTTCTGTTGAATAACGTCCTGTAACGGGGACAAGTGATCAGTGAATTCCAACAATTAAGTTGCTATGCATTAATGTATTGTTGAAATTAGTGCCACTGATAAGGAATGAGGGGATTCCCCTCAGAGTGGACGAGGACAGGAATACGTGGAAAATGCTGAAAAGAAGGTGTGACAGGATGATAAGAAATCAGCGAAGACATCAGGAAATAACGCCCATGGTACTAGAGGGAAATGCAGAGGATAAAAGCCGTAGAGCAAGACAGAGACACATACAGAAAATAATTGAGGACTTATGCTGCAGTTACTACTCTGAAGATGCAGGTACAGGAGAGGAATTAGTGGCGAGCTTCCTCAAACTTGTCAGACGACTCATGACTCAAAGAAAAAAAAGTGTAGTCCTGCTATATATGACATCAAAACTTTGACATCAGATCTCATGAGCAGAAATGATATCACAAAAATTCCCAATCAACCATGAATAAGTATGAGATTCATACTCTGGAATTACTAGCACCCTATACACTGCAAATATGAGATAACTGTTGATAACACAAAGACGTATTTTTAGCAGTCAGTCCCAAAAGTCCAGGAGTACGTTTTTCTATAATGAATTTTCCTTCGCTGAGATTAAATGAAGGAACACACAGCGTCATTGTAATGTGGCTTGAAATCTTCTAGAAAAATCTCTCAGGAGCCGAAACTTTGAGTCCCCTCCATCATTATACCCTGTACACCGTGCGGATAAAATCACGTGCATAAGAGCTCGCACGGGATCATAGTCATTTTACCGACTCTTCATCCGTTAATGGAAAGGGAAGAACCGTTAATACGTTATACAATGAAACTTACCGTTTTCCAGTATTTCATAGTTATTTTCAGAGTACAGTTGTAGATTTAGAATTTTGAATAGAAGTGGATTTATTGTTACTTAAGTAATACACAAATGTTACCCAGTACCTAAGACAGAAACAAAAACTAACCAATTTGTAGTAGGGAAATAAAATGTGACTCGTCACTGAGCGCAGACAGAGCAAGTAATTTTTATGGTCTATCGTCGGGCTGACTAAAACGTTTTGGTGGGTGATGGAGGGATTCAGAGACACAAAAGTCATCTGAGAAGTTTTTTGTATCTTTCAGTTAGCAGCAGGTCTGAAATAAAGGAAACTCTGTAAGCTCTAAACCATGTTTTCAAGTTCTGTCGGCTCCTTCCTCTACACGAATAAAGAACTCTAAAGAACATTTTCTTCAATTTCTAATATTCACCAACCTGATTACAAGCATATTTTAGGAACTCGAGTCTCATTCAGATTTTAATTGCCAGCGACTGTATTTAGATTTCTTTCACGTCGTGCGGAAGGCAGCTTAGGGTTAATAATACGTATTAACGTGCAGCGTGACGATCACGTGAAATTAGTTGCAGGGAAGGTGAATCGAAAATTTAGATATCTTGGAAAGGATCACAACTAGACACACTCCAGCAGTAGCACACACTCCAGATACAAGATCTCGCCTTTTAGTCATTATGTAGGTGTGACCACAGGTATCCAAACAATCAGGTTCAGTCACCGAAGCCAAAAGGAAAGAGTATTTACGTTTACTTAAATTTGCCGTAGTAATTTTCGTGGTACAGTGCACCAAGACTCTACATCCTCATCTTACACCTTGAGTGGATATCATGTAAATAACGTATCAGGATGTGTACCGCGATGTACCCTTTACCCCAGCCCAATACGCGAAAAAATACCAAACGCAGTATCCCTAATATTGGTGTCCTTTGTGCACTATGCACAGGAAACTGATGCGTCGTGTACCCATGTAGACTCTGATATGACCTACTTTCCTGTCCCCATTTAACAATTTTTCATAACCTTGAATAACTAAGTAGCACCTTGTTATCTTCAAAAAGGACGTTTCCCGTCCGGCACTGTAGTGGGTATATTTTATATCAGATGATGAAATTACAGTGATGTTCTGAAGGACTAGAAAGACAGACAGACAGAGAGAGGAGGGGTTAATAGTAGAGGGAGTGAGGGAGGGGTTGGCCAGCGCACATAACTCAGTTGACACACAAATAAAATTCCAAAAGTTTATTTGCATAATTCTCGGACCATATTGACGAACTCTGGTAGACACCCTACCTCCAGAAATAAACCATATCTCAGCTAAACGACGATTAATTTTCAAGATACGTGATCTAATCTTCCTAATAGCTACTGAATCAGTATAGGAACATTTTGTATGTTTTCTAATTATTACATTCTAAATCAAGTAACTGTTTAGGTACAATTGAAATATGTAGTTATTCTGTGTCACTACACAACCTGTGCACTTTCTTCCACTAAGTGTCCAAATTTATTCATTGTTATTGTATTTCGCAGCTGATAACGATGTTGCAAAAAAAAAAAAAAGTTTCAAATAGCTCTGAGCACTAAAGGATTAACATCTTAGGTCATCAGTCCCCGCGAACTTAGAACTACTTAAACCTAACTAACGTACAGACATCACACACATCCATGCCAGAGGCTGGATTCGAACCTGTGACCGTAGCAGTCGACGCTTTTCCGACTGAAATGCCTAGAACCGCTCGGCCACTGCGGCCGGCAGCAATGTGGCAGTTTCATGGATCATGGTAAGAAGCTATAAATCTTTCAGCCAGCAGACGTGTAAAGAGGAACACACAGAGAGAAATGTTTCCTCAAGTAGCATTATCTGTTTAAAACTATTGTAACGCTGGAAATGCATATCCTCCTATTTCCACCTATTGTACTACAATACCTTTTCCTTATTTTGTTACCTGAAGATATGATATTTCTGCGTCTTAAAATATTTTAATTGTGATACTATATATATATATATATATATATATATATATATATATATATATATATATATATATATCGATGTATAATTAGTATGTTTTGTAAATACTATTTTTATTTTCACGCTGGGTCTGGCCTAGGGAAATCTATGCTACCGAACGATTATATCGACAGGTCGTGTGGAGAACCAAAGTGCTTAGGATCTTCCGTAGTGTTAACTCTGCCGCATGGAGCGCGGGCAGAGGGAGTCTGGCTGGAGTAGGTCAGTGGAGCAGGTGTGTTGTGTGACACTCCCTCGACCTGCCATGCTTTCGGGGTTTGGCAGCATGTAATTGCTATGATAGTTTCTGACATGGTGTCGCGAATCTGAAGCATTAGCTGGGGCACGTCAAGAGCCCGTTTCGCCTGGTGACCATGTCGAAAAGAAGGCGCACCTACATCCAGTTTCTGCAACAGCGACAGCCGACCATGAGTAACTGTCACCACCTCCCTGATCGACGACTGCAAACCTTCAATCAACCAACAAGTAAGACTAAAAGCACGTAATGTTTTGAACTGTATGGCAGACCTCAGCTTTTCGAACTATTTCATCACAAAAAAACAGCTATTTAGCATGACCCTTGGTTGATCAGTGCCCCAATTGCATTACCAAGCAGGGTCCCTTCCTTTTCTGGAATGAACCAGAGTGTCGTTGAAATTCATACGCCAGCATTAAAGTAGTATAATTCCATTTCATTGCTTTAATTTCTAAGTTCAATTATTGTAGTCATAGATCGCTACAATATTTAGATTACACAAGCACAAATTAAGAGTGCGAGTTTTGTTACCATATTTTAGATTACCTGTCACTGCAGCTCAGCTTGATATGTACTAAATTTTACTATTGCTAATTTTTCACAATCATTTAATTCAAGTTCAAAGTTAAATATCTTATTTCTAAATTGCGTAGATTCAAGTAGCTTTTGAAATGATTTTTGGGGGTATCACAAGACTAACCTTATTTTATTGAATTTCGTAGTGCTTCAGAAACAAAGTTCACTATTAATTTCAGTCAGTAAAATTTACTTTCAATTTTACAGTTTTATTAACTCTTTGGTTAAATTTAGTCATAGTGTAGCGAAATTTATTACTTCTGACAAACATTCAGTTTTCACACAATACGTGTTAATCTTCAGTTGCCACACCTTTAGTGCTAATTATATGTGCATTAATCTTTCATTTTCAGTTATTATAGTAGTTGTGTACAGGACTAGCGACTGTGATTTTCCCCAAACCTGAAATATCTAATTAACGCTAATTAATTGTTAATGTAATGACTGAACATTTACTTTCTTTATTAATTTTACCCTTTTCTCTAAATTAATTTTCACCAATTTCATTTGCATTTTACCTTTCATTTAGATGTAACCCTTTCCTCTCTCTTTACCGACAAATTAACTTCGGTGACGATTGATTTTCCCAAATTTCCGTTAGGTGCACGCGGTTTAATTTTTCACTGTAATTAAGGTCGATAAGTGAGGGGGAGGCTACACTCTTAGCTATCCAGGATTCCAAATTAAAAACCATTGTGCCTGCAAAGACTGTACCGCGAGCAATTTTTTCTCGCGGGACAGCTCATTTATCTTTACCGCGCAAACAGCTTGTATGCTGACGCATGTATATGGTAACGATTTTGCTTCTTTGATACACCGTGTAAACTTGGATAGCTAATATCTGTGTGTCCATCTTCTTAGATGATGGTTGTGGGACCCGTCTGTTCGATACAGGATGTCGAATTAAATTTCGTTCAGCCATCTAGTATGGAAATTTATTATATTTGGCAACCAGTTTCAGGGTACGTATTTCGTGAGAGGCATTTAGTACTGAGTTTGTGCTGTTCGTTTCGGTGCGAAACTGGCAAAACACAACTACAATGGGTCACGTGGTAAAAGTTCCAGCTTACTGCGCTGGAGTAAATAAATTTTCCTGGAGAGTCCGTGCAGCTGTGTTAGCCATAATGCTGGGATCGTGTGTTGGATAACACATCTGCCTAGTAAACAGTAGACTTGGATTCGAATTCTAGCTTTGGCAAAAATTTTAAAGCATTAGTTCAGCTGATATCTTTACAGACTTTTGGATTAAATTCGTTTGCTTTGTTTCTAAAAACTCAAGAAATTTTGTTTCGAAGAATAACTAACTTCATTTTTATTTGAAAAGTTTCATAAAGCGGTTTTTGAAAAAAAATTGGTTGTAGGCATTGTGAGTTTCATTCCGGCACTAAAAGCTAATACTACATGTGTTTAAAGATAAATGCATTAACTGTTTTACAGTTTACTAGAAGAATTGTTTCCCAGATTCGTCCCTTCAGAACAGTGCAACCAACCACAGTGCATCGACAATATTCTATACTGATGCCTTTGCAATTTGTAACCACACATACGCAGTACTCTCTCAGGAGGCTTCTTCGGGGAGACATGTTAACCCATTAGCTCCATCCGTTGCTATATGACAACGCTTGTAATATTTTGTGAATTTGTTTTTTCCGCAACGTCACTGAAGCGAGAGTGTTGACAACACTAGTTCCCGTTTCGTAAGGTTGTGAAGATCATTAAAATGCAACGGTTTTAACAATACATTTAAAGGCTACGACGTATGAGATGTTGGAATTCATCATTTACAGAATGAGGATGAAAAATGGAGTATAATTTCGTGGCAGTATGTTTTTTCTTCAGTTATATGAAATATAAGATTTTTGGTAAGGTTATGCTTTTGTCGCTGAAATATATGTTCTTCGAAAGTTATTGCTTGTTGTGACATAAAATACCTTGAGTCAGGCTTTCCAAACTGATGTGTTTGTTGAGCCGCCAGATCCGAATATAGACACGGATGAGATACAGGAAACGATGTTAGCAGGTAAGTAGCAGCATGAGAGATTTGTTTTTGAACTGTCTGTTTACTGTCTTCTGTATGATTTCTTATTCCATTCCGTCTTGTAACAGATCGTCGTTAGTTATGAACTAACGCTGAAATAAGGCTGCCAAATAACGAAATCATCGGTGTTGATTATGAGTATAATGACCCGCCGGGACAATCAATGAAATTATTGCTGCGCAAGATCCAACGGTGCCTGAACCAGCTGCACCATGTACAAGTGTGACACAGCCATCTGCTTGCGAAATAAGATGTATCTCATTTTCGGACAATATTGGTGAACTGCTCTTCAGACAGAGATATACATGGACTGCGGTGGAAGAAAAGAGCTTGCTTGGACATTCTAATTCCCTCTACATTTTGAAGCCCTGACTAGTAGAGGTAAGGAAACAGGTCTATTAGATACATTTCAACATTTTATTATTGCGATTCCAAATACTAAATAACGAACTTATATATGTCGGTGACCATGTAGCTCGTTAGAATGAAATTACAATGAAATGAATACCCCCAGCTACATACAGTAGTTCATATAAGTCAATGGGGACAGTTGAAAATGTGTGTCCCGACCGAAACTAGAACCCGGGATCTCCTGCTTACATGGCAAACGCTCTATCCATCTGAGCCAGTGAGATTACAGTGGATAGTGCGACTGCAGGGACTTATCTCTTCGTGTATATATAGTTAAGGCTCACCGGCCATTTGACTATTTTCTTCTGTACGGATGTGCAGACAGTGCCTGAACTCTTAGGGGAATTGTCAAAAAGCAGCGAGTAATGAGTATAATGGGAAGGGGCACTAAGAATATAGTGAGGGCAATAAGTTGGGAATGTGAGTCTCACAGGAGGCCTACCAGAGATAAGTCCCTGCAATCACACTATCCTCTGGTTCCTCGGTAGCTCAGAGGGATAGAGCGTCTGCCATGTAAGCAGGAGATCTCGGGTTCGAGTTCCAGTCGGGTCACACATTTTCAACTGTCCCCGTTGACTTATATCAACTCCTGTATGCAGCTAGGGGTTTTCATTTAATTGTAATTTCACATAAAATATTGGTTATGTCTCTGTATGTGAGAACAGACGGATTTGTACAAATAAGTACTACTAAGTCTACTATGCAGACACCACTAAGATCGATGTGAATGGCAAGGCGTGGAAAATCACTTCTGTTAAAGTAGCACTGCATTGACAATGTTATACGTGAGGAACACATGTCAAATGATAATTGTAGGATGAAGTACTTTGGCCGCCATCGAAGCAAGGAGTTCATCCGTCGTCAGCCTATTACATTCGACTATAAGATTTGAAGCCTCAACCTCAAAGATGGTTATTTTGTTGCTCTTCATGTGTATCAAGGAAAAGAACCTTAAAAAAGCTTAGTCTATGAAAAGATTTTGTCAAGTTGGTGTTTTATTAGACGGTATTCCTGAAGTGAAGTGAGAACTTTGTAAAAGTTTCTATTTGGACAATCAATTTTCATTCTCATATCTGTTTTTATTCTCAAATACTGTGGGTATTTTTCCACCGGTACCATCAGAGAACACGGAATTCCAAAACTACGTCCACCGGAAAACAAAAAAATCATATTCGAAGGAAGATGTGGACATTCTGAGACAGCAATAGAGAAGGATGTTGGATAATTTTACGTGTGGTGGCTCGACAACTCAGTTCTCAAAACGACCTGTTCCTCATGTGGTGCTAAAAATGCTAAAAAAGTTGTACAACTCAAGAGATGTTCGCAACAAAAAGGCGAAGTACGTTGATTCCGAGACCAAAATTGGTAGCCAAATATAATATGTATACGGGAAGTACCGATCAGATGGATTAGAATCTAGCATACTACCGTATTGTAGTGAGAAGCAAGAAATTGTCCTGGTCTATTCTTACATAGATGTTAGATGCGCCAAACAAAACAGTTGGATTTTCATAATGTCGTGCGGCCGCCGTGAACGAGCGGTTTTAGGCACTTCAGTCTGGGACCATGCGACCGCTACGTTCGCAGGTTCGAATCCTGCCTCGGGCATGGATGTGTGTGATGTCCTTACTGTAGTTAGGTTTAAATACTTATATTTTTTAGGGGACTGGTGACCTTAGATGTTAGGTCCCATAGAGCTCAGAGATATTTGAACCATGTTCCATAACAAAGGAGGAAACCAAAATATTTTTCAGCACTAATTCAAGACTAACGTCACAGCATTGCACTAACATTGCACTTAAGCTTTACCCAAAGGAGCCGAAAGACTTCTGCATCAAAGGCACTTTTCGATAGTAATATATCAGGTTCAATTAGATTTGATAAAACTGATCCCCTCTTCCGACACACGGAGGAAAGGAGAAGAAAAAGTGTGCTCACAAGGACTGTAAATCCATTATGAGAACAATGAGTTCCAAGTGTAATTTGGTATTATGTATAGATCGTTTTATTTCCATTTATGTACAGCACGAAGCTCCATATGTAATGTGAACCATCAATAACCAATTTATTTCGTTGAAGTAGTAATCCATATCAATACACGTAGTGAAAGCGCCTAGAGTTGTCGTATAGATAACGCAAATATCTCGCTAAAGGTGGTAATGACTTTTGCAAAAACAACTAAGTTTTGTAATTTATGTCTTGCAGAGACGTAGTAACGCAGAAAGCAAAAAATGAAATAAATAATTAAATAAAATAAAAAAATAAAGAAAAAAAGTGTAGGTGCTAATGGGTTACTGGAACGTTATTAGCTCTATTGTCTTCTATTTCACATGTTTCAGATTTTGATATTAATTATGATATACACTGTGTACTGTATAATGTATAATTCCTGATCTATTAGAAGAAGTTCATAGAATGATTGACACTGCACTTGTAAGCTCCGACTACTATCTCCTTATATATTCCTTGCGGTCTCACATTTTTTACTAGTTGGAAACTGGTTTCGTCGGCAAGTTAGAGGACGAGCACCAGTCAAAACCGAATACGGTTACCAGTAAAAATGACCTCCAACCCCCGTCCCCCCGCCCCCGCCCCCACACGCGCTCAATTCCCTGCAGTACAAAACCGACCTATGTGATGCCTCACAATACCATTCAACAACCGAGTACTTAATCTGGTGGCATGTCGTAATTTTCTTTTCTCCCCGATTTTATTCAGTTTCTGCTCAGTAATTACGCAATCAGACCATGTAATTTCCAGCATTTCTATACACGACTACATGTTAGAAGCTTTTCTTGTTGTGTAAACTGCTTCTTCCATACAAGGTCACACTCTAAGTACCTTCAGAAGAACATTTCCTATCTCTTAAATTTATATTCGATGTTGGCAAATATATGTTTTACAGAAATAGTTTCCTTGTTGTACCCATCTGCTATTTCTTTCCTCTCTACTTCGGCCATCATCATTTATCCCTAGCAATATCCTCGACTTTTTCCTATAACTAGGATTACCAAAGGGAGTGGGTACTTTATGCCCACTTGAAGAAACAAAACATTAAGTTCCTTTTTTGTTGTTGACTCACAACAACAACAACCCACTATTTGAAGACATACTGATGTGTAAGTAGGATTCAGAGCAGTAAAGTGTTTTTAACACACTCTTAAGAACGGTAATACGTGTACTACCAACCGCGTGTGAGGTGGGTGGGGAGGTATACAGGGCGTTACTTTACGCCAATTGTGAAACAAAAAAAAAAATTATGCAAATCTCGTTACTTGTGTTGTCTGTTTCCCGCAATACATTACCTAAAATGACACTGACGTGTAACTGAGGTCTTCAACTTGAAAATATTGAACTTACTTTCATTGGGGAAGTGGCATCTACTCTTAAGGCTTAAATTGTTTTTCTTTAACTTCAATATTTAGAAAAAATTATGTAATCTGGTCCCCCTGGACTTAGAACTACTTAAACCTAACTGACCTAAGGACATGACACATATCCATGCCGGAGGCAGGATTCGGACCTGCGACCGTAGTAGCAGCGCGGTTCCGGACTGAAGCGCCTACAACAGGCTGAATACAAACTACGTAATTCCTGTCTTGATTCCCTCAGCATCGCGTGGTTTCATTCCAGTATATTCGATTATATTTTCGTTTTGTTGGTGCACATTTTGCAATCTTTTTTCGCCACACTACCAATTGTGTTCTGCGTGTTAACTAATAAAAGTTTTATTTCATGTGACGCTACAAACATTCACAGAGGCTATAAGGGCAATTACGTCATCCATTTCATTTTCAATATTAGTGATATATTTGACGAGCTTACAGTTACCCACCGTCTTATCGACGTGGGAGCGAACTTCGGACACTCCCCTCTATGCTGTCTAAGCAATGCGTCACTCAGCCGCTACAACACCGAACAATATTACGTGTTAAACGAAACACGCTGAAAATTGTAGTTTATAGGAGCAAATAATGTGAAAGCATTATTAAATAGGAACAAGGTATAGCGTATATTACGTAATTTAGAAAGTGTTGAATGGAAAGTTTTCATTGAAGTAGAGGGAAAACTATAGCAAGTGCGTTCGCCTTCTTTTAGCGTGACGACAGTATTCGCTTTTATTACGGTTTATCATGTGGTAGGAAAGCACAGAAATGAGACCGGTTCCGTTGACTGAGAGTTTATACGTAAGCAGTTTAGCTGCTAAACACTTGGAGGCCTGTTTTGACTTCAGAGTATGATGATCCTGTACATAGTCTCCACTTTACATAAACGGCATGTTAACTAATAAGACGTCGGAAACTATGTTAATATCATCTTGTGCCAACGGACGAGGAGTTTCCGTCAGCTACGGTGGGTGGGGTTGAGCGGGCAGGTTCCGGAACCGTGGTGGCGGCCTGGGATCCGGCGCAAAGTTGGCTGCCCTGCTAGCCGGAGATCGTGGGAAGCCACGCCAGCGGGCGAGTCGGCGTGGTAGGCAGCGAGACTCACCCGCCGAGCTTGTTTCATCAGCGTCAAAGCGGCGGACCTCGCCAGCCAGGGCGGCGAAATGAAAATGCGCAAGTTGGCCCACATTATTACCCAATTTAATATGCAGATGAAATGCACTTCGCTTCCCATACAGGGAATACAAAATGTTGGATGTTATTTCCTTCCTTTCTGCGATTCCACGTAATTAGAATTTCGAGGTAGCGCGGTCGGCAGCGCCGAGGCACGAAACGATTGCAGCTGGCAGTACTTCGTATATTAAAGTGAGCTGCTGAAAGATGTATGTAACTCGGCTGAAACACAAATTGTATTTGCCTTACGGGACGAGCGCTGGTTCTTGCGGTTCTTTGCACCGAAACCAGCTGATTACATTTTAATGGTGCTATGCTCAGTACTAGCTTTCGGGTAATTTCAAGTAATCCGTGATGAAGTTCATGAGGCTACAGAACAGTCTCTGAAAACTTTGGCTCTGTAGAAGAGTGCTGGAATTTTCTTCTGATATGACACCAGAGATAAAGACAATGACAAGAATATGCAGCATTAAGAAATTTAAAAATGTGAGAACATGCGATAGTATTGCAACAAGTCTAGGCAGACAGACAGTAATAATACTGTCCACGAGTAGTCTATCTCAGAATGTGTGTCTGTTCAACTTACGACTAAAATCATAGCTCTACGAATAATCTCGAGCGAGTTCTACAAGGTTAGTGACGTAAACAATTTTGTTCTGTTTAGAAATGTCAAATGCTGGGTACGAGTCAAGTGCCAGTGACCTGTACCGATAGCAACGTGCGTTAGCACCCTGAAACTGGGAATAGAGTAGGCGCGCCGGCCTTCCGTCATATTCACCCACCGAATTAATGACGAGAGGCTGCATGTAGATAAACCTTGATGTGGTTTTTAGCTGTTTTCGCACAGCCCGTTAGATTAATACCGGCCTGGCCCTGACGTTCCGTCTCCGTTAAATTATTCGCGAATCAGACGAAAATGTTCTTCCTTTCACGTAACGTAACACTTGTTACGCCTGATGGAATAAACAAATTCGGTCATCTTTTTGGACGAAGGGGCTGGTGGGAGGAAGGGGAGGGAGGGAGGTGGTGACAGGGATGGTATCTGGACATACCACCAACAAAGCCAAATGAAGATTAAAATCTTGAGAGCGTTACGGCAGTGGGTAACTCCATGAAGAAGAAGAGAAGGATCAATAGTGACACTAACGTGGATACTCGAGGTGAGGGGCGCCCAAACGTTTAGCTTACCTTGGCAACTTTGCTAGAAGGCAAGTATTTTTGGCTCACAACTTTCTCTTGACGGGACATCCACAGCTGTTATTTGTCGTCAATGATAAAATCGTTTACAGTTGTAAAAAATAAGAATAATATTTCTAGAAATGAAAGCAGAACCCATTTCAGGACGTGTGTATCACCTTCAGGACCATATTAAAATGTGAGTCGACAAATGATCCACTACCGAGATTAAAATAGGTTAAAATATGTTGAAGTATAGCATTTCCGGTAAACACATTTTAACATATTTCGCCGGCCGAGGTGGCCGAGCGTTTCTAGGCGCTTCAGTCTGGAACCGCGCGATCGCTACGGCTGCAGGTTCGAATCCTGCCTCGGGCATGGAAGTGTGTGATGTCCTTAGGTTAGTTAGGTTTAAGTAGTTCTAAGTTCTAGGGGACTGATGACCTCAGAAGTTTAAGTCCCATAGTGCTCAGAGCCATTTGAACCATTTTTAACATATTTCAACCTCAGTTATGCATCCTTTGTGCACTCACATTTTAATATGTACCTGAAGATGACTTACATGACTTGAAACAGGGTTGCGCTTTCCTTTTTTGAAATAATTTCTACGACTGTACCGGATTTTATCTCTGATGTGTGTTTTTTAGGACTGTACACAATATACCTTAAACTACGAACAAGAACCGCTCAGAAATAAATGAGGTGGACAAAAGGGAGAATATTAAAATGTAGTGATAGTTTCACTTTGACCATATTCAGTTTATTATAACTTTATGGAATATTTTTTGTGGTTGCGGTGCTCTCTTGTTGGGTCGCAATGATACTTGCTTTGGGCCTCCTGCGGCCCGTGGTCGCGTGTTGGGCACTGTGCTGTTGAGTGTTTACTCCTATTTGTTTGTCTCTCGTACACAGCTGAAAGATCAGCGAGCATGGTGGCTTGCGCGGCAGCTAGTCCGGGGCTGCAGTTCGTAATGGAGGGATGTGTAGCGAAGTAAACTGAGAATATAAACGGAGAAAGTATGTTCATGTACGATGTTGTGCCAGTGGTTTCCGTATGGAACAATTACGTTGTACAGGGTACAGACTAATGGGTCAGATATGTGCACTGTAAAACATGCACCTATATTGAAACAGGCGGTGTACGTTTCAGGAAGAAAAACATTGCCATAGTATATAACTGCACTGTTTGCGGTTTGACTAATCTGGCCTTGTAACACTAACCAAAACGGCCTTGCTATGTGGGTACTGCGAACGGCTGAAATCAAGGGGAAACTACGGCCGTACTTTTTCCCGAGGGCATGCAGCTTTACTGTATGGTTAAATGATGGTAGCGTCCTCTTGGGTAAAATATTAGGGAGGTAAAATAGTCTCCCATTCGGATCTCCGGGAGGGGACTACTCAAGAGGATGTCGTTGTCAGGAGAAAGAAAACTTTAATTCTAGGGATCGGAGCGTGGAATGTCAGAACCTTTAATCGGGCAGTTAGGTTAGAAAATTTAAAAAGGGAAATGGAGAGGTTAAAGTTAGATATAGAGGGAGTTGGTGAAGTCCGGTGGAAGGAAGAACAAGGCTTCTGGTCAGGTGACTACAGGGTTATAAACACAAAATGAAATAGGGGTTTTGCAGTAGTAGGTTTAATAATGAATAGGAAAATAGGAATGCTGGTAAACTACTACAAACAGCATAGTGAACGCATTATTGTGGCCAAGATAGATACGAAACCCACGCCTACTACAGTAGTACAAGATTTTATGCCAACTAGCTCTGCAGATAATGAAGAAATTGAACAAATGTATGATGAAATAAATGGAATGGGAAGGGATACGAAAATTTAATAGTAATGGGTGACTGGAATTCGGCAGTAGGAAAAGGGAGAGAAGGAAACGAAGTTGGTGAATATGGACTGAGTGTAAGAAATGAAAGAGGATTCCGCCTGGTAGAATGTTGCACAGAGCACAACTTAATAATAGCTAATGCTTGGTTCAAGAATCATAAAAGAAGGCTGTATACATGGAAGAAGCCTGGAGATACTGACAGGTTTCAGATAAATTATATAACGGTAAGACAGAGATTTAGGAACCAGGTTTTAAATTGTAGGACACTTCCAGGGGCAGATGTGGATTCTGACCACAATCTACTGGTTATGACCTGTAGATTAAAATTGAAGAAACTGCAAAAAGGTAGGAATTTAAGGAGATGGGATGTGGATAAACTGACTAAACGAGAGATTGTACAGAGTTTCAGGGAGAGCATAAGGGAACAATGAACAGGAATGGGTGAAAGAAGTACAGTAGAAGAAGTATGGGTAGCTTTGAGGGATGAAGCAGTGAAGGCAGCAGAGGATCAAGCAGGTAAAAAGACGAGGGCTAGTAGAAATCCTTGGGTTAAAGACGAAATACTGAATTTAATTCATGAAAGTAGAGAATATTAAAATGCAGTAAATGAAGGAGGCAAAAAGGAGTACAAACGTCTCAAAAATGAGATCGACAGAAAGTGCAAAATGGTTAAGCAGGGATGGCTAGAGGACAAATGCAAGGATGTAGAGGCTTATCTCACTAGGGGTAACACAGAAACAGCCTACAGGAAAATTAAAGAGACCTTTGGAGAAAAAAGAACCACCTGTATGAATATCAAAACTCAGATGGAAACCCAGTTCTAGGCAATGAAGGGAAAGCAGATAGGTGGATGACGTATATAGAGGGTCCATACAAGGGCGATGTACTTGAGGACAATATTATGGAAATGGAAGAGGATGTAGATGAAGATGAAGTGGGAAATATGATATTGTGTGAAGAGTTTCACAGAGAACTGATGGACCAGAGTCGAAACAAGGCCCCGGCATTAGACAATATTCCATTAGAAATACTGACAGCCTTGGGAGAGCCAGTCCTAACGAAACTCTACCATCTGGAGAGCAAGATATATGAAATAGGCGAAATACCCACAGACGTGAAGAAGAATATAATAATCCCAATCCCAAAGAAAGCAGTTGGTGACAAATGTGAAAATTACCAAACTATCAATTTAATAACTCACGGCTGCAAAATACTAACGCTGATTCTTTAGAGACGAATGGAAAAACTAGTAGAAGCCGACGTCGGGGAAGATCAGTTTGGATTCCGTACAAATGTTGAACGCCTGAGGCAATACTGACCCATCGACTTATCTTAGAGGCTATATTAAGAAGAGGAAAAACTACGTTTCTAGCATTTGTAGACTTGGAGAAAGCTTTTGACAATGTTGACTGGAATACTCTCTTTCAAATTCTTGAAGTGGCAGGGATTAAATACAGGGAGCGAAAGGCTATATACAATTTGTACAGAAACCAGATGGCAGTTATAAGAGTCGAGGTACATGAAAGGGAAGCATTTTTTGGGGAGGGAGTGAGACAGGGTTGTAGTCTCTCCCCGATGTTATTCAATCTGTATATTGAGCCAGCAGTGGAGGAAACAAAAGAAAAATTTGGAGTAGGTATTGTAATCCATGGAGAGGAAATAAAAACTTTGAGACTCGCCGATGACAATGTAATACTGTCAGAGACAACGAAGGACTTGGAAGAGCAGTTGAATGGAATGGACAGTGTCTCGAAAGGAGGGAAAGATGAACATCAACAAAAGCAAAACGAGGATAATTGAATGTAGTCGAATTAAGTCGGGTGATGCTGAAGGAATTAGATTAGGAAATGAGACACTTAAAGTAGTAAAAGAATTTTGCTATTTGGGCAGCAAAATAACTGATAATGGTCGACATAGAGAGGATATAAAATGTAGACTGGCAATGGCAAGGAAAGCGTTACTGAAGAGGAAAAATTTGTTAACATCGAGTATAGATTTAAGTGTCAGGAAGTCATTTTTGAAAGTATTTGTATTTAGTGTAGCCTTGTATGGAAGTGAAACATGGACGATAAATAGTTTAGACAAGAAGAGAATAGAAACTTTTGAAATGTGGTACTACAGAAGAATGCTGAAGATTAGATGGGTAGATGACATAACTAGTGAGGAGGTATTGAACAGAGTTGGGGAGAAGAGGAGTTTGTGGCACATCCTGACTAGAAGAAGTGATCGGTTGGTAGGACATTAGTTGAGGCATCAAGAGATCACCAATTCACTACTGGAGGGCAGTGTGGAGGGTAAAAATCGTAGAGGGAGACCAAGAGAAGAGTACACAAACAAATTCAGAAGGATGTAGGTTGCAGTAGGTACTGGGGGATGAAGAAGCTTGTACAGGATAGATAGCATGGACAGCTGCATCAAACCAGGCTCATGACTGAAGACCACAACTACTACTACAGAAGTCAGAAAGATGCTCCTAACCTTCTAAAGAGAAATGCCTGAAAAACTTTCAGCAATAAATATCTTCTGGAGTCGTATGCTGTAAGGAAATTAAACAAAAATTCACAAAATTTCTTACGTAACTAGTGGGACACTTGGGTACTGGAGTACTGATAGTTAATGTAAGAAAATCATGAAACTAACGTCATTATTTATTTTGCAAAAATTCTGAGAAATCACAGTGGCACTTTTAGTTATGAATTGAACAAGTTATATTTTGGTTCTTTTCAGAACGTGAAGTTACCTCTCAAGGGTGGGATTCGCTAATGAAATTTCTATACAATGTTTAAGATGGTTGTTGACTTGACAGAATGGCTGAGAGGCATCCCTACTGAACTTGAATAATTATCCTTTATATTGTTGCTAGGTACGGTCGAGGCTGCCACGTGTGAAATGCAGTGATGTGTACTGTTGTGGAGGAAATATGGGGCTCGCAATAGCTGTAGCGCACAATATCATAAGCTGCAACGACTGCTGTCTGCGCCGCTTGCTGCTGACAATTAAGGTAATTCTCAAAATATCCGCGGGTATACTGCCGGTCTATAGTGTCCAACGGGCACAATATTTCGGCGATCAAACATGTCGCCATCATCAGGTGAGCTGACGGACTGAGCTCCAGTGAACGTGCCGGCACGGAGATCCGTACGCTATGGCTGCTCGGGGGGAACTGGGTTCGGTCTCGGCGGCGGCCGATTTAAATGCCCTCCGCCCGTGGCGCGCTCCCTCCGCCGTCCGCGCCCCGCGCCACGGTAGCGCGGTGGAACAGTTCACCTGATGATGGCGACATGTTTGACCGCCGAAATATTGTGCCCGTTGGACACTATAGACCGGCAGTACACCCGTGAATATTTTGATTATCAAATACGCCGGGAGAAACTCAAGAATCACAAGGTAATTCTCGTTCTATCTATATTGACCTTCGTCAATCAAACTCTCCCTATGCCTTGATGAAGCAAAGGATTCCTATTCGCCTCTAGTCTAACTATTGGCGTGGTAAACTGGTCAGATAAACAGTCCACCGCAATGCCACTGAAAATTCGCTCTCAGACGTATAACTATAACTCTGTCCATTCACACCACGCAATAAGTGTCAGCCAACACAGTGAACAACGCTTAATCGCAAGGACTCAATATAGAGTAGCACTTCGATTCGCTCTCGACAGAGGTGCTCTCCCAGTGAAATACTGAGGAGAGACGTTACTCGCTGCATGAGTCAGAAATATCGTCTGCCAATCAGCATTGCTCTTCTAAAACGGGGGTATAACGTTTCGTTTTAGGCGACCAATCCGGAAGGATTGGCGTTTGGCGTTTTCTGTCTCCCTGTGAAAATCTCTGAAAGTGCGTGCTATATGGAAAGAATGCGTAGGCTGGCCACTCCCACACAATGTAGCGGAATTTGTTTTAAGCCCAACATGGGCTTGTTTCCCCTTTTCACACGGGCCCACGCTGTCCTCTACACGGGAGTGGTCACCAGCCGACATGCGCTGGGTCATCCTCTGGAGGGACCAGCCTCCTTTTGTGCGGTGTCTTTCCCGAACTGAAAGCTTCTGTGACCGTCGTGTCTGGAATGTATGTGTGTACGCCAGCCTCGTGTATTTCAACTACGGTGCGCTTACTTGTTAATTGCATATTGTTTACATGAATGAATACTATATTGACTTTATCTTATCAAGTTTGGGTTCGAATGAAGCGTCTTAATGTGCGGAATATGACTGTAAGGGCGGAATATGTAAACAATGAAGGTCTGGAGACCACGATGTGTTACAAGTTTTATGTGTATATTTTCCACTGCATCCCCAACTATTTTTTTAAGTTCTTGCCTAAGTACTTCATCTTTAAGTGTATACACTCCTACTCCAGTACATCACACACATTATATTCCTAATAACAAATAAAATACAATGAACAACTAAGAAATTTTACCGTGCGAACGTAATTCATCAGCACTCAGTATTAAAGCCAAACGTATCAGTTAATGTACATAGTCTATAAATGTGAACCATACAACATCTTTGAAAAGAAAGTCAAACGTTCTGTGAATTAATTTGTGTAAAATGATTCAATACAAAATATTAGATAAACGTTTGATGCACCTCATTTTCTCTTCGTGTTTAGAGCGTCATTGAAGGTCACTTAGAAGGTTCCTCTGATCTATTTAACACTTTTACACAAATCATTTCAGAAATATTTGACGGATTTGTTTAACTTTTTTATTTTAAGATTTATTTAGAAAGCATGATCTTACTGACACCTTATCTGTGTTCCTAAATGCGTCTGTTCTCCAAAATAACTTTGATACTTGACTCGAAGGAAACCTTTTTAACGTTTAAATACCGCACCACTGTATTTTTGTGTGTAAAATAGCTAGGCCTTGAACAGGTGAACTTGTTGACATTTCATTTACGGTGCTTTCCAGTACCTTTTCGTGAAATATGTCAATTATACCTCAACGCATTAATTATGTTTCCATTAATTACCCTGAGTACTTTCTGGCAATTAAATATTTTCTTGCAAAACCACTGCTTACGCTAGTCACTTTTAAACGTCGTTTGCCCGTATCCCTCTCTTTGTTTGGCTATGAAAATTCGGACAAAACCTCTTAGAGCAATTTGTAGGGAGTCTTGTCTTCGTTGATCTCACACGTTTGACAAAATTAATGAAGTATTGATCATACGATGCAATATTTCTATCTTCGTGCTGTTATTTCCCAAAAATAAAATTTCGTGCAGTCATGTATTCAATTTCGTGCTTCACGGTATCTACGACGAACAACGAAAATAAATTCAGACTTTTATCTACCAAATATACCATTCTGTAAGATGCGGAGGAATCAAATTTTTGCACCGAATAGTATTTCATAGCTGTCGCCACGTCCACTCCACTACTTAGCCGAGAACACTCCCTCTCACTGTCACGGGTGCTGCAGCGACAAGATTTAAACACGTTTGAATTCAAGCGACGATAGTTGAAGCGGAAAACAGGCAGCGCCACAGATGTCACGAACGTAGAATACTTCCGTAACTATACCTGCAGTGGCGTTTCGTCCTCTGAAGCTGTCACACCCTTCTGGTCGCTTTTGTCGCTCAGGTTGACCATGGCCTCAGGCAGTATCCTATGTGAGAAACAGAAGCGAGCGACAGTTTCAGCCAATAAAACACAACCGCAGGTGTAGTTGTGGAAGATTTCCTAAGTGAGCGACATCTGTGTCGCTGCCTGTCTCCCGCTGCAACTGGCGACGTTAGAATTCAAACGGGTTTGAATATTGTCACTGCAGCACGTGCGACACAGAGCAACAGCCACGCGTCCTCTTGGCAAAGCAGTGGAGAGGACGCGACGGCTGCTATGACTTATTTAACATCTGATTTAAGAAAACGATTTGGTGAAGAATTTGATTCTTTCGCAACCTATATCTTGATGTTCTTAAATGATAAAGGCCGGAATTTATTTTCGTTACTCGTCATAGTTACCTTGCTGCACGAAATTTAGTACATGGCTGCACGAAATTTTTATCAATTTTCATAGGTAAAGTCACATTGTATAGACTTTCCGTATAGTTCATTTAAGGCCATACATTATTGAATATTAAATGTAACCAATATATCTAAATTTTATTTAAAGTTGAGACCAGAATGATACCTCTTTTCATTCTTGAGATATTGGTTGTTACATTTGCGTACGGGTCGCTCGGAGCGCGTCCGAACCTTTGATTCGGGAATCAAGTGGTCGTAAAAATCGTCAAAACTCATAAAAGGATCAAGATATCGAAACGACAATGTTTGGAAATGAGAGCACGCAGAAAGCAATATTTTATTATTTGATTAACACTCAATATGTTTTTCTAAACGCGTGGGCAGAGCGAAAACAAGACTCCCTATAACTGACACCATTAGGTCTTTTCCAAATTTTCATAGCCAAACAAAGTGAGAGTTAAACAGGGTATTAAAGTGACCAGCATGAGTTCTAGTCTGGCATAAAAATATTTAATTGCTTGTTAGTAATCACGGTAATGAACGAAAACTTAATTAATAATCTCAGGAAAAATTGAAATATTTCACGGAAAGCTGCTGTAAATGAACAGTCAAAAATGTCATCTGTTCAATATCTAGTTACTTTGCACATAAAAAGATACATTGGTGCTATATTTAAATGTCAAAAAGGCATCGTTCGAATCATGTACGTCAGGAAGGCAAACGAGGAGTCAGTGAGATCATGCTCTCTGAATGAAAGTCGAAATTAAAAAATAGAAGAAATCACTCAAACATTTTATAAAATTGTTTGTGTAAAAGAAATAAGTAGATAAGAGAAATGTTCTATGTGCCTCTGAATGATGCTCAAAATCACGAACAGGAAATGTGGTCCATCATACCTTTCCCTAAAATTTTTTATTCATACTTTTAGACAAATCATCACTCAAAACGTTTGACTTTCTTTTCCAAAATTTTGTAACCTTTACTTTTACAGACTATTTAGAGTAAATTGGAACTGTTGCCCTTAACACTGATTGCTGATGAATTACGTTACCTGTAAAATTTCATGCTTCATTGTAATTTCTTAGGAATTAAATTTGTGTGTTACACTAGGATAGGTGTGAAGATCAAGTTGTTTGGCAAGACTTTAAAATATACTTAGCGGTGTAGTGTAAACAATATACACAAAACTTAGCGCACAGAATCGTATTTGAGTCAGTAAAGATATAAGAATTACCAGGAATCGAATTCAGGACCTTGTTTAGGTCCTGTAATAAAAGGAGTTGCCATTTCAAAGAGAGCACATCACTTCGTACAGCCACACCACTCATGAGAGGAAGTGCGATGAGCCGATTTCCCAGAAACTTTGCCCACTGGAAGACGAGTCAGAATAAGCGAACGCGCGTCGCGGCTTATCCCTAGATAATCGACCATTTCGGGAAAAGCGTTGGTCCAAGTTTACCAGGTATTTTCGAGATAGCTTACTTGTGCTTAAGCGCGTGGCGTCCTGAGAATAAATGGTAGCTTAATAGATAACGTCACCTTTTCGTAATTTTGCGCCTCGGGTTCGAAACCCGATTGTACTTTCATTTTTGTTTTTCATTTATGTACCCATGCCTGTGGAAGAGAACTGCACAAATTTTTTTTCAGTATGTGTTCATATAACGTTGTCTTTATTCGTCTATTAATTGTATGTCAGAAGAATAAATTAAAAAACGAATAAAGAATTAGAAAACTATTTTTGGAGGAAATCCAATAGTGTAGCTTGATTCCTACCCGCCTGGACGAGCCAATTTCAGTGCGCCACCAAATTATTACCAACACTCGAAATATTAAGCAATGTTAACGACGTCTCCTTCACGATTGAGATTTATACGAAGAAATGCCTTCGCATGTTGCTCGTATTGTTCCGAACATCTGTAAATCTACGACCTGTTATCATACATGCAAATGCACAAATCCTTCCTAAAAAATAAAGATTAGAATACAATTTAAAAACTCAATATGATAATTAATATAACACTGATGTTCCACAATATGAGAATTTAATAACATTGCACCCCCTCAACATACCATCCACACATACATAATAGACATATGATATTGTGAAAAGCAGTTGCATTTTTATAATTAATATAAAGCCCTTCAAACTTGATAAGAAACATTAGTCTAATGACCTTCTACAGAAATGGGCAGATAAATGAGAACCATGAAAATAAATAGAAACAGTAATCGGGTTTCTAAAACCGGTCGCGAAAGTAGTTAGCCACTTCGCTAACCACCGAGCCACAACTTCGTCTGGGAATATCTTGGGAATAAAGGCTATCATAGCACCTCGAAAAAATCACAGATAGTTTGACCCTTGTTTTCTCAGAAACGGTTGAGCATCTTTGAATAGCCCGAGAAACGTGTTCACTTATTTTGAGTTCTCTTCCATTGAGCCAAGTTGCTGGGAAATCGGGTGGTGGCACCTGCCGTTTTCTGTTCATCGGTAAAGGAAAGAAAAGGTAGGCCACAAGGATTTGCATGCAGTAAGCTCAACTTGCAGTCCATAGTGCAATATCGCTAAATATGGATGAAACTAACAGAGAACGCAACAGGCAGGAACAAAGTAATGGTAACAAAAAAGTGTAATATTTGAGCTTTTGACGGCAGTCTTTGCCTTCGTCTCAGGAGTAAAACTATTTTGCTGACAACGAATTCGGCTTGTATATACTATGAGTCTGAAAGCTGCCAGAAGTGGTCCCAGACGATGCACGCGCGGAATGGCGAGTTAGCTTCTGGCATGGAAAGACGTCAGGTAGCGCGAGGAGTCGAAAGCTTTTTCGAACTGCCATTCTCGACTCTGCATGAAGCGTAAGCATGCGTCTTTGCTTTCATACCACTCGAAAATAAGGGCACCACGGCTTGCTATGTGTGTACGTCTGATTTCAGTTAGAATGCAACTGTGGTAAGCCGGCTGGGGAGGCCGATGTGTGTGATGTCCTTAGGTTAGTTTAAGTAGTTCTTAGTTCAACGGTCGCACGTTCGAATCCTGTCTCAGGCATGGATGTGTGTGATGTCCTTAGGTTAGTTAGGTTTAAATACTTCTATGTTCTAGGGGATTGATGTCCGAAGATGTTAAGTCTCATAGTGCTCAGACCCATTTGAACCATTTTTTGTTTGTTAAGTAACTAGCCACTGCTTTCACGAAAGTTGTTCATTAGGCACTACCACATAAAAAAAGCTTTCCTTGCTGCGTATTTGAAACGCATATTATTTCGCCATTTACAATACGGGGAATCCTATCGACACCTTCTGTCCAACAGTAAATCTGAACAACTCAACAGCTGTCTGCTGCTTATGGCATTCCTTCTCACCATATGGGAAACGTTCGCCCCTCAACATAGGTTAATGCAAAAATTACACACTGCATAAGAAATGATTTATTGAAAACCTTTAATGTGTTGCTGTCGCTATCCATTTGCGCTCCTCAGTCAATAAAATGACTTCTTCCACAACCGCAGTGAGCAACCTGCTAACGGAAAGCCCTTGCATATCAGAACAAATTAGCGAGAAGCTGTACATATTTAACCTTAACACATTCTTCCAAAGGAAAAAGAACATAAAATTACCTTGGAAAGGATCCATCTCAGAATTAACATTAACAGACTTACGGAAACCACAGAAAGTATAAACAATACGTTTATTTTTTGTGAGCTGCAATTGTCCGCAACTGCCGAAATGTATGACCACTAAATAATTTTATAGTTACAAGTGACTGTATACAACTTTGAACATTGGATTATTCAGGCAACTAGTTGCTGATGACTGTTTGGTACACCGAACTAGGTTTCGACACTCATTATGGGTGGCTTCGTCAGAATGAAATATTGACAAATCGTAAAATTACACTGCTAAAAGCAGTCGTCATAAAAATGTTGAGCAGTTAAGCACACGTGGCAAAGGCTGGAACGTTTTATTTCACTTTAGGCTTGAGCGTAGCTAAGCCGTGCGCGGCTCGTGTTCATGACGTTTATTGCTTGACATCTTGTCATTACGGTTTTGACATCTCGTACCTTATTCGATTTACTGGCGTCACTAAGTTGCTGGCTTGCATGCCTGTGAGTGGCAGCACAAGTGATTATCGATACGAGTACTGTGGTGTTATCTTTGGAGCGACCGCTAGTATTTACGGGTCGCATTGTGTAGAGTGGGGGTTGCGAATGGACATCAGGTCGGTTGGGTGCGCAACAGTGAGGAAGTCCGTGAAGCTCGGGAGCAAGCCGGGGCCACTGGCGGCGTGCTGCCACTGCCGGATCGAGGAGAGGTAGCTGCGAGAGCGACGATTTCCTTTCACACTGAACACTGGACGTTTGAGTGAAGAGTTCACTGCTAATGCAACCTCGACTATTCTGATATCTCGCCTTTTGTCGGCGGGTTGTTGTTCTCAGGGCCGCTGAGCCTGGCGGCAACGAGTGAAGCCATTGAGACGGTGAAATATTGCAGCCGTCTTTCTCTATTTGTTTATCATTGAATTTAGCATTATTCTTGCTAGTGAAGTGCAGACAGCGGTATTTTCTGCCTTATGGCCGCTAACATCCCAGTCAGCCTCCCTGGATAGAGAGTAATACGACAGCCTGTTGTATCATGCATATTTTTTTTCTTTTTTTGTAAAGGGGAGAGATTTATCTTGGTTCTAGTGTTTCCTTCGACAATGGGTGTTTCCTGAAGACGTAGTGCTGTCTGTCTCTTCGCCATCGCCCAAAAATATTCCATCGGTGTGCCGGTGATTGGACGTTAGGCGGATTGGTTGGTCGGTCGGTCAGCGGTTAAGCTGCCCCTAGTTTTAGTTGCCGTCCTGTCCTGGCTGCTTGTCTCACTTTATCGATGTTTGAGTTACCTTCCGAGGCAGACCCTTGGAACACTTGCTAAGAACCGCTTGTCCTGATTCCTTAGATTGTGATGTTTGTTTAAGGATATTTGTAATTTTCTAATTATTGTTGGTGTGGCCTTCTGCCGAGCAATAATTTCACTTCTTTGGTGATCAGGCCTTCAGCCGTGTTACAGTAAGTTATTTTAATTTAGCAAACTTGTTTTAAATGCAAGGTTTTCTTTTTTAAACTGTTATTTGGAATTATTTTCCTGACTTCTAATTCAGGCTTTCAGCCGTTTGTGATTTGAAGTTGTGTGTGGCCTACAGGCGACCAATAATTTCACTTCTTTCATAATAAGGCCTTCAGCCGTATTACAATAAGTTTCTTTTACCAAACGTGTTTTAAAAGCAATGTATTTGTTGAGATGTGCGCTCTTTGGAATTGTTTTCCTGACTTCTAAGTCAGGCCTTCAGCCGTTTGTTATGTGAATTTTTTGTTGCCTTCATCCGAGTGATAGTAGCACTTCTTTTATAATAAGGCCTTCAGTCATGTAACAGGTTTTTTTTACAAACGAAGTATTTGTCTTAATACGTGCTATTTAGAATTGTTCTTCTGACTTCTAATTCAGGGCTTCAGCCATTTTTTGTTTGAGGTTACTGTTAGTGGCCTTCGGCCCTAAAATTGTGGAATTTTTGTCCTGTAATAAGGCCTTCAGCCGTCATAAAGTCAATTGTGTTTTTTTTTAAGAGCGTGTTTTAAACTTTTAATTTCTTTAAATAAAGTTTCTATACTTGTTGTGCAACAGAGGGTAACTGATTACGGCTCCACAATCGTAACCTTATAATGCCCCAATCTGAGAAACCAGCTTTGCTCGAAGTTCTCCAAATTCTGACCATAGCTTTTAAGCAACGTAATTTTCTGATTTATCAACATTTCATTCTGATGAAGAGACTCATAATAGGTATCTAAACCTAGGTCTATGTATCTAACAATTGTCTGCAACTGGTTGGCTGTATAATGCTATGTTGAAACTAGTACACGGTTCCTAAGTAACATTTATGTTTAAAACAATATTATTGGATACATTACGTTCCAGGATAAAAAGTGACCCAAAGAAAGAAAACGAACTCGTGCAATAAACAAGGAACGCAAATTTTAAGAATTCATTTAGGCCTGGGGAATTATACCAGTTTAAAAGCACATTCGAGATTAAATATTTTCTGCATCTGGAACAAATGGGAAACTATGAAACATAAGTATAACCATGAAAAAAATTTACATGTACGAAACAGGAATAATAATATGATCGATTCAGCTATTACGGCTTCAGACATTAACAGGAAAATGGTTGAAAATACTGGATTAAAGAAAATCGTTCATGAACGCCATGTGGTGTGTATGAGAAGATTTATTGAAAAGTGAAATACAGATATGATTAAAGATGACAAAGCTAAGGAGACGTATAAACAGCCATATTATTAATGGAATATACCACACTAACTAATAACATATCAAGCAAGCTGTACAAGATTTCGAAACTTACTTTAAATAATGGTACAGTTCAATATGTGATACAGAAATACATATAGTTAATAATGAAGATAATCACAGTCTAGAAGTAATGGCAATGGATGTTTAAGAAGGCTGTGGCAGAAATGCTATATTGTTTGAAATTGAATGATTAAAGAAGAAGAAAAAGTAAGAAAAAGGGAACACAAACTGCGACATTGTCGCGATTTAAACAGTGACCGGAATATAGAATAAACTTAATTTACTTTACGTCTATGATCAAAAACTTTTTGTCATAAGACTACCGGTTTCGGTCTATATGCCCATCCTCAGATATGTTTTATAAAAACATTCCGTAATGTACTGCAGCTATAGTGGCATCGTCAAATGTTAAACGCAAAATCAGCACCAGCATCGTCAAATATATATAAATAGCAGCATATGCAAAAGCCATCTTGTCAGCAGCACTACTGTTTAAAACGAAGTTTTCTTTTAACAGTAGTGCATCTGACAGGAGGACTCTTGCATATGCATACATATTTGACAGAGCTGGTGCTGATTTTGCTTTATGTTGAATGGTGATTTGTACCAGCAGTTGGAAGGTATCATCATGGGTTGAGCACGTAGTCCAGTGGCTGCCATTTTCTTCTTGGAGCAGTTTGGAAGACAGGCGCCAGACTTTGCACCTTGTTAAATAAAGGCTTAGAGAAGGTAAGCTGATGATACTTTCACCAAGTAGCGCCACGGTGAACAACAGTTCGGTGATTTATTGAAACATATAAACCGTCACCACACCAATGTAAAACTGTCTACGGAGATAATAAAGAAGCAGCAGCTGCCATTTATAGCCATAGAGTTTACGAAGAATGATGCAAACGAAGGCCAAGGTGTGTATCGAAAATCATTAAACACGGATAGATAACGACACAAACAGTTAAATCATTACCTAAGCCAGAAATGAAGAATGATAAACGCGCTCTTAGCGCGTGGAAGACGAATGTGAACCACAGCACCTCCGACATGGCGTATACAGCCGGAAATGTCTATTGAGGGGTACTGAGAGCTAAGCAGTTTCATGAAACATAATACTTGGCAAAAATGACAAATCGCAAGAATAAGTCTCGGGTACGCCCTTTTGCCTGTACGTCTCAGGGGTAACAGACGGTATCGGACACATATTGCGCAGTGGTGACATAAGGACTACTTACAAATCTTCCAAGATGATCAACGGTTGCCTCAGATAGTCCAAGGACGAAAGGTACCCATTCACAATTTCAGTAATACACCGCGTACTATGTACATGTGCAAAAGTTCTCGTTGAGATGCATAAACGACCCATTAGTACATGAGAATCACTGCAGCTTTGTATGGTATGGAGAAATCGGCAGTGGGGGATTAAGCGATTAAAAAGATGGAGTACATAAATATATTCTGCGACAAGAATGTATTCGCCTTGGAGAAGAATTAACACATGCCATTGTGCGAGGAAGCTACAGAAATTCACAGACGTGAAGATAGTTTCAACCAGAAAAAAGAGAGCTTCAAAACATAGGTGTGTTTGATTCCATTTGTAACACCATAGCCTACAAAGTACATACTTTTGTTGATTGATTTACCTTTCTGTATTGTTCAACATCCCATCGTTGAACATCTATAATTAGTCTATGATTCATTCGATACTGTAATAAAGTGTAAACTCTGTAATACGAGAAATTGATAATTTATTGTCTCTCCCACATAATCTCTTTGGTTATCTTTTAGGTTGAAAAATTTTGTTTAATAATTTGTTGTAGAAATGTTAATATGTGGAAATGATATGTTTGTTTGAAGTGATGGTTTACTGCTATGTAAACTGCTGACCTTCAGCTAGAGTTGTTAGTTGTTTTGTATGTAAAGGGTGTTGTGGTTCCCCTCTGGAACAGGGCTTAGAAGGGTACGCAAATTGAGCTTGGTTCCGAGAGAGGCATTTCCTGACGCTTTCCAATGCCTCGGATGGATTGATAAAGAGTTGGAATTATTCTGGCATTGGTATCTATCGTCTCCATCAAGAAATGACAGAGTCCAGCAATTCTATCTGCAAGTCCACCTAACAACATGCAATCGCCACCACATTGCGCAGTCAATGTAATGGAACGCTATAGTAAAGTACAGTGAAGTATCAGCTCATAGGATGTTATAGTGTACCCCAAATATAAGGTAAAATTTGACTGAACGTTTGAACCTACCATGATTTATCCTCAGTCACATATCCACTTAGGGTCCCTCCCACGCTAACGTGTTTACCGAGCGTCCTTTATTGAAGGCATATTAAAATTAATATGGGAATGGAGTGTGCTAAAATTAATATTGTTTGTTGAAAGGATCTTACAGATATCGCAAATACGTGTTTCACTGCAGGAAAAGTTCAGAACTGCAATTGTTGAGAATTATATGTTCATGATTGCTAAGTACTTGTTTCTCTAGTGTATTGAAAGTGTGTTTAGTTTGTACTGCTACAGTGGACAAGATTAAGGGCCCGCTTTCATTGAAAGTAGTTGAAATGCACAAAGTTACTTAATTTAGAAAGTTTTAACTACTCTTGGTATTCAAGTCAAATTCTGTAGAATGTTGGGTACCTCTTGTGTATTGAAAGTGCATACTAATAGTGTAATAGGATCCACAGTAAATCCTTTATGCTCATGATAACTAACAACTTATAGAAAGAGCACTATCTATGAAAACAGTAATTTTTATTCAAAATTAAATGAGATATTGCTTGTTAGTGAAATACATTTAACTTTCATTCGAAGTAGAACAGTATTTAGCTGAGAGAGACGTAACCTATGACCAGTTCCTGAATATGCAGTGAACTACATTTACAATTTTTGTCAGATAGGAAAATGTTTGAAAACTAATATTGAACCTTTGCCAATTTTATGATTCTACACTGAATATTAATAGTATTGTTATAAAGACCATTTGGCTTGAATAAGTCCTGAAGGTAATAGTGTGTATTGTTAACTGTTTCATTTATGTAAATCCTTGTGTTCTGGCAGCTCCACCCTTACCGTGAACATATGCATGTGCCAGAGTTCGTTGCACTCCCGTGTGACAAGGTATAGGCTGTGATTTCCCATTTCAGTTTCTTGAATAATAATGTTACTCATTCTTACGCCTTATTAGGATGGCGACCGTTGTTATTATCATTCGAATACTGTTGATAGGTGAATTATTCTTTGTTACTGTTTAAATATTTACGTAATTCTGACTTTCACTTCCGGTAAATCATCTCCATTAGGTATATTACAGTCAACAAAACTAAAATCATTTCAGAGGATAACACTGCTTTGCTTCTTTATACTATAATTGCTTGAATAAAAATAATTTCATCACACGAACTGCCTCCAGCTTTGAGGTTATGGTATAGTAGTAGCAGACGGTAGTGTTATACATTGTCGCAGCGAACGACTATAGCAAGAAGCATGACATTAACTATCAGAGTAAAGCCCTCATACGTTGTCGCGACAAACACTTTAAATCTCCGTCAGAGTTCTGGGCTCCAGAGCGCCATCAGCAATAAATATTGAGCCGATGTAAACGCCACTGCGTCGTGGTGGTGAAACGTCAAAAAAATCATGAAACAAACGTTGACAGAAGAGCCCTTAACGGAATAGAGCAGGAATTACGACATTATGTGGCCACGAATGCCTCGACAATTTTGTATGTAATACGTCGTTACTAAGATACACTTGAGAACAAACAAAAAGATGAGCATGTGACAGTTTGAATGATATATTGGCAGTCAGATATACAGATTGAACGAGAACTCCACCGATGAAATAACTAAAGACATTTTGGAATATTTTCCGTGTATTTTGGTATAAGGGACCCATTTGAGCCATGGTAAAAATTGCTTTTTTGAATAGCGCGCTGCCGCACGTAGTGTGAAGTAGTCGCCCTCCGTTTCTGGCGGTGGCGCCGCTGTGGCAATCGCTATTTTTGTTTCTCCCTCTGGTGGTAAAGTGGAAAGGTAGCCTGTTTGCGTGCATTTAAGGGGCACTATGAGCTCGCCAGTCGGTCAGTTCGTCAGCCACGTCAGTGTGGGGCAGTCAGTGTCTGTCTGTCGTCCGGCGTGCTAGTGTGTGTCAGGCTGCCAGTCTCCTCGAGTTTGTTCAGGCAATGATCATTGGCGGTTGGATTGATCGGTCGGTCAATCACGCACTGGGACACCAATTGTCCGTCTTGAGCGTCGGCGCATGTGAGGTCGCCGCGACAGTCCACTAAGCCGCGCCGTATAGCGAGGGGTAGTGGCCTTGCGGCCGACACGAGAGCAACAGAAGTCAACCCACGACATTGGTCTGGCCGGCGCGAGCTATAACGCCATGAGACGGGAGATCGGCGCGCCTTCCTGCGTCCGTTGAAGCCGCTGCCAGCGGACGGTTCGGGAGAACGTTTCGTTTTGGGGGTGCTGCGCCAGGTCTTCGCCAAACATCGCAGTTTATTAGAAGTGATTCGTGATATGTTGCTTCTTTCACTTGTTAAATTCTACTTGTTTTCTTGGTCAGTCTCTCGTCCCTAGATTGCGAGTCTGTCTATCGTCCGCATTTGTTAGGCACTTTGTGTCTGTGTTACTGTCTGTCGGTCTGCCGTACGGTAACAGCTGCCTCTATCATGTTTGTCGTATTCGGTGTTAACGAATTTATTGTTTGAAGAGTAACGGCCGAATTCCTGAAATATGTTTTTATCCTACCTATCATCTTGAGAGACTGTATATGTAGAATGTAGAACATGTTTGGCCAACCTTGTATATTTTATGTAAGACTGCATTTCATGGATTTTGTTTAAATGGTCATTTTAGTATATAATGTTGCCACCCTTCCACTATTAGATATTTTTTTAAATCAATTTTTTAATATTAGTGTCTTGTACCATTTCCATCATTCCTACGGGGTTCATAGTTTATGTGCTTGTGTCAGTTGTTAAAATTTATAGTTTAAAGTAATCTGGTGTGCTGCAGTTTTGCACCAGTGTAGGCTTCCAGAGGTTGTTGTGAGCCGTCGTGAGTACCGCCGTGTCAAAAGGGAGCGGCTAACTTCTCAGGCCGAAAGCTCATACAGTCTAAAATTTATTCTTTCTGCCTCTAAATAAATTATAACTTGATATTTAGAGGGCGCTTTCTGATTATAATTTTAAATCTTTTTTTTTTTTTTTTTTTTTTTTTTTTTTTTTTTTTTTTTTTTTTTTAAAGAAAGGGCGTTTAAGAATAAAATGTCAATTGGTTGAAAGAAATGTGATTTGTTTTCATCAGTTATCCACTGGCAACTACTTCCACGCTCATATAGTATTATTAAATTCGTTAATGTTATTGATGAATCGTTAGTAAATAAAGTACATTCTTAAGAAACGGTTTTGAAAATAAATTCACGGTTCACCACTTTCTAGGGTGGTTCGTTCCAGATTGTTTGACTTATTACCTCTTATATCGGTGATACATTGAAATCGTAGCAACAGTGCAAATATCAACCATATGCGCTGTGCGTCTTGTTTGTAAACAAACTTGTTCCCTTGACTCTCGGACTTGCAGCTGACAACAGTAAGGCCTACTGTGCTCTTGGTAGTTAAGCTTGCGTTTAGCGTTCCTCGTTCCTCTCTCGTGTTTGTTTTACCGGCAGTTTTGTGTGTCAAAAGTGAAACACAACGTTGCGAATATGTCTGTTGGTGGAGAATCTGCCGATATGCACCTTGTGTTTGGGTTCACAGAATGCAATGGAAAAGTGACACGACTACACAGCGCTCAGCTGTTTACGTAGCGACGGCAACTGCATCACAATAGATTTATATCTGCACGTAGGCATCCAAGAACAACCGGATCCTAACATGATACTCAGTTTCGGTGATTGCACATTACAACCCCTTTCATTATTGAGAAAGTATTTTCACAGAAACAAAGATAGTTATGCTAACAAAGCAGAAGAAGTAATAATTATGGTACTGCTCTAAAACGAACCACCAGAAACTACAGGCTCCTTATACCAAGGTACTTTGAGGTCGTAGAGAGACTGAAGATCATTTGGCGGACTACACGCACTGAATAACGAATTATAGTACATAAAGGGACCTTTATAAAATGAATAGGAGCAAAATGGATGTAAATGGGTGAAGTCCAAAGGGCATACCATTGTTAGTCGTGTTTTTAATGACTATACTTACATGCTATGTAATATGACGCTCACTGTCCATAACATTTTGATAATAATTGGCAGTACGTTAAAGAACAGTAAGTAACGCTGAATTCAAGGCCACTGGACACTCAAATAACCAATGGAGTCGGCAGAGGAAATTTGCATTAAGAATAATTGCTTCCTTTCATCTCCACACAATTACTGTAGCCTGTGTCTAGGTATCAAAAACAACTTTTATTACCTTCCATCCATCGCAGTCACTCATATTTCTTGCTCTATGCAGTTCTTTTATAATGTCTTAAGCACTCCGGCAACGTCGATATAAAAAAAAGAGAAAATGTAGTTATTTCATACAGGTGGCAATAATATCAGTTTTAACACCTTCTCAATACATTTGAAATATGGGAAATATTTAATTACCGTGTAAAACTTTTAAGGTATGTTATTCCGAAACTCCAGTGGGACGAATAGTAGCAAGCCACTCACTGGCGTCTCAGTCAATCCCAAAAATGAGGAGCGTATGAAACAAACAAGTTTTGGAGGCTATTGTGCTACCAGCGTTGGCAAAAGGGAGCATTGGTACGACAGCTTAAGAATACAGTGTTTATGTAGTTAATAATAGAATAAGGTGCTAAAAATAGAAAATTGCAAACTTACGTTCTGCAATAAAATCCAAAAATTAATGAACCAATAATATTTCCGCTGAACACGGGAATAAATTTCTGTGACAACATGCGAAAGCCGGAAGATTTTTATTACGCATATTGTCAGAATTCCAGTGGTCAGTATAAATTGTAATTATCTGAATGCTACATAAATAGCGTCACATTTTTTAATGCACCACGTAGTTTGGAAGTATTTATCCTTTATAGGTGTACGTTTATCGTTATTTATTTTGATAAATTCGTTTGTCCGGTTCATTCGAACACAGTTATGTGAAATATTTAATTCATTCATTATTAGCCCCTCCTTTCGCATCCACCTTGTTGTAGTTCCTTGAAAAGAGTTACTGGCATCCGGCTCGTTGTACACCGAACAAGAAAACTTCCGTTTTATGACGCACCACCAGAAAAGCAAGTAATCTTGAAGGTGGTCTCTATAACCTTCTATAGAACAACCAATCAACAAATATAATTCTATCCAAGTGATAGTTAAGGTTGGATATCGGAGATAAGTTGGAAAATCTTCTTGACACGTTCTTTTCCTTGTGTGCTGATAGACTGGGTCAGGAGATTGTTGATCGTTTCAGATTGTCCTTTTCACGTATAAGACATGAGGGGGATAAGGAAAAGAACACAGTCATACGGCAAAAATAAGAAGTGCTACAAGGTTATACATGTTGAAATGATGGAAAGAAGGCCTGAATAGTACAGGTGAATCTTAATTAATAGAATTTCTGTCACGTTAGACAGGTTATATGTAGTAAGCTACAGCTACAGAAAATAAGCGAAGATTCAACGACCATCTTTTCAGTATTACTGTCTGTTGGCTGAAGAAACTCACACACGACCTAACGCTAGAAATCATCATCGCTTCCCTGTTCATGCTGTAGTGCGAAACAAGCGTATTGAGCCTCAATGTACATCTACAAGTTCAGGTCATTGGAAAATAATTATAAGAAGGTAATCATAGAGGTAAGAGCCACACTTTTGATTAAAAATAAGAAAGAAACTGTAGACGGAAAGCCAAGCACATAACTTTTCTATCTTCAGTCAAAAGTATTGAATACATGGGCTTTATCAGTTACGAAAACGTTATATTATCTTGCATTTATGTCATATGACGCTGTAGTATAGATAGTCTCAGTCGCAAATCTTTCTTATCGTGGGTTGTATGTAGCAGCTGTGTTCCATCATACATATTCTGAAGGACAGATTGTACAAAACAATAAAAAAAGAGTGCTTACAAGCTTAGTTACGTAGAGAACATAAATTTTTAAGTCTTAGTGTACGCAAACGCACGCTTATGGGAAGAACATATGAATCGTCCCTTAGCTTTACCAATGGCACCTCTGCATACTTTTATTATTTTATTGCGAAATTATTATCTCTGAAATAAGGATCCCCAGCTTCCTTTGAAATCTGTATGTGATAAGTGTATAACATACGTGCACGTAAAATTCCCCTGCTTCTAAAGAGCTATTGCAGGAAAAATAATGTAATTACTTGTGTCGAAGATGCTCTTATCATATACTCGTACACTGTAAGTCTGCTAGAAAAATTAACAGCTATAGTTGATCGGAACAACTGTAGTTGATGTGAATAGATATAGTTGATCCTTTCTAATCGCTTAGCCCTCGAGCCATCAGAACCATGACTACGGAAGTCTTCCCAAATTAGAATGAAGAGAGAGTATTTATTTGAAAGACACGTGTGAAAAGCAGCACAGGAAGAAGAGCATCACATCATTTTGATTAAATAAATGAATCCTTCTTCTCATGTACGTTAGTCATGGAAAACTGTAGTAAACATACATATTCACCTCATTCTTCAGTTCGAACAGATGTAAATAAAAACTTGGAACACTGAGAATTTGGTGAGAGTTCGTAGAATAACGAGACGGAATGTACAGTTTCAATAATGGTGTGAATATTCGTTGACTGTACAAATTAGGGTCACTATGTGACTGACCCCGTTACGTATTTGGTCTATGTAGTTCATTTTGTTAAAGGGAAGCTTTTAGTTCTTTCTTGTGGCCGAGCTAGTTAGACTGTGTGGTACAAGTACCAGTACCTCATTTTTTGTAGACTATTTACAGTTGTCACTATTTGTATCTATATTTCGTGGTAGAGGTGGAGGAGGCAGATGGTTAGTTCCAGCTTCCTGTAATTCGTCGTCGCGCTGGCCGTAAATGAAACATATTTTTCATACAGAAAACTCTACACATAAATGTTTCTTCTGCAGGGATATCGGGAAAGACTCATTATCAAATAAAGAAAAATGTATTTAAACTAACTCAAAGGCCACTGTTAGTAAAAGACGTGTGCATATAAGATCGTATTGTTTGCAAACTGTTGCGCAGGTGATAATAAGGCTACACAAAAGACCACATTTGCTGCAATCTCTTCGTCGACATTATTTTTTACCATAAGACTGGTTTGTTAGAAGGATTATACTTCTTTCAGAAAGAATCTCTCACTGTACAATAAAGTGTGGGCAGATTACAGACTTCCTCGATGACTAAAATTGTATGCCATACTGCGACTCGTACCTGAGACCATTGCTTTTGCGTTCCATTGCTCTTACAAATTAGTCATCGGGGCACCTCTCATAACTATCCCTCACAGTGTCGTCCTAACCGCCGTCTACTTCACGTCTGCTGTGCAGCGAGCTACCATATTTCAAGTATTAACTGTATTTTTCTTTATTGTCACTTCTTCTTATGTGTGTTTTTCCTTTCAGGAAGCTTTAATTGTCGAGTGCTATTAATAGTGTTCCATAGATTTCGTGTTTGTCTTGAATACAGTCAGAGAGAGTCCCTTTAGTCAACCATAGTGCCAGCTGAACGTTTTGATGGCCACGGTCAGCCGTCATCAGGCGGCTGCCTCGGAGTGTAGCTGCCTCGCAAAGTACACCCCAGGTGTTACATGCTTCACCCACTTTCCCTGCTGTCGAGACATCTTCGCGGGTACCGAGCGTGGTTGGGCCACCCTCTCCCCAAGGGGAGTGGCGGGTTCAGCGGCGTTCGCGGCTCACGAGGCGCAGGGTCAGTGTGGAGACTGGCTGTGTGGCATCGCCCGCTCTGCCTGTGAGTGGACATGTGGCTGCTCCTTCAGCAAGGTCCGAACAGGCACACGGGGGGAGGGGTTTATTAGTTATTGGGAGCTCCAACGTTAGGCGGGTGATGGAGCCCCTTAGGGAAATAGCGGAAAGGTCGGGGAAGAAGGCCAGTGTTCACTCTGTCTGCTTGCCGGGAGGTCTCATCCGAGATGTGGAGGAGGCCCTACCGGCGGCGATAGAGAGCACTGGGTGCACCCGACTGCAAATTGTTGCTCATGTCGGCACCAATGACTCCTGCCGTCTGGGCTCAGAGGTCATCCTCAGTTCATATAGAAGGTTGGCGGAGTTGGCGGAAAGCCTCGGTCTTGGGGCAGAATCTGAGCAAACCATTTCTAGTAACCTTCCAAGAACCGATAGAGGTCCTCTGGTTTGGAGCCGAGTGCAAATCTTAAACCAGAGGCTCAGACGATTATGCGGAGGTCTGGGGTGCAAATTTGTCGACCTCCGCTATCGGGTAAAGAAATGTAGTGTCCCCCTGAATAGGTCAGTCATGCACTACACGCCGGAAGGGGGTACAAGGGTAGCGGAGTACGTGTGGATTGCACATGGGGGTTTTTTAGGTTAGAGAATTCCTTCCCTAGGCCCGTCGCCTCATGAGACGCGGCAAGGTAGCAGTAGGCAAAATGCAACTGAGAATAACAATAATAAAGGGCTAATAGTAAACTGCAGGAGCGTCTATAGAAAGATCGCAGAATTGATCTCATTAATAAACGGTCACAACGCCCATATAGTACTATGGACAGAAAGTTGGGCTGAAACCAGAAGTAAACAGTAATGAAATCCTAAACTCAGATTGGAATGTATACCGCAGAGACAGGCTGGACAGTGAAGGGGGAGGCGTGTTTACAGCGATAAACAGTGCACTAGTGTCGAACAAACTGACGGAGATCCGAAATGTGAAATGATTTGGATGAAGGTCACGGTTAAAGCAGGCTCAGTCATGCTAATTTTATGTCTATGTAGGCCCCCGCGCTCAGCAGCTGTTGTGGCTGAGCACCTGAAGGATAATTTGGTAAATATTTCGAGTAGACTTCCCCACCATGTTATTGTACTGGGTGGAGATTTTACTTTGCCGGATATAGACTGGGGGACCCAAATGTTCATAACTGGTGGCAGGGGCAAAGAATCCAGTGAAATTTTTTAAGTGCTTTATCTGAAAACTACCTTTAGCAGTTAAACAGAGGACAAACTCGTGGCAATAACATATTATATCTTCTGGTGACAAAAAGACTATTCGAAACAGTTACTGCAGAACTGGAAATTGGCGATTATAAACCAATAACTGCATCAATGATTTCAGCCGTAAATAGAAATATTAAAAAACGTAGGAAAATTCTTCTGTTTAGCAAAAGTGAGAAAAAGTAGATTACTGAGTACCTGATGGCTCAACACAAAAGTTTTCTCTCAGGTACAGATAGTGTTGAGGATCAGTGGACAAGGTTCAAAACCATCGTACAATATGCTTTAGATGAGTATGTGAAAAGCAAGATCATAAGAGATGGAAAAGAGCCACCATGGTACAACAACCGAGTTAGAAAACTGCTGCGGAAGCAAAGGGAACTTCACAGCAAACATAAACATAGCCAAAGCCTTGCAGATAAACAAAAATTACGCGAAGCGAAATGTAGTGTGAGGAGGGCTATGCGAGAGCCGTTCAATGAATTCGGAACTAAAGTTGTATGTACTGACATGGCTGAAAATCCGAAGAAACTTTGGTCTTATGTCAAAGCGGTAGGTGGCTCAAAACAAAATGTCCAGACTCTCTGTGACCAAAATGGTACTGAAACAGAGGATGACAGACTAAAGACAGAAATTCTAAATGCCTTTTCCAAAGCTGTTTCACAGAGGAAGACTGCACTGTAGTTCCTTCTCTAGATTGTCGTTCAGATGACAAAATGGTAGATATCAAAATAGAAGACAGAGCGATAGAAAAAAATCAAAATCGCTCAAAAGAGGAAAGGACGCTGGACCTGATGGGATACCAGTTCGATTTTGCACAGAGAATTTGTCCCCCTTCTCGCAGTGGTGTACCGTAGGTCTCTTGAAGAGCGTAGCGTTCCAGAGGATTGGAAAAGGCCACAGGTCATCCCCGTTTTCAAGAAGGGACGTCGAACAGATGTTCAGAACTATAGACCCATATCTCTAACGTCGATCACATGTAAAATTTTGGAACACGTATTATGTTCGACTATAATGACTTTTCTGGAGAATATAATTATACTCTGTAGGAATCAGCATGGGTTTCAAAAAATACGATCGTGTGAAACTCAGCTCGCGTTATTCGTCCACGAGACTCAGAGGGCTATAGACACGGGTTCACAACTGGATGCCATGTTTCTTGACTTCCGCAAGGCGTACGATACAGTTCCCCACAGTCGTTTAATAAACCAAGTAAGAGCATATGGACTATCAGACCAATTGTGTGATTGGATTGAGGAGTTCCTAGATAACAGAACGCAGCATGTTATTCTCAATGGAGAGAAGTATTCCGAAGTAAGAGTGGTTTCAGGTGTGCCGCAGGGGAGTGTCTTAGGACCGTTTCTATTCACAATATACATAATTGACCTGGCGGATGACATCGGAAGTTCACTGCGGCATTATGAAAATGGTGCTGTGGTGTATCGAGAGATTGTAAAAATGGAAAATTGTACTGACATGCAGGAGGATATGCAGCGAATTGACGCATGGTGCAGGGAATGGCAACTGAATCCAAATGTAGACAAGTGTAATGTGCTGTGAATACTTAGAAAGATAGATCCCTTATCATTTAGCTTCAAAATAGCAGGTAAGCAATTGGAGGCAGTTAATTCCATAAATTATCTGGGAGTACGCATTAGGAGTGATTTAAAATGGAATGATCATATAAAGTTCACCGTCGGTAAAGCAGATGCCAGACTGAGATTCATTGGAAGATTCCTAAGGAGATGCAATCCGAAAACAAAGGAATTGGTTACAGTACGCTTGTTCGCCCACTGCTTGAATACTGGTCAGCAGTGTGGGATCCGTGCCAGATAGGGTTGATAGAACAGCTAGAGGGGATCCAACGGAGAGCAGCACGCTTCGGTACATTATCATTTAGTAATCGCGAAAGCGTTACGGAGATGATAGATAAACTCCAGTGAAGGACTTTGCAGGAGAGACGCTCAGTAGCTCGGTACGGCCTTTTGTTAAAGTTTCGAGAACATATTTTCACCAAAGAGTCAAGCAGTACATTGCTCCCTTCTACGTACATCTCGCGAAGAGACCATGAGAATAAAATCAGAGAGATTAGAGCCCACACAGAAGCATACCGACAGTCCTTCTTTCCACGAACCGTACGAGACTGGAATAGAAGGGAGAACCGATAGAGGTATTCTGGGTACCCTCCGACACACAGCGTCAAGTGGCTTGCGGAGTATGGATGTAGATGTAGACGTAGATCTCCTCCTAAGCAAGTCTCCTACCTTTCAAACTTCTCACTACTTCTCCTGTATACTTTTCTTCAAGTAGTGCTGTTCTCGCAAGGTATGCAGAAATACGGAGTATTTATTAAGAGGCCACAAACGGTGTACAGACGACAGGTCGTAGTTCGTAGGTGGAACTAAGGAGGACACTGATATAATAGTTGATGAGTTTAGGGGGACCCACAAGAAAACTGACTTAACAGTATAACTGGAAAGTAAAGGTCATATCTCGTTTTTGAACCATTTAGTAATGTGGCAAGAACAATAACATCCGTTCAAGATATTCTGATAGTCAAATGCAATATATGTGATTCCCATCGAATACTGCTACCCGCAAATTTATGTAAAAGTAGTATTTACAAGCTTAGTGAATAATTTTATCGGTAGGGCTAAGAAGGAACGGAATGAAGAAATAGATAGGGGTAAAAATAACGTTACTGCACGTATTATAGGAAAATTTTCCGAACATTGGCGAATATTTTGAGGTCATACTGTCTCATTGGCATCTGCTTCAACTTAACCCATGAAACTGCGAACGAGATATGTCTACCGCTACATCTACATCCATACTCGGCAAGCCACCTGACGGTGTGTGGTGGAGGGTACCTTGGGTACCTCTATCGGTTCTCCCTTCTATTCCAGTCTCGTATTGTTTGTGGAAAGAAGGATCGTTGGTATGGCTCTGTGTGGGCTCTAATCTCTCTGATTTTATCCTCGTGGTCTTTTCGCGAGGTATACGTAAGAGGGAGCAATATACCGCTTGACTCTCTGGTGAAGGTATGTTCTCAAAACTTCAACAAAAGCCCGTACCGAGCTATTGAGAGTCTCTCCTGCTTACAATGGAGTTTATCTATTATCTCCGTAACGCTTTCGTGATTACTAAATGATCCTCTAACAAAGCGCGCTGCTATCCGTTGGATCTTCTCTATCTCTTCTTTCAACCCTATCTGGCACGGATCTCACACTGCTGAGCAGTATTCAAGCAGTGGGCGAACAAGCGTACTGTAACCTACTTCCTTTGTTTTCAGACTGCATTTCCGTACGGTTCTTCCAATGAATCTCAGTCTGGCATCTGCTTTACCGACGGTCAACTTTATATGATCATTCCATTTTAAATTACTCCTAATGCGTACTCCCAGATAATTTGTGGAATTAACGTCTTCCAGTTGCTGACTTGCTATATTTTAGATAAATGATAAGGGATCTTTCTTTCTGTGTATTCGCAGCACATTACACTCGTCTACATTGAGATTCAATTGCCATGCCCTGCAACATGCGTCTATTCGCTGCATATCCTCCTACATTTCAATGCACTTTTCCAACCTCTCGACATACCACAGCATCATTCGCAAAAAGCCTCCGTGAACTTCCGATGTCATCCACAAGGTCATTATGTATCTTGTGAAGAGAAACGGTACTACGACACTAACCTGCGGCACACCTGAAATCACTCTTACTTCGGAAGACTTCTCGCCATTGAGAATGACATGCTGCGATTTGATATCTAGGAACTCTTAAATCCAATCACACAATTGGTTTGATACTCCAGATGATCTTAATTTTTTCCCTAAACGACTGTAGGGATCTGTACCGAACGCCTTGCGGAAGTCAAGAGACAAGGTATCTACCTGGGAAACAGTGTCTGCGGCACTCTGAGCGAGCTGGAATTCACACGATCTTTTTCGAAACCCATGCTGATTCCTACAGAGAAGATTTCTAGTCTATAGAAAATTCATTAAACTCGAACATAATACGTGTTCCAAAATTCTTAAACTGATCGACGTTAGAGATAAAGGTCTATAGGTCTGCACATCTGTTCGACGTCCCTTCTTGAAAACGGGGATGGCCTGTGCCCTTATCCAATCCTTTGGAAAGCTACGCTGTTCTAGAGACCTACGGTACCCCGTTGCAAGAAGGGGAGCAAGTTCCTTCGCCTTCTCTGTGTAAAATCGAACTGGTATCCCATCAAGTCCAGCGCCCTTTCCTCTTTTGAGCGATTTTAATTGTTACTCTATCCCTCTGTCGTCTATTTCGGTATCTACAATTTTGTCATCAGTGCGATAATCTAGAGAAGGAACTCCGGTACAGTCTTCCTCTGTGAAACAACTTTGGAAAAAGACATTTAGTATTTCGGCCTTTAGTCTGTCATTATCTGTTTCAGAACCATTTTGGTCACAGAGTGTCTGGACATTTTGTTTTGATCCACCTACCGCTTGGACATCAGAGCAAAATTTCTTCCAGTTTTCTACCAAGTCAGTACTTAGAGCTTTACTTCCGAATTCATTGAACGCCTCTCGCATGACCCTCCTTACACTACATGTCCTTTCCGGTAATTTTTGTTTGTCTGCAAGGCTTTGGCTATGTTTATGTTTGCTGTGAAGTTCCCTTTGCGTCCGCAGCAGTTTTCTAACGCGGATGTTGTACCACGGTGGCTCTTTTCTATCACTTACTATCTTGCTTGGCACATACTCATCTAACTCAGACTGTACGACGATTTTGAACTTTGTCTACTGATCCTCAACACTATCTGTACTAGAAACAAATCTTTTATGTGGAGCCGTCAGGTACTCTGAAATCTGCTTTTTGTCACTTTTGCTAAACAGAAAAATCTTCCTACCTTTTTTTTAAAAAATATTTCCATTTATGGCTGAAATCATCGATGCAAGAACCGCTTTATGATCGCTGATTCCCTGTTCTGCGTTAAGTGTTTCAAATAGTTCGGGTCTGTTTGTCAACAGAAGGTCTAATATTTTCAGATAAAGCACTTAAAAAAATTCACTTGACTCTTTGTCCCTGCCACAAGTTAGGAACATTTGAGTCTCCCAGTTTATATCTTGCAAATTAAAATCTCCACCAAGAACTATAACATTGTGGGAAAATCTACTCGAAATATTTTCCAAATTATCCTTCAGGTGCTCAGCCATAACAGGGGCTGAGACACTGGGCCTATAGAGACATACAATTACCATGTCTGAGCCTGCTTTAACCGTGACCTTCACCCAAGTCATTTCACATTTCGGATCTCCGTCCATTTCCTTCGATACTATTGCACTGTTTATCGCTATAAACACGCCTTCCCCTTCATTGTCCATCCTGTCTCTGCGGTATACATTCCAATCTGAGTTTAGGATTTCATTATTGTTTACATGTGGCTTCAGCCAACTTTCTGTCCCTAATACTATGTGGGCATTGTTACCGTTTATTAATGACAGCAGTTCTGGGACCTCTCTGTAGACGCTACTGAAGTTTACTATTAGCACATTATTATTGTTATTTCCTGTTGCATTTTGCCTACTCCTACCTTCCCGCGTCTCAGGAGGCGTCTTGTCGGGCATAGATAGGGAATTCTCAAACCTAAAATAACCGCATGTGCACTTCACATGTACTCCGCTACCCTTGTACCCGCTTCCAGCGTGTAGCGCACGCCTGACCTATTCACGGGGACCCTACATTTCTCCAACCGGTAGCGGAGGTGGAGAAATTTGCACTCCACATCTCCGCAGAATCGTCTGAGCCTCTGTTTAGGCCTTCCACTCGGCTCCAAACCAGAGGACTTCTATCGGTTCTTGGAAGGACACTACAAATGGTTTGCTCAGATTCCACCCTACGACCGAGGCTTTCCACCAACTCCGCCAACCGTCTGTATGAACTGAGGATGACCTCTGAACTCAGACGGCAGGAGTCATTGGTGCCGACATCAACAATTTGCAGTTGGGTGCACCCAGTGGTCTCTATCGGCGCCGGCAGGTCCTCCCTCACATCTCGGATGAGACCCCCCGACAAGCAGACTTAGTGAACATGGCCTTCTTCTCCGACTTTTCCGCTATTTCCATAAGGGGCTCCATCAACCCCATCCCTTAACGTTGGAGTTCCCACTAACTAATAAACCCCTCCCCCCGGTGTGCCTGCTCGGGCCTTGCAAAAGGAGCTGCCACATGTCCGCTCACAGGCAGAGCGGGCGATGCCACACGGCCGGCCTCCACATTGACCCTCCGCCTCGTGAGCCACGAACGCCGCTGAACCCGCCACTCCGCTTGGGGAGAGGGTGGCCCAACCGCGTCCGGTACCCGCGAAGATGTCTTGTCAGCAGGGACAGTGGGTCACACATCCTATCCATCCTAAGAAATCAATTTACGGTAATGATTTAATCAACATTTAACTATACTGCTAATTCAGTAAAGGCGGCTGATAGTTGACTAAACTGAAGTTACTAGACAGTTCTAGTAGAAAACAATGAAAATAGCTCTACCTATCTCTGGACTGTATTCAAAGAAACGCTTGCACTACTGGCACTATGGCTGACTGAGGGACTCTCTCTGGCTGTATTCAAAACAAACACGAAAGCTATGAAACACTAATACTAGCAATAGACGATTAAGGCTTCCTAAAAGCAAAAACATTTCGAAGAAGAAGTTATAAGGAAGAAAAATACAGTTAATATCTAAATTAACGTAGCTCGCTGCACAGCAAACGTGACGCAGACGGCGGTTACGACGACACCGACACTACTGGCACTACGGCACTACGAGATTTGACAATTTAACTTTAAACAGCAAATCTGCATAGTGTAACACGAAATACATAAAAGAGATGGGGAGGAATTTTTTAGCAAATCAAAGGGACAAGTTATAAGGAGCACGAAGACGCTTCTGGACCTAGCAACTACGGTGGATCAATGATGACACTGGATACTCACTGGAAAGCATAGAAGCAGATTCACAATTGATGAAAATAGATATGAACGGAAAAAAGACTTGACCAATTTCATGAATTTGAAATAGTAATTCACTGAGTTAGCAAAAGAACGTGCTTAAAGCGAAAATGGGAGATAGAGGTAAATGCTTTCTTCAATGGCTTCCCGAATCTTTTTTAAAGTTAGCATTAGTACGGTAACTATCAGTATGTCGTCTCTTCATCTCCTGTTTAGCGTCTTTGGAAAATTCTGGAATGGCTGATGGCTCATTGCAGCCTGTTAAGCATTACACAAGTTTTCTGAACTATACGGTGCACAGAAAAGCAGTTGACAGGAACTGTAGCTGATGCGATTGGCGTTTATTAGTAGACGGAAGTAATGCTTGGTGGATGGGCGGTTACATTGATAAATGGAGCTGGGAATCTAGTTTTGCCCTTTTTAAAAGCAAGACGAAGACTTCATTTTCGAAACACTTTATTTTTTTGTTTTGTTTTTATTTGTTGACTGTGTGCTTTTCAAGTGCATGTTTACGAGTCTGAAGGATTAACACAGACTGCCAGATGACGGGAGATTCTTTGCTGTAACTTCAGTGAACGTATGTTAAAGTGATTATAACCGTTACGAGCTTTGACAATTTCGAGACAGATACTTGAGGAAATAAAACTTTGAGGATAGGTCTTGAGTTACACCATTATAACTCAGTCGGCATAGCCACTGGCAGCGAGTTCATGACTCTGGGCGGCGCACAGTTTCAATCTTGCAGGAAACTGTGTTTCTAGTAGATACCTGTGTACCTTCCAAATCGTGGGTGAGTAATTGTAACACAATAACTGTATGATAACGTCTGTATAATTATTTATGTCACACTCCTTGATCCAGCACTGGGCAGGAATAGCAATACTTGAGTTTTCGCTGTCAAACGATTACATGGGTTCACACTCGAGTGACTCGTCGCAGTGGGCTTGTTGCTGACACATACATTTATTGTGTGTCCTTAGACTCTCCAGCATTTTTGATGCGACTTCATAATTCATGAATTACGCAACTAATAGAAGCTTCAGTGAGGGTAATTTCCTTTTGGTAACAAAAATCTATAACTGTAATTTAAACAAAAATTATTTCTTTCTCTCGTATATACAGAACATATCCCCATCGTAATGGTTAGCGTCTCTGCCTTGAGGCACAAATGTATTTCTCTACAAGAATGGTTTCAGGAAATAATTGACACTATGAGGTGCTTTTCCCGTGTGGTATGATATTTTTAAAAAGTGTAGTTTCTTGATTTATGAGCTTTGTTGTATTTTTTTCACAAAAGAAATTAGAAATTTGATAAAATAATAACACCTTTTACAATACAATGTGTCTAATGAATTGAAAAACGTTTTCAGACACAAATTATCGTGTTTTATTCAGTACACGATGCTTGTCTGACGCTGTGGGTCTGTCTTAAGGTGTGGTTCGTCTTAATACATGGTTCTTTTTTTCTATTGCAGGGACGAAATGTATATTCATGTAACGAAAATGTTTGATGTTAGGTTACGAATGTCGCAAGTCAATCGCGGACACACAACAACAGTGGAGTGTACAATGTATCATGCCCCAGTTGTCCTGCCTTCTATGTAGGAAAAAAAGGCAGGAACATCAAATCCCATTATCAAGAACATGTAAATGCTACAGGCTCTACGACTTTGAAAAATCAATCATTGCAAGACATATGTTGGAAACGAAACATATCATCAGCAATCTAGAAAACAATTTGGTAGTATTACATAATGAACAAAGAGATTCCGCAAGCCACATCTACTTCAGTACTATTCTAAAGTTATTTCCTGCATATGTCAATAGCTTCTTCCATATATCAATTGTTTAATAATCATATCTTTACTCCTATGAAAAATTCATCTCCTACCATACCATGTACAAAACAATCTGTGAAGTGTTTACAAACATGTGTTTGCGATTGTGCCTCTTGAATGAAGTGATATGTTTGAAAACAATGGAGAAAAACACGTACGTTCATGCTAGAATATTAAAAACGCTTTTCTTGGGTTGTTTGCTAAGTTTACACCGTTCATCTTTTCCACTATTTCAGACATATTCTCCGCGATTCGTAACCTATCATTGAACATTTTCGTGACAGGAATATACACTTTACCTCGTACAAGAGAAAAAAAGTAAAGTATGTATTAAGATGGAACCACAGGGTCCGAAATGTATCGAGTACTGAACTAGACAGAAAAAGTTGTGACTGAAGCACTTTTTTAATTCATACCTCGAGTGTATTGAGTACAGTCTCGTTTGAAGCTGCATATATGAATAAAAAATTACAATGCGTATTTTCACGGATAGTATTTGCGACCTTGGTGATTTTTTTGTCATATGTGTTAGGTCGCAGTCAGCGGAATTTTTAACTGTCTAGCGTTTCGTCCACAGATGCTGGAGTCATCATCAGAGCTCAGATAGCAGCCCCTACTTAAGAGGAAAGCTCAGAAAAGCGAAGTCGCCCAGAACTTGTGTTACAAAGTTTGTTCTGGGGATGATTTGGCGCTGGTGGTTTTATTTAGTACTATGGCCAACATTTTGCATAACTTCCTATCTTCTTATTTTTATTAAAGTTGTCTTCATGTCTTTGGTAATTTGTACAGTCTTTTTCTACATTCTAGTATACTGCAGATTTTATCCTAATAAGAAGATAGTTTAACTTTCGGCTGAACGTCATGAAGGAAACGTGACCACCGTTTTCATAGTCATGGGTTTCCAATAGGAATATCGTAATTAACAAAGTAAAATAATTTTCGTACATTACCGAAATGGGTGGTGCAGTGATGATCTCAATGGACTCGCATTCGAGAGGAAGACGGTTCAAACCCGTGGTCGGCCGTCCTGAGTTAGGTTTTCCGTGATTTCCCTATACTGCTTATGGCAAATGCCGGGATCGATCCTTCGAAAGGGCACTGCCGATTTCCTTCTCCATACTTCCGTAATCCGAGCTTGTGTTCCGTCGATAATGACCTCGTTGTCGAAGGGAAGTTAAACGTTAATCTCCTCCTCCGCGTACACTATCGTTTTCATAATTAAAACAAAGAACAGGCAGTTCAGAGAAACTTTAATGAGTAAGGCATCATCACTGTATAAAACATTTGAAACTGCTAATTGAGCCGGAGGGTTCACGTTCGTTAAGTTTCATATTCCGCGGCCATCTCTGGTGGTACGGAACCTCTCGTTGTGTATCGCCTGGATCAGCTGAGAATCTGCCATCTTGAGGCAGCCCGCGAGTGTAGCGCGTGGCGGCCTACGTGTCAGGCGCGCCACTTGTCGCACGGCGGTGGCAGCGCGGGCCGGCGGGGCTTGGCTTGGTCGCGGCCTGGCCCGGCGTTGCCCGGGACCGGGATCGATAACTGCTGCTGCCGCTGCTGCTGGGTAGCCGCTGCCGCCGCCGCCGCCGCCGCCGCCGCCGCCGCCACCGCCGGGGGACGCCACAGGCACACCGCACCGCGAGGCGAGGCGACGCCTCCTCTCTGCCAGCGGCGTCTGGAGTGGGCCGCTTCCAGCCGTCGAGGTGGTGCTTCTGTTATGGGAAGTTAATATAACGATTCCTGAACATCCACTGCTCCCACATTTTCGGCAGTCCGAAGCTGACTATGTAAACCAATAGGAAAAGTGTTTCCCTCTTAACATATGACGTCTGCGAAAATGTCACGGTGACTATCCTCGTTTGTACCATGAGAAATTTTTCACCTTTGTCCAGTATTCCAAAGTTTTGGGTATTGTTCACGGTAATCACCATCGTTAAAACAGTATTTCGGCGTAAAATATAGAAACGTTTTGGATCCCATTACATCTGCACGTTCTAACAACCGTACCACAAAAAAGATCAAAAATTAATTATGATTTATAGTGTTGCTCACGCTGCTAAATATTTCATTTTCGGGCAACAACAAAGTTATATTATGTAGCAGGTGTCATTAGAGTACAGTTAATAAAGTCATTCCATGAAATAATGGATAAACTAGGCACTCATCTTATCGTGCTTCCCACGCTGGTCTCGTTGTGAACTCATGGCTCAATTGTCAAAAATCTAGGTGGTGATGATTCCAAGTTCGAATGCAAGAAGGCCTAGGTTTTATTCTGCGATTTTCAAAAGTTTTATAGATGTGTTTCATATACCATTCTTGAAGATAAAACTTTTGCAAGTTAGCACAATGGTGATGTAAAAAAGTAATCAGCACTCCGAATTTAAGTTACACTTCTTCTTTATTACTTTTGCTGCATTATCACGCAAATCACAAAACATCACTTCACAATATATCAATCATACTTGAAAATATCTTCCTCACTGTTAAAGTTCACATTTTATAAACTCACTACAATTTGCGTCTTTTCAACATGACGACCAAGATTGACTCTCTAATAACCGTTTTTTTTTTTTTTTTTTTTTTGTCATCTGTCTACTGACAGGTTTGATGCGGCCCGCCACGAATTCCTTTCCTGTGCCAACCTCTTCATCTCAGAGTAGCACTTGCAACCTACGTCCTCAATTATTTGCTTGACGTATTCCAATCTCTGTCTTCTTCTACAGTTTTTGCCCTCTATAGCTCCCTCTAGTACCATGGAAGTCATTCCCTCATGTCTTAGCAGATGTCCTATCATCCTGTCCCTTCTCCTTATCAGTGTTTTCCACATATTCCTTTCCTCTCCAATTCTGCGTAGAACCTCCTCATTACTTACCTTATCACTCCACCTAATTTTCAACATTCGTCTACAGCACCACATCCCAAATGCTTCGATTCTCTTCTGTTCCGATTTTCCCACAGTCCATGTTTCACTACCATACAATGCTGTACTCCAGACGCACATCCTCAGAAATGTCTTCCTCAAATTAAGGCCGGTATTTGATATTAGTAGACTCCTCTTGGCCAGAAATGCCTTTTTTGCCGTAGCGAGTCTGCTTTTGATGTCCTCCTTGTTCCGTCCGTCATTGGTTATTTTACTGCCTAGGTAGCAGAATTCCTTAACTTCATTGACTTCGTGACCATCAATCCTGATGTTAAGTTTCTCGCTGTTCTCATGTCTACTACTTCTCATGACCTTCGTCTTTCTCCGATTTCCTCTCAAACCATACTGTGTACTCATTAGACTGTTCATTCCGTTCAGCAGATCCTTTAATTCTTCTTCACTTTCACTCAGGATAGCAATGTCATCAGCGAATCGTATCATTGATATCCTTTCACCTTGTATTTTAATTCCACTCCTGAACCTTTCTTTTATTTCCATCATTGCTTCCTCGATGTACAGATTGAAGAGTAGGGGCGAAAGGCTAGTGTCTTGTTTTACACCGTTCTTAATACGACCCCTTCGTTCTTGATCATCCACTCTTATTATTCCCTCTTGGTTGTTGTACATATTGTATATGACCCGTCTCTCCCTATAGCTTACCCCTACTTTTTTCAGTATCTCGAACAGCTTGCATCATTTTATATTGTCGAACGCTTTTTCCAGGTCGACAAATCCTACGAACGTGTCTTGATTTTTCTTTAGCCTTTCTTCCATTATTAGCCGTAACGTCAGAATTGCCTCTCGCGTGCCTTTACTTATCCTAAAGCCAAACTGATCGTCACCTAGCGCATTCTCAATTTTCTTTTCCATTCTTCTCTATATATTCTTGTAAGCAGCTTCGATGCATGAGCTGTTAAGCTGATTGTGCGATAATTCTCGCACTTGTCAGCTCTTGCCGTCTTCTGAATTGTGTGGATGATGCTTTTCCGAAAGTCAGATGGTATGTCGCCAGAGTCATATATTCTACACACCAGCGTGAATAGTCGTTTTGTTGCCTCTTCCCCTAATGATTTTAGAAATTCTGATGGAATGTTATCTATCCCTTCTGCCTTATTTGACCGTAAGTCCTGCAAAGCTCTTTTAAATTCCGATTCTAATACTAGATTCACTATCTCTTCCAAATCGGCTCCTGTTTCTTCTTCAATCACATAAGACAAATCTTCACCCTCATAGAGGCTTTCAATGTATTCTTTACACCTTTCTGCTCTCTCCTCTGCATTATAACAGTGGAATTCCAGTTGCACTCTTAATGTTACCACCGTTGCTTTTAATGTCACCAAAAGTTGTTTTGACTTTCCTGTAAGCTGAGTCTGTCCTTCCGACAATCATATCTTTTTCGATGTCTTCACATTTTTCCTGCAGCCATTTCGTCTTATCTTCCCTGCTCTTCCTATTTATTTCATTCTTCAGCGACTTGTATTTCATATTCCTGATTTTCCTGGAACATTTTTGTACTTCCTCCTTTTATCGATCAACTGAAGTATTTCTTCTGTTACCAATGGTTTCTTCGCAGCTACCTTCTTTGTACCTATATTTTCCTTCGCAGCTTCTGTGATGGCCCTTTTTAGAGATGTCCTTTTCCTCTTCAACTGTAATGCCTACTGCGCTATTCCTTATTGCTGTATCTATAGAGTTAGTGAACTTCTAACGTATCTCGTCATTCCTTAGAACTTCCGTATCCCACTTTTTGCGTATTGATTCTTCCTGACTAATGTCTTGAACTTCGGCCTACTCTTCATCACTACCATATTGTGATCTGAGTCTATATCTGCCCATGTGTACGCCTAACAATCCAGTATCTGATTTCGGAATCTCTGTCTCTGTCTGACCATGATCTAATTGAAATCTTCCCGTATCTCCCGGCCTTTTCCAAGTATACCTCCTCCTCTTGTGATTCTTGAACAGGGTATTCGCTATTACTAGCTGAAACTTTTTACACAACTCAATTAGTCTTTCTCCTCTTTCATTCCTTGTCCCAAGCCCATACTGTTCTGTAACCTTTTCTTCTACTCCTTCCCCTACAACTGCATTCCGGTCGCCCATGACTATTAAATTTTCGTCCCCCTTTACATACTGCATTACCCTTTCAATATCCTCATACATTTTCTCTATCTGTTCATCTTCAGCTTGTGACGTCGGCATGAATACCTGAACTATCGTTGTCGGTATTGGTCTGCTGTCGATTCTGATTAGAACAACCCAGTCTCTGAACTGTTCACAGTAACACACCCTCTGCTCTACGTTCCTATTCATAACGAATCCTACAAATGTTATACCATTTTCTTCTGCTTTTGATATTATCCGATACTCATCTGACCAGAAATCGTTGTCTTCCTTCCACTTCACTTCACTGTCCCCTACTATATCTAGATTGAGCCTTTGCATTTCCCTTTTCAAAATTTCTAGTTTCCCTACCACGTTCAAGCTTCTTACATTCCATGCCCCGACTCGTAGAACATTATCCTTTCGTTGATTATTCAATCTTTTTCTCATGGTAATCTCCCCGTTGGCAATACCTTCCCAGAGATCCGAATGGGGGACTATTCCGGAATGTTTTGCCAATGGAGAGATCATCATGACACTTCTTCAACTACAGGTCACATATCCTGTGGATATACGTTACATGTCCTTAGTGCAGTGGTTTCCATTGCCTTCTGCATCCTCATGTCGTTGATCATTGCTGATTCTTCCGCCTTTAGGGGCAATTTCCCACCCATACGACAAGAGAGTGCCTTTAACCTCTATCCGAACCACCGCCCTCTTTGACAAGGCCGTTGGCAGAATGAGGCTGACTTCTTATGCCGGAAGTCTTCGGCCGCCAATGCTGATTATTTATAAAAATTTAGGCAGTGGTGGGGATCGAACCCGGGACCGAAGGCGTTTTTGAGTCTGAATCAAAGACGCTACCCCTAGACCACGGGTGCATCCCGCTTACACGCCCAAAATAGAGAGTTACAAGTACGACAATGGTCATAGTGACAAAAGAAAGAATAACACAAGAATAATATCATTGAAATATAAACAATTCGATGTATTAAAGTACCTGTATATCTGATTGTTGTCACAGAAATATGTTAACTATTCTACAGAAACACAGTAGAGTATTGTTGGTATCGAGAGGTTGCGGTGAGGTACCGTAACGGTTACGTAATTCAAGTACCACTACAACGTCTTAGTATGTTAGCACATTTCGATGTGAATTTATTTAAAACAAAACATATTTCCGGTTACTGGTTGTCACATCATGTAATCTGTGCTGGACGTCAGTAATTCATTGCCATAAAAGCCGTTCTACAGTTTTAATTCTCGTCAATATTCCTGTGACAATACCAGTTCATACTTGACGACGCTTTACAGCAGTCCATGGAATATGTGTAAGTCTCCAGCGTAGGTTACTCTATGGGCAGAAGCCTCGGCATATTTAGATGAATTCTAAACTTATTCAATGTGCTATTAAAAAAAAGTGCCCAATGGAATTCAATATAACTGACAGTAACATTTAATTGAGATTTTGTGGGAATAAAATTAATTTTTTGAATGTATTCTCCTCATTACTCTCCAATTGGAATCTTAGTTTGAATGACACATTCATCTATCGATAACATCGTCACACACTCCAACATTTCGGCAGTACTTTTACACACAAATCACGAAAATTGCCATTTTTACGTCATGAAATGTTCCATCATTGCAGTCAACTTTACATTATTCGGTTTTAATATAATTATGAGACCCGTACTGCATAAATTATTACCCATTCGGCTGTCACTAACGGCAATTAGTAGTCACCGTGTGGTTCATGACGTACAGTTATGTGGAAGTGTAGAAGCACAGGCATAAACACAGTGCAGTAAACATCGGACATAGCAGGTACGACTATCAACTTTATTTCTGACTCCATAAAAATTTCTGCACGCTGCTGAGCGTTGGTGTTTCAGCCATTTGTGTCTCCAATGCATATTGGTGCCCACTGTAACCCACATGTCTCCTGTAAAACATCTATTTTATTTAACTACACAAACTCGTTCAGAATAGTTGTTACGAACATATATAATGGATAGGCAGAGGTCATTAATGCACGGAATTTAACTTTAAATATACCTCTACTTGGTTGTATAATGCGCTGCATTCTGTACCACATAAACGGCTCGCCAGTATAATTGGTTTTCGAAACACATTCCAGGGCAGAGTGACTATGAATTAGCAGGCTAGTTGTACGTTGGCAGTTTCATCGAATCCGAGAATGGAATGTTGCTGTTTTATTAACTCAGTTTAGTACTTCCACTTTCCACTACTCTACAAATATTAAATGCTCAGGTTTTTCACCCCTTACAAAAAAATGTAAAAGCTTATAAAAACCAAATACTTTATCCTTTTTTCTCACTAATGATTCCTAAATAGTTTCCCTGTTGGTGAAGCAGATGTAACTGGCACCTTATTTCATATCCAACCAACCCCGATTAATTTGCAGTAAATGTACAGGGGCGCAACCGAACTTTTCTAATATGGTTCACCTACAGATGTGGTCCACTGTATCTAGTGAACGCATATTGCCAAAAATGCTTATACATTTAACTCAATAGCAGTCGGATTACACATATGTCATCAGGAAATCGTTACAATCTTTACATAGTCCTTGATTTAATATAAAGAAAGTTTAAAATACATTTCGAAACGCTCATGTAAGATTCGTCCCCATTTACTGGACATTTACTTGAATTTTATTTAAAATTCACATTACGAAAGTTAGAGAACTGACGATGACTGGATATGAAATCCTATAACCATTAAACGTTAATCCGGCAAGTGGCCACCTGAGTGGTTTATGACGTTTCATGGTCCATTTCTAATCTTTGTTCACAAAAATGTTTACAGGGGACACATCCTAGAACAAATGCTTCAAGGAATTTCGATCAGGGTAATAATATCAATGAACCTCACTGTACATTTAAAAGGAAGCAAACTGAAAATTAAGTGAGAATAATTCGCGAAGAACTCTCAGTGTGAGTTAAAGTTTCAATTGCAAAACTAGTGAATACATTATATCCTAAATACTGGCTTTCTGCATATCGCAAGCGTATTCCAATTTAAGCACGTTTTGAATCTTTTATCCCGAAGAAAAAAAATCATAATTGATACATAACAGGTAACATGCAGAATGGCCACACAAATAAAGGCAGTACATACTCTTCCGGAGCTACATGGTTTACATATTCCTTGGAAAAGTATTGGTGTGGAATATATGGCTCATTATCAAATGTCTTTCAATACAGACATTAAAGATAGTGACACAGCTTCATCAGCTCTCCAGCTATATGTGCAAGTGGAATACAAGGAAACCAAGAATACTGTGCATCCCGAAAACTGATATAGTGCCGTTGACTGCCTATAAAAGCAATGCAGCTGGATTAACAACTTTTGTCTCTAATGTAGAGGTTTCCTGAAGCCATGATACTAGGAGAACAAAGGATACTCATGTTGTGACATAGAAGGAGACCGACTCACGGACTGTTCGAAAGGACGGAGATCAGAGACGAATATTTCAGCTGGCGATATTCTTTATATAGGTGACAGATATGTCGAGTAGCTAACCAAATATCAGTGTTCACTGATTCATTCGTCGTTTAGCAAATTCGTAATTACGAATGATAAACACAAAATGTGTGATGTTCTTCACTATACAGTAGAATACCCTCAGTTATGTGCTTTTCATTTGTAACTAATTGCCCTTTATGCTATTGAGGAGCGGTCCATAATAAAAAGTTAAACTGAGCGATTTTTCGCATCATTAGGAAGTGGGCAAACAACTATCTACTACTGAATATGGACGAAATAAATAGGAAAAAAGTTTTGAATAAATATGTGTCATTAATTATAAAATAAGACACTAAAGGTGAATGTAATTAAAAGAAGAGCTACATCAAAGGAACATTTTAAGTTGGCTTTTACCTTTTTATATTATTGCTTATAACTCTTTTTTTACATTGCAATTTGCAGTAACACGGTACAGAAAATACAATTACCACAACTTGGGGAAAATGAGTGTTTCTTTTATGCTATATGACAATGTTGCAGAAGAAGGTACGTCGAATGAGGGTGAAAGAAAAAGGCAGAGCTAGAGAGACATACAAAAAGAGACGGAGAGAGAGAGACACACACACACAGACAGACAGAGATGGAAGGATATCTGCAGTAGTGGGTGACTGCAGTGGCATGTTGCGGCGATGCAGATCACCTCACGCCGTGGTGTGTCTGTGGGAATTAAGACAAAAAGTGGCTTCAAAGGTCTTGGAGGATCGCGTTGTAGGCATCAGATTTAAAACTGGAGTTTCCAGAAGAATTATGGTACGCTTGAGGCACCAGTTTGGGAAGTTCATCACCTCCTCTAGACTCCATCCGCACGCGTTTCGAAACTAATGTCTCGTTATCTGCACAATAATGAATAAAAGGTTACTAACAATAAGAGTTACAGGAAACTTACTTTTGAGTGAACTTTGGTATAAAGAACAGTAAATTTATTGAAAGGTGAACCTAATTTCTTAGAATTGGTAGTTATCGTAACAGACTTATATTATAATCCTTTTTACCACTCTACAGCCCAATAATTATATTTACAACCCCTGCTTTCAGTCGGTCAGTGGAACCCAAGGAATTAGTAGCTCAAATTGCCTTCCTATGCTGCTAGGATTTAGCATTCAGTGCCCAGGAGTTCAAACCAGCTATAGTGCCAAAATATGAGATCTGATTTGATAGACCGAATTACATGGGCACAACAAAGCTGTACGCAGTCTCTTGTATAATCCTTCATTTTCTAAACAACAAATCAGAAAAATCAACAGAGGGCCAGTTCGCTCTTTTGCAGACAGACGCATCTGAATCCCGCTCACTTGTGTTCTAAATCACCAACTCCCTTGTGAGTTGGTCACTCTAGAGGGCACGACAGAATGCTTTACACAAGTTTACACAAGTAAACAGGCACATTAACATTCACTATGTCTTTATATTATTGTATGAGTCATATAAATAACATCTGCATTTCTTTTGGTTCCGACCAAGGGTTCCCAGACCGTTAACCGTATCTGGAAGACAAATTCTGCAAATGAGATTTTCACTCCAATATCACCAATTAGAATCCACTGTGTACTACTACCAACTCATGTTTTATACAAAATTTTTAGTTGTTACAGTTGTAAAACACTAAGACTGACATGAATGAATGCATTCGGTAATGAAGGTAAGCCAACGGCCTCAGGGTTGTGGTAACACCAGTTCCCATCAGATCTCGGAAGTTAAGTGCTGTCGGGTTGGCTAGTACTTGAACAGATGAATGTACGGGTCTGCTAAGCGCTATTGGCAAGCGATGTCCACTCAACCCTTGTGAGGTCAACTGAAGAGCTGCTTGACTGAGAAGCTGGAGCTACAGTCACGATAATTTACCAAGGCTGGGAGAGCGGCGTGCTGATCACATTCTTTTCCATATCTGCGGCCAGTGAATCCTATCGGTGGAAGATGACATGGCGGTCGGTCGGTACCGGAGGGTTTCTCAGACATGTTTGGACGGAGAGATAGGAGAGGGAAATGACAGCAATCAGACACCTTGAAGCTTTGATTGAGAATCGTATGGTATATATCTGATAAGAACTGGGTTCTTCGAGTGATTCTATGTAGAACAACACTCTCAAAATAAATAAATAAATAAAACCAAACATATCTTATATGATTTTTTTGTGACAGTGTTAAACATCGTGCCAAATACCATTTTTCTCGCATTTGACGAAAGATTTCCTGGGGCTTTGCTTGCTTATCGAATGTTGGAGTACGTAATACCTACCATAACAGCCTCTATTAATCTAAAAAAAAGTTAAAAGAAAGGCAATTCTGCTCTCGTAAATATAGTACAAAATAAAAAAGTTAATAAATTTTCAAAGCAATGAACGACTGGGTGATATTTATGTATTACATTTTATAGAGTATTGTAGTTCGCTTTGATCAACTGAAGAGAATATTATATAAAAATGAGATATAAGTGAGATGGAGCGTATAATGTGAGAAGACATTGACATATTCCATAATGACCTAGATCGAAAAAATTCCCCTGGAATACACTGAACTCCGTAAGACATCCGTGATCATTTGGAGAGCCAGTCGTGACGAAACTATTGAACTTGGTGTGCATGTTATATAAGTAAGGAGAAATATTCTGGTAGTTCAGGAAGAATGTGGTGATTACAGTTTCAAAGCAGATAGGATCTTGTGAATATTTACTGAATTATGGCTTCAAAACATTGCAAGAAATTATGTACACGAAAACAGGGAAAATCAATTTGGGTTTCGGAGGAGGCTAGAAACACACGAGACAGTACTACTAAATCGAAGAAAAGCAATCTTACGTTTACAGCAACGGTAGATTTTGAGAAATCTTTTAACCATAATAGCTGGAACATTCTATTTTATTACTGATGGGAGAAGGGATAAAATACGGCGAGCGAAAGGTTACCTACACGCAGCGCTGAAATCAACCAGAAATTATCAACAGTCGCACAAACGGAAAAATAGTTGGGAAGCCTTGAAACAGAGTTCTAAACTATCAATGATGTAATTTAAACTGTACATTGAGAACACAGTAACCAATAATAAGTGGCAATTTGGGAACTGGTTAAAGTTTAGGGAGAATTTAGAGAACTTTGAGGTATTCCCACTACCATAGTAATCTGGCATCGGCTGTAAAAGACATAGAAAAATACTTGAACGGTGTTGGTTGTGCCTTGAAAAGACGATAAAAGATGAACCATAACAAAAATATGGCAAAGATAATAGAATAGAAGAATATCTAAAGACTTTTTTAGTACAGATACTAGAAATTACACAAGTTCAGTCACTATTTGATCAAACTGTGAAAACCTAGTATGCTGAATTGTGGCTAGTACACTGACTGCTGGTATAGTAGGTAGTATTTCCCCGTTATCTTCTCTTTCACGAGGTGCTCCTCTCCAAGCTGTGTTGGATGTATTTTATGCGGAGTTAAGTAGTAGGAGTGGCGATACTTTGTTTTCCTAACTGTCTGGTGATTAAGAGTGTTTGTCGATAGAGACGTAGAAAGAAAGCACGTACATAAATGTGGTGAGAATTAAAAGTAAACAGTCATACCCTACGGTCTTATAAGAGGAAAGATATGGCATGCACCTGATTGTGTTTGATACACATTGTCATAAAAAGTTGTTATTTCCATAGATTCAAAATTTCGCAGTGTTTATCTATTTTAAGTACAACTTAATTTCTTAAGAGATAATTAACTCTTTGATTGCTGCAGATGAAGCTGCGTAGATCATTGTGTCACTATCGCGGCTGCTATCTGAGGTAATGCTCCCCAAACTACCAGGAATGGTGAAACCGTCTCTCGCTCATCTTTGATCAGCGACACATATAAAGTGAGTGTATAGGCTGTCCGAATACTTGAAGTTAAGGATTCTATAATAATAATTGACGTAATTTAGAAACCTCAGAGATCGAACACAGTATTTTATTAATATCAAGCAAACCAGATAGCAATACATTGTACATTTATAATTCTAGTAACCGGTATCGGTATATATGTCCTTCACCATATCATAGGCTTCACACCACGTTAGTAGTACTTCAAAGAACCACTGTGTATCACCACTAGTGCCTTTCACACATTTTTATGTGCCTAAATGAACAATTTATTGCGAACTAAATTCCTTTTTTACAGAAATAAGAGTTTTATCATTCTAGTAGGTTTCGTCGCTGTTTTCGCAACTGCGGACGATACCAACGTGCGTCTCTGGATTTGTGCACGTAGTTTAGTTCTCCTACTAAAGTATTTGTCTTTAATATTCGCTCTGTTCACATTTTCCTCAATACGCTCACTGAAAACAGAACAGAGCAAGCCACCAAAATATTTTGTTATGTAATTTTTATGTGTAAGACAGACACTCACCACCTGTCATATCGCGATACTACATTTCCTGTAAGTCACAATAAGAACTTTCCGATATAATTAGCTCCATTAGTATGTCTCCGTAATTAATACAGGTGGACAGACTGCCAACCTGTATGGCGTAGTTTTCACTGAGACGCTATGGTAAATGATGGTTTTCGCTGTTTGACGTAGATGATGGAACGCGTAGAAAACGAAATCAAGCGATTTAACTAATTCCAACTAGACGATAATAATAGGACACCGACACGTATTTCTATCAAATGTGGCAGCGCAACAGAGGATGCTTATTGCTTCACACAGCTGTATCAAAAGATATAAATTTCGAGTCACCAGATGTGCCTCTAAAAAGTTCTTTTACGGAAATCAAGCAAAGTTACATCCATTTCTCTACTTAGTTTCTCAGTAAAGCTGTTATATTTTGGGCAGAAGATACAGAAACCACAGTTTCTAGGTTTGTACCTGTTGTCCTTTATGTTGGCTTTACCATTGGATTCTAAGGAAACTATTCCGTATAAAACTTATTCATTCACGTCTTGAAATCCAACATCACAGCATATACTTAATTGTTTTTAATTTTTTGACCCTATTGCCCATAGCTATTGTCACACTTTGCATGTAACTAGATCATGATAAATATTTTAAAAATAATGTTGTGAAGAATGCTGTCGCTCGCCAGATTACGTTTCGTATGCTTTAGGTCATACGCTACTGCATGCGAAACTTAGCCAAAATAGCGAAATTGTATTTAACGATGGAAGGAGAGCAACATATCTTTCACTACGTGTGAAAAAGCGTGATATATATTGGAGGATGTTCGTGACGATTATGGCAGCTACACACTGCAATCCGAAGGTGGAAATGAAAAATACACTCCTGGAAATTGAAATAAGAACACCGTGAATTCATTGTCCCAGGAAGGAGAAACTTTATTGACACATTCCTGGGGTCAGATACATCACATGATCACACTGACAGAACCACAGGCACATAGACACAGGCAACAGAGGATGCACAATGTCGGCAATAGTACAGTGTATATCCACCTTTCGCAGAAATGCAGGCTGCTGTTCTTCCATGGAGACGATCGCAGAGATGCTGGATGTAGTCCTGTGGAACGGCTTGCCATGCCATTTCCACCTGGCGCCTCAGTTGGACCAGCGTTCGTGCTGGACGTGCAGACCGCGTGAGACGACGCTTCATCCAGTCCCAAACATGCTCAATGGGGGACAGATCCGGAGATCTTGCTGGCCAGGGTAGTTGACTTACACCTTCTATAGCACGTTGGGTGGCACGGGATACATGCGGACGTGCATTGGCCTGTTGGAACAGTAAGTTCCCTTGCCGGTCTAGGAATGGTAGAACGATGGGTTCGATGACGGTTTGGATGTACCGTGCACTATTCAGTGTCCCCTCGACGATCACCAGAGGTGTACGGCCGGTGTAGGAGATCGCTCCCCACACCATGATGCCGGGTGTTGGCCAGGTGTGCCTCGGTCGTATGCAGTCCGGATTGTGGCGCTCACCTGCACGGTGCCAAACACGCATACGACCATCATTGGCACCAAGGCAGAAGCGACTCTCATCGCTGAAGACGACACGTCTCCATTCGTCCCTCCATTCACGCCTGTCGCGACACCACTGGAGGCGGGCTGCACGATGTTGGGGTGTGAGCGGAAGACGGCCTAACGGTGTGCGGGAGCATAGCCCAGCTTCATGGAGACGGTTGCGAATGGTCCTCGCCGATACCCCAGGAGCAACAGTGTCCCTAATTTTCTGGGAAGTGGCGGTGTGGTCTCCTACGGCACTGCTAGGATCCTACGATCTTGGCGTGCATCCGTGCGTCGCTGCGGTCCGGTCCCAGGTCGAGGGGCACGTGTACCTTCCGCCGACCACTGGCAACAACATCGATGTACTGTGGAGACCTCACGCTCCACGTGTTGAGCAATTCGGCGGTACGTCCACCCGGCCTCCCACATGTCCACTATACGCCCTTGCTCAAAGTCCGTCAACTGCACAGACGGTTCACGTCCACGCTGTCGCGGCATGCTACCAGTGTTAAAGACTGCGATGGAGCTCCGTATGCCACGGCAAACTGGCTGACACTGACGGCGGCGGTGCACAAATGCTGCGCAGCTAGCGCCATTCGACGACCAACACCGTGGTTCCTGGTGTGTCCGCTGTGCCGTGCGTGTGATCATTGCTTGTACAGCCCTCTCGCAGTGTCCGGAGCAAGTATGGTGGGTCTGACACGCCGGTGTCAATGTGTTCTTTTTTCCATTTCCAGGAGTGTAGTTAACGAAATGAAGAGACGACGGGATTTATCAGCTAACGATGTTTGACAGTAAGTTAGGCCATTCTATACTCGCAGAGTTTAAGAAACTTTGTGGCACTGGTAAAAGAGATCTGATAACTGTTTCACATCGCCGGACGCGGTGGTCTCGCGGTTCTAGGCGCGCAGTCCGGAACCGTGCGACTGCTACGGTCGCAGGTTCGTATCCTGCCTCGGGCATGGGTGTGTGTGATGTCCTTAGGTTAGGTAGGTTTAAGTAGTTCTAAGTTCTAGGGGACTAATGACCACAGCAGTTGAGTCCCATAGTGCTCAGAGCCATTTGAACCATTTTCTTTCACATCTGAACGAGTAGGGCGACGCCGAGAAGGAATTCGCTACCAAGTATTAAACCAATGATGGTAACTATACTCACATCAAAGCTAGCAGTGTTTTTTTTAATATTCCTCAAGCTGACTCATATACTACCTTTCGAAACTGTCAGCTGTAGAAGTAATAGCTTAGATTTTTTTAATCTGTAACGATTATCATGTATGTACCACAATGAATGAAGAACCATACTCTTTGGCCAATTCATGGTGTCATTTTTAACGTCTTTCACACGCTTTCACCGACTTACTTTATTGTAGTAGGCAGTTACTCACAGAAGAAAGAGGGTGTAGTAAATTTGTGTCAGAATACCTGATACAAGTTTCTGTGAAAAGCGGGAACTGTCTGGACTCGTACTGAAGAGTTCATGGAATTTACTTGTTCGTGTCGGGAGAGTTCAAGAGAAACAATAGCCGAACTATGTTTGGTATTTGTAACATTTTACGACTGCATCCAGTACATACTTTTCTTTTGTATCTTTTAATCTTTAAATAGTGATAAACTACAATATCGCCCTCTTCAGAAGTGATTGCAAATAAAACGGCAACGGAACATCATATCGAATCATCTAGTGCGAACACACGGTGTCACCGACGACCGTTGCGACGCGCGACCTCCATTGCAGAGTGCTGGATATCGTATCGTGTGTAGCGCACCGTAGAACTATTCTGCGCTAAGAGGTTCACTTTGGATGTTTTGTTTACTAGCTGATCAAAGGGCTCCTTCAACATCTTGCGACCTGGAAATAGTTGACTGTCTTAACTGTACTTCCTCTGGCGCAAAGAAGTTTAATTTTTATTGTTTGGCACGAGACTTACTACTAACGTACTGTGTAGTCTCCAATGTCTAATCACTCCTGGACATCTGTGCTAGCGGAATAACATTTTTGTCTTCGTACTTATAGAGAAGACATCGATGTGCGGTAAAATTTAATGAATTTTACAATTACAATTCGAGGATAGGTACCCAATATAGAGATAGCCACCGTCAAGAGCCAAATGTCGTGGTGTCTCATTAGGTTTCGATGGTGTACGAATAAAAAAGTCATTAACTGATGCAGCCCCGTCGGAATTGTGCACGCCCTATAGCTGTGCATCGGCAGTAAACTACGCGTAATTTTCTTTCGTTGAAACAACGTTTGTTATGATTTTCATTTTTGGAATCCATGTATCCTACTGGCCATTAAAATTACTTCACCACCAAAATGACATGCTACTGACGCGAAATTTAACCGACAGGAAAAATGTGCAGTGATATGTAAATGATTAGCTTTCCAGAGCTCTCACACAAGGTTGGCGCCGGTGGCGACACCTACAACGTGTGATGTGACGTAAGTTTCCAACAGATTTCTCTTACACAAACCGCAGCTGACCGGAGTTGCCTGGTCAAACGTTGTTGTGACTCGTCGTGATAGGAGGAGAAATGCGTACCATCATGTTTCCGACTTTGATAAAGGTCGGATTCTAGCCTGTCGCGATTGCGGTTTATCGTATAGCGACATTGCTGCTCGCGTTGGTCGAGATGCAAGGACGGTTAGCAGAATATGGAATCGGTGGGCTCAGAAGAGTTATACGGAACGCCGTGCTGGATCAAACGGCCTCGTATCACTAGCAGTCGAGATGACAGGCATCTTATCCGCATGGCGGCAACGGATCGTTCAGCCACGTCTCGATCACTGACTCAACAGAGGGGGTCGTTTGCGAGACAGCAACCATATGCACGAACAGCTCCACGACGTTTGCAGCAGCATGGACTATCAGCTTGGAGACCATGGCTGCGGTAGCCCTTGACGCTGCACCACAGACACGAGCGCGTGGTATGGTGTACTCAACGACGAACCTGGGTGCACGAATGGCAAAACGTCATTTTTTCGGATGAATCAAGGTTCCGTTTACAGCATCATGATGGTCTCATCCATGTTTGGCGACATCGTGGTGAACGCACATTGGAGGCGTGTATTCGTCATCGCCATTCTGGAGTATCAACGGGCGTGGTGGCATGGGGTGCCACTGGTTACACGTCTTGGTCACATCTTGTTCTCATTGACGGCAATCTGAACAGTAGACGTTACATTTCAGATGTGCTACGACCCATGGCTGTACCCTTCATTCCATCCCTGCGAAACCCAACAATTCAGCTGGACAATGCACGATCACAAGTTGCAGGTCCTGTACGGGCTTTTCTGGATACAGAAAATGTTCGACTGCAGCCCTGGCCAGCACATTCTCAGCATCTTTCACCAATTGAAAACGTCTGGACAATGGTGGCCGAGCAACTGGCTCGTCACAATACGCCAGTCACTACTCTTGATGAACTGTGGTATCGTGTTGAAGCTGCGTGTGTAGCTGTACCTGCAAACGCCATCCAAGCTCTGTTTGACTCAATGACCAGGCTTATCAAAGCCGTTATTACGGCCAGTGGTAACCACCTCTGGGTACTGATTTATCAGGATCCATGCATCCAAATTGCGTGAAAATATAATCAAAGTCAGTTCTACTATATTTGTCCAATGAATACTTATGTATCATCTGCATTTCTTCTCGGTGTAGCAATGTTAATGGCCAGTAGTGTATATTCCTGAATTTTTTTGAACGTTTTTGTACTTCCTTCTTTCGTGTATTATCTGAAGTATTTCTTCTTTTAGCCTTGCATTTATCGTCATTCTTTCCCGTTTTCTGTGTGTCCTTTATAGAGATGTCTATTTAATAGCAGCTGAAATGTCTACTCAACGATTCATTTTCACAGTACCTATAACAATAGAAAGATTCAAGAATGCCTTCTCATTTCTTAGTAGTTATGTATGCTATCTCTTAGCGAATTGTTTCTTCCCGACTATCCTCTTAAACTTCAGCCTACTCTTCATCACTATTACTTTGTGATCTGAGTCTATATATGCTCCTGGGTTCGCATTACAAGCCAGTACACAAGTATTCCAGTAAGTTAGTGGCTGATGGTTTGGAGACGCACAATTGAAGCCCGAAAGCGAAGCTGATGTGTTTCATCGTATTAGAATCAGACCTATATTAGTGGTCACCACATAAACGTGAAATTACTATTATGCTCCTCGAAGCACAGTAGCTCCAGCGTTGCCTTGTGTATTCTGCTAAGTGATGCTGTCCCTGCCGAGTAAGACAGCTGACATTAAACGAACATTTGTAGCTAGGTTTGTAAAAGGTGTGTAAAGATTTTAATTGTTTCTGTTGAAATATATTTATCTGGGAAATCTGTTTGTCACAGTTACTGTAAAGTTCGCACAGGGCATTACCCATTTTATGTAAGAGGTATCAGCATTTTATTGGAGATCGCTGGCGGTGCGGAGCTGCGCAGCGAGCGAGCAGTGTGCAGCAGCGGCAGATTTAAATATACGATAGGGATAACGACCACATACTAAAAAAGAGTACAATTACTGGTGAAGGAAAACAATAAAGCGTTTCTTTTCACAGGATCAGAGACGCAGAATAAAAAGGGATAGTAGATTTTATCTTGTGCATTCACAGGTGGACACAAGCTCCAGCTTTTGTAAATTTTCATTCAAAAAAATGATAAATTCTGAACATATCGTAAAGTCTAGTTAAAAGTGGCTAATTTTCATGAGGGCTTAGCAATATAGATAAAAGGACACATTTTTATGTAGTAAAGATAGTCTTATGCTTGAAAGCTAGTCGGGGTATATCCAGTGAAACAAAAATCCACTGCAACGTAAAAATGTTTGCTACGTTCGATGGACAATAATATTTTCATTCTTGCACAAACAGCTTTAATATTTCAATAAAAGTAAAACTTGAATCATTATTTTGGGATATTCAAAGAAATTCATTTTTATTAATCTGCAACAGAATATTTCATACGTAAAGTAATAATCACAGATGAAAAATTTATTACCTTTCATTCCTTATGTGCATTCATGTATATGTGAAGTTCAATCTCAACGGTTTCCCAATCAAATTAAACGCAAAAAGCAAAGAAAGTTTAAAAGCAGACGGTCAACTCCCGAATAATGAAAACAGACAGAATCGCATTAAAATACACTTTACTATGCCAACAAGCTACAGAAGGTATAGGTGCGCACTCTCGTACGGCAGCACGAGCTTTCGTCAACCCACAGCGTCAACGTACACGGGCGTGGACAGGCGTTGGTCTCGTGGGCAACGGCAAAGCGTCGCTACGTTGCTGCGAGTTCGCTCCCAGGCAGCGAGATGGCTCGGCGTTTCTGAAGCAGGAGCAGAGGAAGCGACAGCTGGCGTTCCCGACCCCCATAGTATCGGCCGGTGGTGACCAGCGTGTCCAACAGAACCGTCTATCAGGACAGTGGCAATGTGTTACGGCACCGTGAACTCAGGATATCGGTTTTCAAATGGCGGGCTGATGACGTCGACCGCTGTCGAGCGTATGCTGGCAGCACAGTTGCCGCTGGTTGCGGTAGCCAGAACGTTATGACCACCTACCTAATAGCCGGTATGTCAACCTTTGATACGGATAATGGTGGCGACGAGTCGTGGCATAAAGGCAATAAGGCTTTGATACGTCGCTGGAAGAAGTCAGCACCGCATACGCACGCACAAGTCACCCTTTCCCCGTAAATTCTGGGGAGGCAGCAATGAGCTCTGAAAACGCACTCACTCATATACCAGATGAGTGCGATAGGGTTCGGATGTGCCAGGTTGGTGGCTAGAACACAAATTGAATATCGTCACTGCGTTCATTAAACCACTCCACCACAATCCTAAGCGTTCGGACATGGCGCATTATCTTATTGAAAAACATTGCTGTTGAGAAACATAATCCTCATGAATGCGAATACGTGGTCTTCAACTACAGTACGATAATCCATCATAGTGCGTCGATCGAGCTCCACTGGATCCATGGGCGTGAATGCTCCCCAGAGCACAGTGGAGCCGCCTCCAGCTTTTCTACGTCCCTCAGTACAGGTGTCAAGGAGCTGTTCCCCTGAAGGATGGCGCATCATTACAATGATTTACGAGACCATGCTACACTCTGCCACTCAACTAACGTTAGTGGCGACGATCACATGAAAATTTCAGTCGTAGATGCCGATATCGTAGTTTTAACATTGGCACATGCTAGGCTTGTCGGCTACGGAGGCCACTCGTCAGAGGCACTGTATTCACACCTCCACTGTGACCAGCATTAATGTCTGTATTAGTTCCGCCACAGTTCGCCGCCTCTCCGGTTCTACCACTATGCACAGTCCACAACGTTCGACATTTGTTATGAAGGATGGTCGCCCTACTTCACGACGCCTGGACCTGCTTTTACCATGTGTTGAAGACAATCACCATAGCTCTCCTGGAACACTCGACAAGTCGTATAGTTTCCGAAATACCCGTGCCGTGCCTCCAGGCCATCACAATCTGGCCTCTGTCAAACTCAAATAGATTGCGCGCCTTCGCCATTCTACACGCGGACACCATGGTCACGCACAGTACGTGCACCGTGCTTGTATCTTACCATCAGTCATTCCTCTACAGGTAACGCTGCTTTCGCAACAACGGGTTTATGACGATAGTAGTTCGGTGGTCTTAGTGTTCTGGCTGATCAGTGTGTGCCTGTTGGCTCCAGAGGTACGTGTAAATAACGTCCCTGTGGTTGTCTAGTGGCCAATGAATGCAGCAGTGTTTCACGCACTACTGTGTCGATAGCTCTTTACAAGAGACGTGCCACAGGTTGACGCAAGGTGTGCTGTGTCTGGAACTTTGGCTGTGTCACCTGATGTCTGCCTTTGGCACGGTAATTTGAGCACTGTGTCTCTAATTTCCTTGACACCGCAGCAATGCTACAACACAGGGAAAGGCAATGTCTGACTCCTAGCCTAATAAATACTTGTTCCTAAAACTGGAGCTGAATCCTACAACTAATACACAAATGATCAAAACGCAGTTGTCTACCAGTCAAACTGCCCTAGAAAACGCGATTAGTCATTGTGCACAGTATTTTCACTAGTGAACCAGATTCTGAAGACGTTCCATCCCATGTGGAAAGAGCTTGCAGTACTACCTCGTTTATACAGTCGTTTCTATTGAGGAGTCGCCACTTTCACTGCAGTTTAAGAGTATATTGTGGCTCTCTCTTCTAGCGAACATCTCCAAAATGTTTGCCTCCACGAAATTACGACGACATGCCGTCTTCCTCCTATAAACGAAACTTATTGTTAGCTGATATTGATGGTTCACTGTTTATTCTCATCGTCACTCAAGAATAAGCAGAGTGTGTGGCATATGGCTACAAGTTTTATATATACAGGGTGGTCCATTGATCGTGACTGGGCCAAATATCTCTTGAAATAAGCGTCAAACGAAAAACCTACAAAGATCGAAACTTGTCTAGCTTGAGGGGGAAAATCAGATAGCGCTGTGGTTGGTCCGCTAGATGGCGGTGCCATAAGTGAAACGGATATGAACTGCCTTTTCTTAAATAGGAACCCCAATTTTTTATTACATATTCGTGTAGTACGTAAATAAATATGAATGTTTTAGTTGGACCACTTTTTTCGTTTTGTGGTAGATTGCGCTGTAATACTCACAAACATCTGGCTCGCAATTTTAGACGAACCGTTGATAAAAGGTAGGTTTTCTAAATTAAAATACAGAAAGTAGGTACGTTTGAGTATTTTATTTCGTTTGTTACAATGTGATACATCTACCTTTGTGAACTTATCATTTCTGAGAGCGCATGCTGTTACAGAGTGATTACTTGTAAATACCACATTAATGCAATACATGCTCAAAATGATGTCCATCATCCTCAATGCATTTGGAAAAACGTGTAACGGCATTTCTCTCAACAGCGAGTACTTAATCATCCGTAATGTTCGCACATGCACTGATGAAGCGTTTTCGTGCGTTGTCGGTGGATCACGATAGCAAATATCCTTCAACTTTCCCCACAGAAAGAAATCCAGGGACGTCCGATCCGGTGAACGGGTCGGCCATGGCATGGTGCTTCGACGACCAATTCACCTGCCATGAAATATGCTATTCAATACAGCTTCAACCACACGCTAGCTATTTGCCTGACTTCCATCGTATTGGAAGTACATCGCCATTCTGTCATGCAGTGAAACATCTTGTAGTAACATCGGTAGGAAATCAGCATACATTTCACCATTTAGATTGCCATCGATAAAATGCGGGCCAATAGTCCTTCCTCCCATAATCGCGCACCATACATTAACCCGCAAAGGTCGCTAATGCTCAACTTGTCGCAGCTATCATGGATTTTCCGTTGCCCAATACTGCGTATTATGCCGGTTTACGTTACCGCTGTTGGTGATTGACGCTTCGTCGGTAAATAGAACGAGTGCAAAAAATCTATCATCGTCCCGTAATTTCTCTTGTGTCCAGTGGCAGAGCTGTACACGACGTTCAAAGTCGTCCCCATGCAATTACTGGTGCATAGAAATATGGTACGGGTGCAATCGATGTTTATGTAGCATTCTCAACGCCGACGTTTTTGAGATACCCGATTCTCGCGCAATTTGTCTGCTGTTGATGTTCGGATTAGCCGCGACGGCAGCTGAAACACCTACGTGGGCATCATCATTTGTTGCAGGTCGTGGTTGACGTTTCACACGTGGCTGAAAACTTCCTGTTTCCTTAAATAACGAAAGTACCCGGCGAACGGTCCGGACACTTGATGTCGTCCAGGATACCGAGCAGCATACATAGCACATGTCCGTTGGACATTTTGATCACAATAGCCATACATCAACACGATATCGACCTCTTCAGCAGTTGGTAAACGGTCCATTTCAACACCGGTAATGTGTCACGAAGCAAATACCGTCCGTACTGGAGGAATGTTATGTGACGCCACGTACGTATACGTTTGTGACTATTACAGCGCCATCTATTGCAAAGCGAAAAAAGTGGTCCAGCTAAATAATTCATATTTCTTTACGTACTACACAAATATGTAATAAAAATAGGGGTTCCTCTTTTAAAAACGCTATTGATATCAGTTTGACCTGTGGCAGCGCCATCTAGCGGGCCAACCATAGCTCCAGCTGGCTTCCCCCTTCAAGCTAGACGAGTTCCGTTCTTTGTAGTTTTCTCGTTTGATACTAATTTCGTGAGATATTTTGCCTGATCGCTTTTAATGGACCACCCTGTACGTTTGGTGTTTCACTAAATGTGTTTGCCTAGGTAAGTTACGAAGTAATAGATGACGCGAATACACTCCTGGAAATTGAAATAAGAACGCCGTGAATTCATTGTCCCAGGAAGGGGAAACTTTATTGACACATTCCTGGGGTCAGCTACATCACATGATCACACTGACAGAACCACAGGCACATAGACCGAGGCAACAGAGCATGCACAATGCCGGCACTAGTACAGTGTATATCCACCTTTCGCAGCAATGCAGACTGCTATTCTCCCATGGAGACGATCGTAGAGATGCTGGATGTAGTCCTGTGGAACGGCTTGCCATGCCATTTCCACCTGGCGCCTCAGTTGGACCAGCGTTCGTGCTGGACGTGCAGACCGCTTGAGACGACGCTTCATCCACTCCCAAACATGCTCAATGGGGGACAGATCCGGGGATCTTGCTGGCCAGGGTAGTTGACTTACACCCTCTAGAGCACGTTGGGTGTCACGGGATACATGCGGACGTGCATTGTCCTGTTGGAACAGCAAGTTCCCTTGCCGGTCTATGAATGGTAGAACGATGGGTTCAATGACGGTTTGGATGTACCGTGCACTATTCAGTGTCCCCTCGACGTTCACCAGAGGTGTACGGCCAGTGTAGGAGATCGCTCCCCACACCATGATGCCGGGTGTTGGCCCTGTGTGCCTCGGTCGTATGCAGTCCTGATTGTGGCGCTCACCTGCACGGCGCCAAACACGCATACGACCATCATTGGCACCAAGGCAGAAGCGACTCTCATCGCTGAAGACGACACGTTTCCATTCGTCCCTCCATTCACGCCTGTCGCGACACCACTGGAGGCGGGCTGCACGATGTTGGGGCGTGAGCGGAAGACGGCCTAACGGTGAGCGGGCCCGTAGCCCAGCTTCATGGAGACAGTTGCGAATGGTCCTCGCCGATACCCCAGGAGCAACAGTGTCCCTAATTTTCTGGGAAGTGGCGGTGTGGTCTCCTACGGCACTGCTAGGATCCTACGGTCTTGGCGTGCATCCGTGCGTCGCTGCGGTCCGGTCCCAGGTCGACGGGCACGTGCACCTTCCGCCGACCACTGGCGACATCATCGATGTACTGTGGAGACCTCACGCCCCACGTGTTGAGCAATTCGGCGGTACGTCCACCCGGCCTCCCGCATGCCCACTATACGCCCTCGCTCAAAGTCCGTCAACTGCACATACGGTTCACGTCCACGCTGTCGCGGCATGCTACCAGTGTTAAAGACTGCGATGGAGCTCCGTATGCCACGGCAAACTGGCTGACACTGACGGCGGCGGTGCGCAAATGCTGCGCAGCTGGCGCCATTCGACGGCCAACACCGCGGTTCCCGGTGTGTCCGCTGTGCCGCGCGTGTGATCATTGCTTGTACAGCCCTCTCGCAGTGTCCGGAGCAAGTATGGTGGGTCTGACACACCGGTGTCAATGTGTTCTTTTTTCCATTTCCAGGAGTGTATTTAAGAAACGTTACACTGTCTCCGGAGCTATGAACATAGTTTATTGTGTTATTATCCAAAGAGTTGCTGCCAAAATATATAATTTTTTAAATGGAATAATAGTTGTTTGTGTCACACATTGGAATCGGTAACACCAGATGTGTATACATCAGTTTAAATTACATTCCTATCCCTTTTAGTTTAGCAGCTACAACCTTTCAAAGTTTCAGTGGTAGATTCCATACGCTGCACATAATGAATTGCTGTGTGGTGGGTGATAGATGTTCTGGCTGTGGGAAGTTGATTTAAATGAGATTTCCAAATGTGTGTCCATGTTCCTGAATGCACAATGCAATGCGCCTTCCAAACGATCTGCGGACGAGACGTAACATAACTGGTGTCACGGATGCTTCTTCGATGCGTCGTTTTAGCTCATCTGGTGATGTGGCCTCAGTGACATAAACATGATGCTTTACATATCCCCACAAAAAGAAATCTAATGGTGTTAAATCGGGCGACCATGCGGCCACCCCAACCACCTTCCAGCAAACCTGTTGTTAAGTTCTTCCACGAGCAGAATGGGCTGGGTGACAATCGTGCTGCATCCACATATGGACTCTGGTGTGTAGACACACATATTCAAGGAGACCACCCAAACTGTCGACCATAAATGAGTTACACGATTCACCTGTCAGTGTACCTGGGAAGTAGTGTGGATCGATGGTTCCATCCACGAGGATTCCACACCATACATTAATAGACAACCTACATACTCGGTCGACAGGTCGTACTCACCGAGGATCGTCTGCAGCCCGGTAGTGCACGGTATAGCGATTCATTGCACCATAATTTGTGGACATGGACTCATGAGAGAACATAACACCTTGAAAAGACCAGCGTAAAATTACGGATGGACCGTTCACAAAATGTAACTCTCGCACGCCGGCCGGTGTGGGCGAGCGGTTCTAGGTACTTCAGTCTGGAACCACGCGAGCGCTACGGTCGCATGTGCGAATCCTGCCTCGGTCATGGATTTCTACGATATCCTTAGGCTATTTAGGATTAAGTAGTTCTAGGTTCTCGGGGACTGATGACCTCAGATGTTAAGTCACATAGTGCTCAGAGCCATTTGCACCATTAACTCTCGCACGGAAATCGTTCCCATGCTGCTCGTGGGTCAGTGAGAGGAGTTACGGTTGAATCCTGTTGCCGTGTACTATACGCCACACAGATCTGAGACTGGCATGAGCGACTGCTGCAACGGCTCGTAAGCTGACATGATGATCGTGGTGTAATGTTGCTAAGACAAACACCTCCGTGTCATCTCTTCTGGTAGTTCCTCGTCTGTTACTGCGGTGCATTACCAAGCTGCCTGCTTCCCGAAGTCGTTGTTCGGCACGTAAGGGCGTAATGGCTGCCGGAGCTCTTCGCCTAGGATATTAGATGGAGTACGCCATAGCTGCTTCGCGTGGCTCGCACTGTCGGGTACATGGCCCTGCGCGGCGACAGTCGTCAGTCTAACAGCGCATGGAGGAAGCTTCTCTCTCCGTGACACCGGCGACAACTCCGCCGCACCCCATTTAGAAGGCTCATTGCGTTATGCGCAGCTTATGTGGTATCTGCCACTGAAACTTTGACGGGTTGTAGCTCCCAAACTAAAAGTGATAGGAATGTAATTTAAATTGATATATACACAACTGGTGTTACTGATTCCAGTTCATGATAGAAACAACTATTGTTCCATTTAAAAACTTGTATCTTTTTGCTGTAACTCTTTGGATAAAAACATAATAAACTATGTTCATAGCTCCGGAGACAGTGTAACGTTCCTTATGGTGACCTACCGCAATAAAGATTTCCGCTGCCTGCATGGACGATAAATAGTTTGGACAAGAAGGGAATAGAAACTTTCGAAATGTGATGGTACAGAAGAATGCTGATGATTAGATGGGTAGATCACATAACTAATGAGGAAGTATTGAATAGGATTGGGGAGAAGAGAGGTTTGTGGCACAACTTGACTAGAAGAAGGGATCGATTTGTAGGACATGTTCTGAGGCATCAAGGGATCACGAATTTAGCATTGGAGGGCAGCGTGGAGGGTAAAAATCGTAGAGGGAGACCAAGAGATGAATACACCAAGCAGATTCAGAAGGACGTAGATTGTAGTAGGTACTGGGAGATGAAGAACCTTGCACAGGATAGCGTAGCATGGAGAGCTGCATCAAACCAGTCTCAGGACTGAAGACCACATCAACAACAATTACTTCGTAACTAACAGAGGCAAACATATTTAGTGAAACAACCTGTTTTTCTATCTATATGACATGGGCTACGCTATTTCCACTCATTTGCAGGAAATCGACACCGCATCAATGCGTGTGAAGAATTTAGACACGAAGATACGACTCCTTTCAAGTGTAATAATGGTAAGTAAATGCATATAAAATGTGTGTAGAGTGCCACCACAAAGATACATAAGTGCTGTAAGATAAACTGTAGCATAACGACAGTAGGTTGTTTAGTATATAATAAGCTGTTGTAACACGTTTATTTTCCATTGTTTTGTTTACTTCATTTCCTTTGCTATCTTTGCTGCCTTGCTGTTTGAAATGTCATGCAGATCAGTGTGCATATTGTTAGAAATAGCGATTGACAGTATTGATTACCCTACTGGTACTATGGTATTTACGAGCATAATGTTGCAGCTGTACAGTGCATATGAATGGTGGGTAAGTCAATGAAGAAAAACCATCAAATGTGTGTAGCTTGCGTTCAATGAAAATTTATGTTTCAGGGTTTATACAGTTTTATTTCAGTAGAGCCTGACAATGCTTCAAATTTTATTAGTGATAACTGGAAAACTTTTTAAGAGTGCAATGTACGAAATAGATTTTAATTTCTCGCTTCATACAAAATCCAGTCCTGTAGAAAAGATTTTCAGGGAATTCAATAGATTCATAAGAACTTGCGCTGCAAAGCATCAAACTTGATGTCTGGATTGTGTAACAAGCTTTGAAAATATTTTTAATAATTACCTCACTGGTCAAACATATGATCAACTGATGATTCTGAGTGGGAGTGTTGTGATGGCGCATAAAATCACAGCTCAAAATTTTAATAGTGTTAACAGAGCTATGTGATATTGTCTTCTTGGTAGCGGGGACGTATATTAAGCTGTCGTAAACCTAGACACTGTGAAGTATGTTAAAAGGCGGAGCAACTTGTACTAACACAGACATTATATGATGCGAAGCTGGTGACTTGTTTCACTATTATTATTATAAAACTACGCCAATACTGCTCCAATGGGTGAAACCCACGAATATTGTATTGAGCTGAAATGGAGAACACAATTTGGACGATCTAACGAGTTTAGAAGTCGTGTGAAAAAGTGAATATCTACAACTGGTGTTGATAGTTGTCAAAACATCTAGGTGTGTTACAACGACAGACTGAACTCCAATACAAAACCGGAAATGCAACGTGAAAAAATGATGAACTGTGTGAAATATCTCAGAAAGGATAATATCTGTGGTAGCAGTCATATAAAAACACGATGACAGATATCGGTATTGTCACTCTGAATTTCAGTACACACTTGAACGAAAAGTATCATGGTCCGCAGGGGCTACATACACATAGATATTCATCGGTTATTTAACTGACAAATGTCACTGATGTGGATCGATCAGGACGTAAACCAGTCTTTCGAAGAAAATGTAACCGCCAAGGACAACATCCTTCAAAATCCTTCACATGGACTTGATGAATACAGATGAGTGAAGTGCACATTCGTAGTGGCAGAAATTACATAAACTGAGACACTACATTACTCTTCTTTTACGACTAACCTGACTTATCTTTCCACATCAGTATAAATAGAATGACTAAATTCTGGGATGTTGATACTGTGCTATGATGTAACCTATGCAATTATCATGGCACTCGGTTTTCTTCCTATAAATGAAACTTATTGTTAGACGAGACTGCAGATTTATTCTTTGCTTATTCCCTCGAACACTGAAGAACAAGACAGGGTGCTGATTTCGTATAAAAGTTTGAAAATAGACATAAATCATAATAAATCTGAGAGTGCCACCAGTTATAGTAGAGGTCGTGTGCCAGAATTACTTTCCCACTGAGTGGAAAAAAAACAGCTCACTTTTAACTGTGTGTAGGCGCTGATCGCGCTCATGTTGATTCATGTACCACGTGTTTGTTAAAATGTTCCACGAATCCTTTTTTACTACAGGTTCTTGGAAGAGTAATGTCCTTATTGCATGGGAATGTTAAGCCCTTTATTGGTGGCTCCCAATTAGGGTGCTTTTGAAGTACTTTCATACCGGCCAGAATAACGCTGCCACAAATCTTCCTAAATATTTTTCCATTCAATTGCGTCTACAGATTTCAGAGAGAAGCTTTCAGCCTTATGAGATCTCTTCCCACGTATTTTTCAATACCTTTCTGCAAGAACTTTCGCATACATGAATTTTTTTTACGTTGTGACACGCACAAGCATTGATCGCTACCAGTATTTCTGTCCATGGTCAGCCAGTTTTGTGCTCTACTTTATGGCCACACTGTGAATAACGCTGAACGAACACATAATCACTATTTTGGTGCACTGAAGGAATATAATACTCAATGTAAGTCAGTTGTAACCATCTAGAAAAAATAATTTGGTCGAACTGTTAAACCAATTGGAAGAAATGAAAATATATAGCGATTAATACACGAAACTCGCGAAAATATCTCGTGCTACCTGCTCGTGTAATTTAATGTGCAGCGCGGTAGTCCGCGATATAGAGAGGTAGTCAGTGCCAGATAGAATACATGAGGCGGGTTAGCGCTATCGACGTGGTACTTTGGCGAGCTTGAGCGTAGATTTTAGTCCGTTTGTTTAGTCAAGTTCTAGGTTGGTACCAAATCTGCGCCTTAATTGATACACGGAATACTGAAATATTGCACTACACAGATAGAAATATACACGATCCACGCACAGATGGCGCAAAAGACTTCCCACCCTTAGGTTAACTGACGAATAAGGTATTTCATTTTGTAAGACAATGAACGAAATGCGAACTCTTTGTTTTCTTTGCTTATGCCACGAGTCTCTGCAACGTAGAAGATATACATGCTAAAGTCAAGAAAATGGATAATAATTAGAAATAGTTCCATCAAATTATTTATGTAAAAGTGGGCAGTGTTTATTACTTATATTGAGATAACTAGAAATCTAAAATAGTACACCAAGATTAGTAAATTACGCAGTATGATAGACAAAGCTTGCGTTGCATTAACCAACGTCGAACGATGCAGCGTTTTTGTTGTGGTGCTCGACTACTGTCAAGAAGTTTTTATTGTTCGTCCCTGATGAGTAGTTCAACTTATTCATTAGAATTTTTTTCTTCCTTTGATATCACTAATCATTGCAAGAGCATTCACATGGTATCTTGACAGTTAATGCGGTATTCTATTATGTTCGGGTTTGCAAGCAATTGAATGAACTTCTTTTGTAGCAGCGAAATGATTCAGTTCTTTTCCATTAAAGTATGGTTTTACCCTCTAATCGTTTCATTTCCTTTTCCTTTGCAGGTCTACTTTCTAAATTTTTAGCCATATTATCCTTAGCAGTCTGAGTGATACACTCGTTCAAAAAAGCCTATCCTATGTTTGTTTCTCAGAGGTATCAAAGCTGTTTGTTATGAACTGTGAAAGCATATTTTTTGACGTCCGCATCTGAGCACGTGCCATATACAAAGCATTCTTTGGAGCACATCAACTTACAGCAGCCTAGTGCCATTTGTTAACATGTAAGGCTGACAAAATGTGCAATTCGTTTCGTTATTTTCATTTGTCTTTGAGGAATACTCAACTTTTTACCGAAGAGGGCAATTTTAAGTGAATGTACTGCCTTTGCCCTCCACCTTGCTTATGCAGAGCCCCTGACATCCTGAAACTGCAGTAGTTTTTAAATCTATTTCGTAGGTACGTGAGTGGTAGTTGTAATATCTCCGTGTAGTCTTCTTGGATGAGTTAAATATTTTCACTCTTAAATCTCACAGAAAGCATTGTCCTATATTACTTCTTATCAAATAAAACCTATGGACTATGGAACTTACGAAGTATCTGGATAACAGGAGAACTGTCTGGATTGCCACACCAATCCTCAAACCCTCCCTTCAGTATTAGTTCATGGGTGTGATGACGCAAGCCAATCACAACAGTGTTCGCTGCAATCCCCTTTCACTTCTGGTACACGATCTTTGGATCAGTCCTGAATTTAATGCACTTGTATGAAACGTTATACCGCTGATGTTGTCAAGCAGCTCAAATGAGTCCATTTCCCGAAGAACTACTGCATCCATCCGATCAACAATGCCTTGCAAGCAGCAGGTATTTCCAACAAATGATCATAATCTTTGCCTGTAAGTAGAACTGTAGCGATGTCTTCCAAAGTTTTGACGCACCATGAGCCACTAACGGCAACAGTTTACTGTCCCAAAGCAAGAAGAAATGACGACGGTTTTCAAAGAGTTACTCATCGAATTTCTTTGCCATTTAACTTCTGTTTTGTTCACCCCAGCTTCGTAAACGGTACCCAGAGACGCCGAAATTTTTGAAGCATCGTGCCCAAGGTTCTTTGCAGTTGCTATAAATGAAGTACTTGTCTGTAGAGTACAAGGTGTTCTTCAGCCCAACTTGGAGTGAATGTCTGCTCAAGAGTTTTTAATCTAGGATCTGAACTTTTTTTCCATTGCTCGAGGCAAAATTTCATCCTCTACGTCAGTAGATGCAGATTATGAAGGATTAGTGTTTTGCAGGGTAGCTATTTCTACTGATTTCAGCGACAGCTTTGTAATGTATATTTTTATATGAATCTTTTTCCTTCCTTCGTAAACCTGTTTCTTTTCTTCAAGTTGAAAACCTTTCTACTTCACTCATTGACTAATTCATGTGGCCGTCTCTTCATAACCTAAGAAATTCTTTACTTTGTTGTGACACACTTTTCCAGGGAATTTTATATAATTCGACGAGATCACTTAACATTGTCATTTCACATGTAATTTAACCGTCTTTCTCGATTTCTCTTCAACTAGTTGTTGGTATTCTTTTTGTATCTTCCGTATACCAGCACGTATGAAATCGCCTAAAGGTCACGGTGGCACACCACAGCTGTCATCGCTCATCGATACAACACACATTAGCGACGACTCTCTGCAATCTGCAACGATGAATGGGAAGGGGTGAAAGTAAACGACCTCCCTCTCCAGACACTAGTGCCCTCACACGGAGGTCCACAACCTCTTTGCCGCAGGTCGCCACTCATATGAAGCAAACAGTATCATTGTGTACGACTAGTTACGTCGCAGATGAAAATGCACTTTTGTATATGATGAACTTTCTACTTGAAGAGAAAAGTTTATTACTTGGTGCATAATATGATGAGTTAACAGTTAGTGACAGTTGCAAAATATGAGGCAATCCTGTGGCAAATGGTTGCATGAACTTCAGTAAATCGTTTTGTCTTCAGGTAGTAAAGTGAAATAATATATCTTATAGTTAAATATATCTATCTCTCAGACCAATCAGAGAACCCACTAGCATGACCAGTCAGTTGTAGTTTTGTCTGGTTATGACAACACAGACATTCTCCTCCGTCTTAATAGAGATGTTTCCTGTCCTGCTGTTACGAACTGGTAGATCTGGCAGTGTCGGAAATTGTTTCTCTCATTTCATTATGATGGTAAATAAAAGCTAAAAGTACTTACTGCTTTGAAGGATGAAGAGCTCCCAAAAACTCATCTCTATGCACCTTCTCTAGCTGCGGAATTCCTCTGTAGTTCCTATTTTATAGTTCAGTTACCTGCAAAAGATGAAAGGAATATATCAGAATCCCATTAGTCCGAAAAACTTCAGTATTAGAAATTTCACTAGTTTCAGGTAAAAGTGATCAGTGCGTGCAAACGCTAATTTATCAAATCGCATTTATCAAATGTTCTTGAAATTTGTCGTATCTATATTTCACATTAGTGAGACAGAGTGTAGGCAAATCCATATGGAAATCACATCTCTGGAGAAACGAAACACGCTACTGGCTATAGTAGCGACAGAAATGGCTCCAATAAAATACATTTAGAATACAAATAAATATGCAAAATTAAAACTGCAGTGGATCATGTGTGATAGAATTCACGCTAGGGAAGAGAGACAAAAGTTTCTCGCTCTGTCCTCGACAATAGTTTAATATTGGTGCTAAATCTTAAGTATATCCTGCACAATTGATGCTCGGGAAATATGGCATATTATTAATTAGGAATTTTACATATGCTACTTAAGTCAGATACATAATAATGAAAGTGATATATGTGGAATATCTTCACTGCTTGCACAACACATTTGTCACCCACTTCAGACAGCTAACCGTCAAAAGTGACACACTTCAACTCGACTACTCGTCTCTCATCAAGGCATGGGTGGGCGCGACGGTAGCCAACATGCTCCCTCAATGCAAATACGTAACGAAATAAGAATGTGGGTAATTTTTTTACTGTCTACCATCATACATGAAGCACAAGTGCGCATTATTCCAAAACCTATGAATAAAATCAAGGGGAAAAATTTATTAACAACGATGTTTCATAAGAGAATAAGTCCAAATTATTCTCCATTTATATACGAAAGGTGTTCACTACAGTTCCACTGAGATAAGGGATGTAGTGAGAAGGGGCAGGGATGGTGCAGATAACTTACACGTAAGACAAGTTTCAATCATTGGTGGGCTGCAGGACAGAATGAAACGAGTATACTCTAAAACAAAAGAAACGACACGCCATGAAAAAATTACCCGAATGGGACAGAAATCGATATATGTGAGGCAGCCGTTGTGGCCGAGCGGCTCTAGGCACTTCAGTCCGGAACCGGGCGACTGCTACGATCGCAGGTTCGAATCCTGCCTCGGGCATGAATGTCTGTGATGTCCATAGGTTAGTTAGGTTTAAGTAGCTGTATGTTCTAGGGCACTGTTGACCTCACATGTTAAGTCACATACAATTTCAGAAAAACCGGTTGATTTATTCAAAAGAAAGAGCTTTATGACTTGAGGATTTAAATAACGCGTTGGTCCCCCTGTGGCTTCATGCAAGCAGGCCCTTATGCAAGCAGGCCCCAAAGCTGGCATTTACTGGGTTTGGCATTGTTTGATAGAGTTGTTGGATGCCTCCACGAGGGTTGCCAAAGCAAATTCTGTCCAACTGGCACGATATGTCGTCAGAATCCTCAGCCAGTTGGAGGGCCTGCCCACAATGCTCCAACAGTTCTCAAATGGGGAGAGATCCAGAAATTTTGCTGGATAAGTTAGCGTTTGGCAAGCACAAAGACAATCAGTAAAAACTGTCGCCTTGTGGGGATGTCATTATCTCTCTGAAATGCAATCTTAGCGTCTTTTGCCATAAAGGGCAGAAAAACAGGGCATACAGTATCGTCAACGTAACGATAAGCCGTAAGTGTGCAGCAGATGACGACCAAACGGGTCCCATTTTGAAAAGAAGTGACACTCTAGACCACTACTACAGGTTGTCTGGCCTCTTGGCTAGTGACAGGCAGGTTGGTATCCCACTGCTATTTGGGGCATTATAATTAACATGAGAGATTAGATAGTTACTGATAGAACTATCTTAGTTTACAAAAAATGTTTTAGGAATGATTTACAAATCCAAACGCACCATATACTGCAGTTACAGAGCAACCTGCCAGTACAGAACTACTAATCCGCTGTCATAACTAAAGTAACTTCTAATCAGGTAAAACCTTATATGACACTTTGGAGAAAGGTGATTGGTAAAAATAAAAAGTGCCGTCATCTGTAAGAATTGTGCAAATGTACTAAGAGGTTATTTTATCACCTTACATGTTAATGGAAGATCTACTTTTTAAAAATAAGACAATTTTTAAAGGAATATCATTTACATAATTTTTTTGATTGCACCACGACTTGAAATATTTTACCATCATTAACAAAATTTGGAAAAACACTTAAAAATAGAATAATAACAGCTATATATTCTTTCAAAAATGTGCGTTTCCTCCTATTTGTGTTAACTGGTGGTGGAGAGGATTTCTGTATGTCAAGACGTACACAGCGCCACATCACGTACTGTTCCGCAGGACCCAATTCACTTCGCTACCAGTACGCTGGGGGCTGTTCCGCTTCAGCTGGTTCTCATTGGAGCGTGTTGTTGTATTCAAGAGTAAGTCTAAAACATGTCTTTAAATATCTCATGATAACTCCTGTGCGTAAAATCACTTTGCTTATTAAGGAGTAGGTTCGGGTTTTCATTTGCTGAGCGTATATTTTAACATCTTCACGCGCGTTAAGATAGAGACTTTTTGGAGCTTCGTATAGCACCTCCATTTCTTCATTTATATTGCTCACTTCATGTTTACAAAAAGAAGAAATAGTAGAAATGACTAACATTGTGAACGAGCAGCATCCAAAATTTCAATTCACGCTAGAAATGGAGAACAATGGGGTGTTTAACTTTTAGATTTGACTGTCCGAAAGCAAGAAGGTAGGCACGATTTCGGCGTCTATAGAAAAGATACTTATTCCAATAACAGTTTAGAAGTGACATCGCACCACCCGGCACAGCATAAAAGAGTGTACTTTGATGCAATGTTCAACAGAGCCCTGAGATTGCCACTAAAGGAAGATGAGTTGCAGAAAGAACTAGGTAACATTAAGCAAGTAGCAAACAGCTAATGGGTACAGGTCACAAGATGTTACATTTATGTTTAACAAGATCTGAAACAAATCCGCGGGTATAGGTAATGATTCTCGGAAAATTAAAGCTAAGAAGTTTGTCACACTGAATACAAAGGGCGTGTGTCGGAATGAATTGGTAAATGCTTTCCTAAAGACATCGCTGTGGCAATCCAGAATGAAGGGCAAAAGGCACATAGACTAAGAGATAGGCCAGCTACGACAAAACATAAGAAATAAAACAATTCCAGAGTATATAAGATCAAATGTGCCGAATGTGGCAGTTATTATATTAGGGCAGACAGGACGGAATTTTCAAATTCGATACAGGGAACATTGCAGTCACAGCAGTCGGACAGCATTTGGAGCGCATGTAAAGGATAGTAAACAAGAAGTGAGCAATATAAATGAACAAATGGAGGTGCTACACAAAGCTCCAAAAAGTCTCTACCTCAACGTGCTTGAAGAGGTTGAATTATACTGTCACCAAATGAAAAACCCGAACCTACTCCTTAATGAGCAAAGTGATTTTATGCACAGGAGTTATTATGAGATTTTTAAAGACATATTTTATACTTATTCTTGAATACAGTAGCACGGTACATTTCAAAACGGCTGCACCGGAACGGCCCTCAGCGTACTGGCGGCGAAGTGAATTGGGCGCTGCGGAAGAGGACATGGCGTTACGCTGTGTACGTCTAGACATAGGGAAATCCTCTCTACCAACAATGACTCTGAGCACTATGCAACTTAACTTCTGAGATCATCAGCCTCCTAGAACTGAGAACTAATTAAACCTAACTAACCTAAGGAAATCACACACATCCATGCCCGAGGCCGAATTCGAACCTGCGACAGTAGCGGTCATGTGGGGCTGACTCCTCCCCTTTTTTCCTTGCGGTCAGCCAGCCACTTCCATCTGCTACATAGTTTTAGCTCCCTCTAACATTTGCTTCCTGTGTTGTCCATGTTTTACTGCTGACGCTCTGCTTCATCCCACGCTTTGGTGTGGGTGAGCACATGTTTTTCAACGATTGTTACCCATGTTTTCTGTTTCGTTTTATATTCCTGTTCTGGGATTTTTCTTGTCACCCGTCTCACTATGTTACTGAACGGGCGCTGAAGACCTTGCTGTCGTGCGCCCAAAACCCCTCTACTACTACTACTACTACTACTACAGACTGAAGCGCCTAGAACCGCACGGCCACACCGGCTGGCCCTCTCTACTACCAATTAATACAAATAAGAGGAAACGCACATTTTTTAAAGGTTATACACATGTTTTAATTATATTTTTAGTTTTTTTCGAAATTTTGTTAATTATGGTAAAATACTTCAATTCGTGGTGGAATCAAAAAAGATTATGTAAATGTTATTTCTTTAAAAAAATTCTTATTATTTAAAAGTAGATCTGCCATTAACATGTAAGATGATAAAAGAACCTCTTAGTACATAATCACAATTCTTACAGATAGAGGGCACTTTTTACTTTTACCAATCAGGTTTCTACAAAGTGTGATATAAGGTTTTAACAGATTAGAAATTACTTTAGTTATGACAGCGAACCAGTAGTTATTTACTGACAGGTTAATCTGTAACTACAATATATGGCATGTTTGGATTTTTAATTCATCCCGAATTTTTTTTTTGTAAACTACGACAGTTCTCAATCAGTAACTATATAATCTCTCTTGTTAATTATATTTTAACGTTATCTAACAGATCTGAAGATGGGCAGCTAGCCTGAAACTGGTTATTTAAAATAAGAAATAGCGATCAAAGACTGAAATGACATATTTTTATTCAAAGAACGATCGGGGCTAGCCCAATAAAACAATCATGTCTAGTTCTGTTGAACCTTCCAGTATCGCACTGGATCTCCTTTTGCCCAGTGTTAGTGCAGTATATCAACAGGATATGGACTGAACAACTCGTGGAAGTCTCATGGTGAAATATTGTGCCTTGCTGCCTCTTTAGCCATCCAAAATTGCGAAAGTGTGGCCGGTGCAGGATGTTGAGCCCGAACTGACCCTACGGTTACGTCCCATAAATGTTAGATGGGACTAATGTCGGACAGTCTGGGAATCCAAATCATTCTAACGAATTTTACAGAATGTGCTTCTAACCAATCGTGAATCATCGTGGCTAAGCGACTTGGCGCACTGTCGTCCGTAGAAATCCCACCGTTGTTTCGGATCACAAAGTTCATCCATGGCTGCAGATGGTCTCCAAGTTGCTCATTTAGTACAGAAAATCCAGTCCATTCCATGTAAACGTAGCCCACAATATTACGGAGCCACCACCAACTTGCACAGTGGCCTGTTGACAAACTGTCTTCATGGCTTCTTAGGGTCTGTGCCACACTCGAATCGTAGCATCGGCTCTTACCAACTGCAGTCTATGCTCATCTGACCAGGACGGTTTTATAGCCGTCTAGGGACCAAACAATTTGTTACCGAGCCCAGGACGGACGCTGCAGGCGATGGCGTAATATTACCAGCTGCACTCGCGTCGGCCATCAGATGTCATAGCCCATTAACGCCTGATATCCCCGCACTGTCGTAACGGTTACGTTCATCAAATCTCCGACTTTGGTTTCTGCGGTTATTTCACGCACTGTTTCTTCTATGTTATCACTGATAACTCTTCGCAAACGTCTCTGCCCTCAGTAGTTAAAGCACTCGGCCACTGTGTTTTCTCTGTTGAGAGGTAATACCAGAAGTTTTGTATTCAAGGCAGACTTGACACTGTGGATCTAGGAACTAGTGCCAATCAAGATCGTAAGAGATGGAAAAGAGCCACCGTGGTACAACAACCGAGTTAGAAAACTGCTGTGGAAGCAAAGGGAACTTCAGAGCAAACATAGACATAGCCAAAACCTTGCAGACAAACAAAAATTACGCGAAGCAAAATGTAGTACGAGGAGTGCTATGCTACAGGTGTTCAATGAATTCGAAAGTAAAGTTCTATGTACTGGCTTGGCAGAAATTCTAAGAAATTTTGGTCTTATGTCAAAGCGGTAGGCGGATCAAAGCAAAATGTCCAGACACTCTGTGACCAAAATGGTACTGAAACAAAGGATGAAAGAATAAAGGCCGAAATACTAAATGTCTTTCTTCCAAAGCTGATTCCCAGAGGAAGACTGCACTGCTGTTCCTTCTCTAGATTGTCGCACAGATGACAAAATAGTTGATATGGGAATAGACGACAGAGGGATAGAGAAGCAATTAAACTCGCTCAAAAGAGGAAAGGCCGCTGGACCTGATGGGATATCAGTTCGATTTTACACAGGGTACGCGAAGGAACTTGCACCCCTTCTTGCAGCGGTGTACCGTAGGTCTCTAGAAGAGCGTAGCATTCCAAAGACTGGATAAGGGCACAGGTCATCCCCGTTTTCAAGAAGGGACGTCGGATAGATGTGCAAAACTATAGACCTTTATCTCTAACGTCGATCTATTGTAGAATTTTGGAACAAGTATTGTGTTCGAGTATAATGACTTTTCTGGAGACTATAAATCTACTGTGTAGGAATTAGCATGCGTTTCGAAAAAGACGGTCATGTGAAACCTAGCTCGCGCTATTCGTCCACAAGACTCAGAGGGCCATGGACAGGGTTTCCCAGGTGGGTGCCGTGTTTCTTGACTTCCGCAAGGCGTTTCATGTAGTTTCCCACAGTCGTTTAATGAAGAAAGTGAGAGCATATGGAGTATCAGACCAATTGTGTGACTGTATTGAAGAGTTCCTACATAACAGAACGCAGCATGTAATTCTCACTGGAGAGAAGTCTTCCGAAGTAAGACTGATTTTAGGTGTGCCGTAGGGGAGTCTCATAGGACCGTTTCTATTCAAAATTTACATAGATGACCTTGTGGATGACATTGGAAGTTCACTGAGGCTTTTTGCCGATGAGGCTGGTGTATCGGGAGGTTGTAAGAATGGAAAATTGTACTGAAATGCAGGAGGATATGCAGCGAATTGACGCATGGTGCAAGGAATGGAAATGGAATCTCAATGTAGACAAGTGTAATGTGCTGCGAATACATATAAAAATAGATCCCTTATCATTTAGCTACCAAATAGCAGGTCTGCAACTGGAAGCAGTTAATTTCATAAATTATCTGGGAGTATGCATTAGGAGTGATTTAAAATGGAATGACCATATAAATTTAATCGATGGTAAAGATGATGGCCAGACAGATTCATTGGAAGAATCCTAAGGGAATGCAATCCGAAAACAAAGGAAGTAGGTTACAGTACGCTTGTCCGCCCACTGCTTGAATGCTGCTCAGCAGTGTAGGATCCGTACCAGATACGGGTGATAGAAGAGATAGAGGAGATCCAACGAAGAGCAACGCGCTTCGTTACAGGTTCATTTAGTAATGGCGAAAGCGTTACGGAGATGACAGATAAACTCCAGTGGAACAGTCTACATCTACGTCTACATCCATACTCCGCAAGCCAAGTGACGGTGTGTGGCAGAAGAGACGCTCAGTAGCTAGGTACGGGCTTTTGTTGAAGTTTCGAGAACATACCTTCACCCAAGAGTCAAGCAGTATATTGCTCCCTCCTACGTATATCTCACGAAGATACCGTGAGGATAAAATCAGAGAGATTAGAGCCTACACAGAAGAATACCGACAATCCTTCTTTCCACGAACAATAGGACACTGGAATAGAAGGGAGAACCAATAGAGGTACTCAAGGTACCCTCCTCCACACACCGTCAGGTGGCTTGCGTAGTATGGATGTAGGTGTAGATGTAGATGTAGGATTACTAAATTCCTCAAGGATTTCCGAAGTGGATTGTCCCATGCTGTCATTCCGCATTCAAAGTCTGATAATTGCCGCCGTGTGGCCGCAATGACATGAGTCACCTGAGCACAAAAAATAGTTCCGCCAATAGATTAAATCCTGTGCACGCGGCACGGGCGCCATTGGTATATGTGCATATCAATGTCCCTTGAGTTACACATCACTTCGTTTTAAGTTCTCAACGTGAAATATAAACACTGAAAGACGAGTAGTGCCAGATTAACATAAGTGCAGTTTTCACCACAGAAGTGTGATAAGATAGGGAAGATCTTAGGTGTTCGTGGTATAAACGAAAAAATACAAAATTGAGACCCAGGGTTCGAACTGGGCAGGTTACAGAGGATAAAGTGGGTCGCACGGGGAGGGTACCGAGGCAGTCCGTACCTCTGGTATAAACACTGGGTCCGGGTGGCGTAGTGGTTAATGCAGCTGCTGGTAAGCAGGGGGTCGAGGGCGCGGATTGCGGTCCGCCATACGTTTCAACTCGTCGTCTCTGATCCACGTAGAGTTTCGATGCAGTTGATATAATCACTTCCTTATTTATTCTTACTTCCCCCTCCACATTCTGTTTATGTATCATTACAACTGGAAACTGTACAGCTGCGTCGCTTACAGAGGTAATGAAAAGTAAAATTACAAACAGGGGTGGTGCAATGAAAGGGGAAGATCCGTACAGTATATATGTCAAGGCTTGACACTGGCGTCTTTAAATGGTTCGAGAGGAAATAAAGTTAAAATACAGGCTGTCTCTGCTAGAAGTCGTCAAGAGCAATTTCGCTAGTGTTTAGACAGATTTTGTGAGCGTGGGATTGATCTGAGATGTACCCTTTACCCTGTGGCTCCTGCAAGATGCAATTTCCACCCGCACACTACTACAGAAATCAGACAGACGCTCCTAACGTTCTAAAGAGAAATGCCTGAAAAACTTTCAGCAATAAATATCTTCTGGAGTCGTCCGCTGTAAGGAAATGAGACAAAAATTGACAAAATGACTTATGTAACTAGTGGGATACTTGGGTAGTGGAGTAGTGCTAGTTAGTCCAAGAAAACATGATACTAATGAAAATTATTATTTATTTTGCAATAATTCTGAGAAATCACAATGGCACTTTTACTTATGAATTGAACACGTTATTTCCTGGTTATTTTCGGAACCTGGATCTTACCTCTCAAGGATAGTCTTCGCTAATGAAACTTCTATACAAAGTTTAAGATGGTTGTTGACTTAGCAGAATGGCTGAGAGGCGTGCCTACTCAAATTGAATAATTATCCGTTAGAATGTTGCTAGGTACAGTAGAGGCTGTCCCGTGTGAAATGCAGTGAAGTGTACTGTTGTGGAGGAAGTATAGGGCTCGCAAGAGCTGTAGAGCACAATACCGTAAGCTGCGATGGCTGCTGTCTGCGCCGCTCGCTGCTGACAAATAAGTCAACTCTCGTTCTATATGGACTGACCTTCGCCAATGAAACTCTCCCTACACCTTGATGACGTCAAGCACTCCTATTCGCCCTAGTCTAATCATTGGTGTGGTACTCCGGTCAGGTAACCAGTCCACCGTGATGCCACTCAAAAATGCGCTCACAGGCGTTTAACTATATCTCTGTCCGTTTACACCGTACAGTAGGTGTGTCGGCCAACACAGTGAACAACGCTTAATCGCAAGGACTCAATGCAGAGTCGCACTTCGATTCGCTCTCGACAGAGGTGCTCTCCCAGTGAAGTACTGAGTAGAGACTTGTTCCTCGCACTTTGAGTACATGTACGAGCGCGCACACTCTCATTACGTGTTCTCGCTACAAGAGCGACAACGGAACGGCCCCTCTCCACGCCAGACATGAAGGGGTATATCTTTAGTTCTCTTCCATTACTCCATCAGCTCAAGGCGTCAGAAATATCGTCTGACAATCAGCATTGCTCTTCTAAAACGGGATAATGACGTTTCTTTTAAGGTGACAAATCCAGATATCTGTAGTATCGGCGTTTGGTGTTTGCAGTCTCCCTGTGAAAATCTCTGAAACTACGTGCTATGTGGAAAGAATGCGTAGGCTGACCAATCTCACACAATGTAGCGGAATTTGCTTTTAAGCCGAACACGGGGTCGTCCTTTCATTCGGGCAAATGTTATCTGCTCTTCAGGTGGTCACCGGCGAATGTAGGTGGGTTGGGACCGGCCTCCTGGCGTGCGGTTGCCTCTCTCGAACTAAAAGCTCCTGTCACCGTCGTGTCTGGAATGTATGTGTGTACGCCAACCTCGAGTATTTCAACCACGGTGTGCTCTTGCGATTTAATCGTTATTTGCATATCATTTAAATGAATTCATACAACATTGACTTTATCTTATCAAGTGTGGGTTCGAATGAAGTGTCTTGATGTGCGGAATATGATTGTGAGGGAGGAATATGTAAGCAATGAAGTTCAGGAAACCACGACGTCTTACAATTTTTGCAGTTTCTTTTCTGGGACATGAAGCAGGAGTTAATCCAAACGTATGCTGCTCATTATGTCTATCACTCAACGCCCAGTGTCGATGGAAACGTCTTTTGGTTTTCGGTTACTAACAAATATATTTTTAAAGTGGAATTCTAAGCACTCGTTAGACAGAATGGTCCGTAACTAGTGTAATGTGATATTCCTTCCATCCATACAAATAGCATGGGCAGTAAAACAAGAAGAGTAACCTGTACTCCACAGTGACAGCACAAGACTGGCAATGACTGATTATTCTTCATACGTTAATTTTGCTGTTAACACATACCTATAAATTAGACTACACTAATTTGGGATTGCTCTGTCGAATGGACACGTAAAATTCCACTTCAAAAAAACGTTGTAAATAATGTTAAGCAAGTCATATGAAAGACGTGAAGAGCAGGATTTGTTTCGGTTGACTCGAGCAACACGTTGCAAGAAAATAAATTGCAAATATCAGCCAAAATAGCAGGGAAAATGCGCCTGACGATCCATAGGAGAGACGCCCTGTATATGGAAACGGTGACGACTTACTCTTGTCGGGAGGGGTACATCCTCGAAACCAACCTATTGTACAAGACCGTCTGTGCAATAGAGTACTTGGCAACCACCAGTATTACATGGTTGAGATCTGCCACCGCCATTATGTCTTGATCACAGTGTTGAGAAGCGATGATTTTCATCCATTAGGTGAGTGGGGTGACACCCATGTGAAAGCCTCACAGTAGCTAGCTTGTCAGAACCTTGTGGCATTGCCAGTGTATAGCGGAGGCAAGTACTGCAGTAAATTCCATTCCTCCAAACACACGGTGCTGAAAAATGTAGGCAAGAGAGCAGTATTCAGCCTGAGGCGTTGTTTACGTGAAGGTGCAAAAATTCTGCGAGTGCCTCGTACCATAAATATTCATCACAAGCAATGGTCAAAAGAGAGATGACGGAAACGGTCCCCCTACGTTGCTCAGTGGTCAGCACGGATGACTTCAATGCAGAGGAATTGGCTTCGATTCCGATACTGCCTAGGACCTTCCCTTGGTTAGAAGACTAATGCCAAGTGAGGAAATACTTGACCGGGCGGCAGCGACACTGACAACGTGTGTATGAGCAATGTGCTGACCTTACGTTCCTTCAAGCCGCATTCAATCTCTCCATTGGTGGAGGATAAGAAGGTGGTCGGTCTGTAGCAATGAGCCCATGATGGCCTGTGGATGGAGTTAACGTTTACTATAACGAAAACTAGTCAAAGTAAGAACGGAACACGAATACTCGCAATGTGAACGATGATGCTATACCAAATTTCCTAACAGTTTTCGATCTCCATTTCTATCAACTGAACAACGCGATCACGCATTACGGATCGGCCATCAGCTTCAGTATACACAAAATTCCATTCCATACCTTCCTACACTTAGACCGAGCACAAGGATTTTCTTTATCACAAATTATAGATCAGGTTAAAGGTATTCACACGTGAGTTGTCTCCATATCAGTCTCTTACTGATTTTATTGCGTAACTATTCAGTGATGGAAATGTAACACATTCGCAAAACTTAAAAATGAGGAGAACTTCGTATATTTCATCAGCAACAGGAAATGAATTAGCATTAGCCCTTTATAACAGTGAAATGAAGGTGTTTAAGGTCAAGATACACTTAGTGCGTCATGTTTTCTCGGTGTGGTTGATTAATAATGTGCTTCTGCCTTGCAGCGGGTATATCAATGGTTTTTTAGGTATCGATACACTCGTGATTACAAGGTATCGAAGATAATATGGACGATGCTGCCAAAAAAATTTTTTTTTAAGTTTTCGACTCCCATTTTTATCAATTGGACAATGCAATCACGCATTACGGAACAGCTAGCAGCTTGAACATGCACAAAATTCTACCCCATACCTTCCAAACACTTACACTAGCTGAGGCCTGACGGATTTTGAGGAGAGCGAGAGTGGGGGCAGCTGGTAGATTCCGGGCTGTGCTGCTGTGGTTGTAGGAGTAAACTTTTCTCATGAGTACTGTCGGCGGTTTGGACGGCACGGAGTGGAGATACGCGTAGTTCTGTTACTAGTGACTGATCCTGGTCAGATCTGGGCTAGTCACTACCGCCCTTGTGGATGTGCAAGCCTCGTGAAAAGGCACCAGTTCCACACTAGTGAGAAATGCATGGTGTGACTGTGTAATTGGTTCGAAATTGTGCAAGTTGCTGATCTGTACTACACTTATGGGTCTCTTTCTGGCAAGAAGTTTGATAACCTTCAGATATACTTGCAGTGACTTTATTAGCGCAGGACTGTGTCCACTGACGTAAGTACTTAGAGCTGCGGTGATTGTACTCTGTTCCTTGCATTTCACTCAGTTGCTGTAATTTTTTGTGTACTTGCGTTTACGTGCGAGAGCACAGTTGTAATTTAGCAAGTGTCAGTTGAGCACAGACCACAGTTGCCCGTTGGCCGAGTTCAAATTTCTTTATCGTCCGTGTCACTCTGCCTTTCAATGCGACTCCTTCGCTCGTCGGTGGTGTTGATAACTATAATGAAGATGCTTCCGTGTAGGCTTCCGTGTAGGCTTCTTGCCCTCAACGGCTGCCCTGTAATTTTAGTGTTTCTTAGTTTTCTCCAAGTTGGTGATTCCATTTCGTTCATAATATCGTGACGAACGTCCCTGCTGTTTTGTTTAGGTGTTGAAAGTCCTCCTGTTATGTTCCCTCGGTACATGGCCTCGAGAGAGACTGCGCACTATCGTTTGTCTTGAGCGGCTACAGCGTTTCACGGCGTTTCAGTGCGGGCTCCGCAAAACAAAAGAGCGGCAGAGCGTTGTAGTGCGTTCAGAGAGTTTCACGTGGCTATAAACAGCGGTGCGAGCCCAGCAACAGTTCAGTCTCGCTAGAGTTCAGGTAGCGAGTACACATTACAATGGAGCTCGCAGCACATGGAAAAGCTGACCGCAGCGGTCTTCGAAATACTGTACATGAAATGAAAATAGCAGCTCGGCTGAGTACCATAAAACAGGTACCTCATCGATCTACTTTCCTACACGCAAAATACTTTAGGATGCAACAATCAAAAGCTGTGTGTAGATACGACCAGCTGTTTTATCATATTGCTTACACAATAACTGAAAGTGTCTTAGTACACTGTCTCAGCACCTCGCGTCTAGAAATTACAACCCTGTTTTGCTATCATGTCACAGGACACATGAGAACTGTATGTATGTACCGGAATATGGAGAGGAGGCCTAACATAATAGAGTGGTAATGTTATGGATTCCAAAGAACAAGTGATACAAAACGAGGACCTTTTCTCAAATAAGACACACCCCATCGAACTCGACTTTTTAATGGTTGCTAGTGTTGCAAGCATTTGTAACAGTATGAAAAACTTTTATGTAATATTATGAAGAACGTGTATGTGTATCCTGAAGGGAAGGGTTTATTTCTACGGGAAGAAGTCGACTCAAATACGTGTGGCCGAGCAACAAAATATTTTATCCCAGATCACCCCACCTTCTGTTTCAGAGGGTAATGATAATAGCCTTTCGACCAAATGAAAAAAACTGATGAGTAGCGACATATTTCACTCTAGATGCAATTTCACACACTATTATCGTGTACCGAGGGTTGGATTAACATTCCTAGTGGTCTAGCTCCATATGAAACCTCTACATGAAATTAAGTAATACGAAAAATATTAACGATGTACATATTCATGCTCCTGCTTTGAAGGCCCCCAGTTATTAAGGCTGCTGTTTCGCAAGAGTGGTTCTACATCCGATTTGTTAATGCTTAACTATGGACTTCAAAGAGATACGGACTTCGGTTTTACCCCGACAGTTTAAAACGTTTATTAATTAACTCTCGTATAGGACCGTATGTCGACGTCATTCGTTTGGAACGGTTTCAGCAAATTAAAAAATTTCGAACCGCTCGATACAAATCATGCAGCCTTTCACACGCCTATTATATTCGGCTTTTGTCAAAAGCTTACCAGACTTTTTAAGTCTGAAGCGTAATCATAGACGGCAATGTTGTATCTTCTAGAAAACTATTATTGACTCTCCCACCCAAACAATAAATGATTTACGCAGATGTTTAAACATATATTTGCTAATAGCTACAGGTAAAGGATCTGCGTATATATATGCTCGTTTTGATATGAGTGCTAGAAAGATTTCGAAGACATTATACTACAGTGGTTACTTCGGTTCAGCTCAGAGAAAAGCAAGATCATTCAACGATGAGACTTCGTTATAACTTAGTATAAGGAGTTCCTAGTAAAGTGGTCTGAAAAACCAAGATAAAAGCTTTTTCCCCCTCTCCTCCATCATGCTTCTTCTTTCCGTATTTTTTTTCATTTCTTCCCAATTTTTCTACTCTCCCATCTAGGTCTTATTCTTTGCCTCCTCCTCCATCTCCTGATCCTCGTCCTCTTTATTCTTTACATCTCATCCTTTCCATCTCCTATACCTCCTCCTCCACGATTGTCTTCCACATCTATCTACACCTACATAAATACTCCGCAAGCCACCAAACGGTGCCTGGCTACTTACCGTTTCGTTTCCTCTTCCTCCCATGAACTGAGCGAGTGAAAACCGACTCTCTGTATACTTCCGTACGAGTAACAGTTCTCTTATCTTGCTTTCCTATTCATAATTCGCTACTGGAGGATCGTTCTGCAGTCAGCTTCAAATACCCGTTCTCTGAATTTTCTCAATAGTGTTCCTCTACAAGGATGTAGTATAAACACCAGGTATATCCATTTGAGTGACCGAAGCATCTCCGTAACACCGACGTGCTGTTCGAATCTACCAATAACAAATCTGTCAGCGATCCTCTGAAATGTTTCGATGTCTTTCGTGAATCCAACCTAGCGTGCATCCCAAACACTCAAGAAATAATCAAGAACATGTCGCACCAGCGACCTATACAGTGCCTCCTTACAGATGAACCATTCCTAAAGTTCTACTAATAAACTGAAGCCGACCTTTAGCCTTCCATACCACATCCTCACATGTCCATTCAATTTCACATCCCCTTACAACGTTATGCCCAGATATTCAATGGACGTGACAATATCTATTTGTACACTGCTAATGCTGTATCCGAACATTATGGGTTTGTTTTTCATACTCATGCGCATTAACTTACGTTATTCTAGGTTTAGAGCCAGATGCCACTCATCATACCAACTTACAAATTCTGTCTAAGGCATTCAGTATTATCCCACTGCCACTAGCCTTCGACGCCTTGCCGTACAAAACAGCATCATCTGTAAACAACAACAGCTGCCCACCCTGTCTGCCACATATATCAATGGTATGAGAATACCCTGACCACTCCCGACAGTCCTTTGATGAACACTCGTCATCGATCCATCGAGGACAACATACCGGGTTCTGTCACTTCAGAATATATCAGGGAGCCTAATCCGGATGCTCGTACCTTTCGTAACGGCCTGCATTGGAATACCATGTCTATATGGGAAACTAGAAATACGGCATTTGTCTGTTGACCTGAAGGCAAGCTGAGTTTAACATGAGCGATGCTTTCTAAATCCGTGCTGATGAGTGGTCATCAGCTTTTCGATATTTAACAAATTTATTACGAACCTCAAAGTTTTTACTTCGTCTCCATGAATTTTAATACCTACTCCGAATTTTTCTTTTGTTTCCTTTACTGCTTGCTCTATTTACAGATTGAATAACATCGGGGAGAGGCTACAATCCTGTCTTACTCCCTTCCCAACCACTGCTTCCCTTTCATGCCCCTCGACTCTTAAAACTGCCATCTGGTTACTGTTCAAATTGTAAATAGCCTTTCGCTCCCTGTATTATACCCCTGCTACCTTTAGAATTTGGAAGAGAGTATTCCAGTCAACATTGTCAAAAACTTTCTCTAAGTCTACAATTGCTAGATACGCAGCTTTGCCTTTCCTTAATCTTTCTTCTAAGATAAGTCGTAAGGTCAGTATTGCCTCACGTGTTCCAATATTTCTTCCCCGATGTCGTCTTATACCAGTTTTTCCTTTCGTCTGTAAAGAATTCGGGTTAGTATTTTGCAGCTGTGACTTATTAAACTGATGGTTCGGTAATTTTCACATCTGTCAATACCTGCTTTCTTTGGGATTGTAATTATTATATTCCTCTTGAAGTCTGAGGGTACTTCACCTGTCTCATACATATTGCTCACCAGATGGTAGAGTTCTGTCAGGACTGGCTCTCCCAAGGCCGTCAGTAGTTCTAATGGAATGTTGTCTACTCCATTCTTATACATAGGAATAATCTCCGCTTTGTCAAGTCACATGGTACTTTCCGCTGGTCGAAGTATTCCAATAAATGCAAGGCAAGTAAGAGGCGAGTGCTGTAGAGTCTTCCTATCCGGACAAGATGACTTATTGGTATTCATCTTTTTCAGTTGTTTCTCTAAGGCAGTGACTCTTATTACAGACATCCGTGCGGGACTCTGTGCGATTGTCAAACGACGATATGACTGTAAGATTCTTATTATTATGATATTGTCAGTCATTTTATTGGGTTCATTTCGTTGTGATGGTCATGTAGTGAGTTTTGATTGTCTGCATGGCGTTAAGTGTTTGTAGTGCTTGTGGTCAGATGAATTATTCATTTGGTTGAAGGTATACAAATCTCTTGCACTATCACTTCAATAATAAAGAAAAATTATCTTTAGATGTTCCTTCGAGAGCGAGGTTCAACATATTTATTTTGCGATTGGAAACAAATAATAAATAATAAATTACATTCCGTTATTATTATTACACGATTCAGAACGTCTTCGGTGCTTTATAATATTCTTTTTGGTTAGTATTTTGAAAGACGTTTCGAATTATGATTTGATAAGGTAAATGTATACTACAAGTGAAATACCAAGAGAGACTAGTTCGTGTCAACAAGATTTACTTCAAAGTTACCCGTAATCATCATTGCTGTTAGTCGACATAACGCACAAGCAACGAAAATTTTGATCATGAATTTCACAATAGGGTAACTGAAGGAGACAGATACGAGTGCCAAAATCGCAAACGATGTAGCACCTTTGCCTTGGAGTGAGGAAAATTTGGAACTCATGCCTTAACGCTATAGAACGAATGCGTAGCAAGAAATTAAGGACGCTATGCCAAGAGGATTCCCCCTTGAAGATATGAGAAAAATAAGTTATGTAACAGCCAAATCTTGTGACATACGTTAAGCGTTGGAATTAATTCTGAACGTAGATAAAAATATTATATCCATCAGCTAATGAGTAGTAAGCTCTTGCTTACATATATCCGGAACATAACACAGTATCGAAAGCCGGCGAAGAAGCTAAAATACATAATAAAGACGTATTGCCGAAAAGAGGTTAAAGCGAAGTATTTGCCTAACAATTATATGGAGCATATCTAAGAAAAAGCTGGAGCAATTTGTGTAAGCAAAATAGAATGGGGGGGGGGGGGGGGAAATTACTAGAGTAAACAAAAATATAGTTAACACACTACTGACGATACCTTGTTTTGAACAAGAAAAAATAAATAAAATGATTGATCCAACTAGGTGGAGGACTAGAATTGAACGATCCGCTACTTCACATTAAACAAAACTGATACACAGAATTTAGGTATACGGTAGGAACATGGCCGAGAATTACGTCTATGCAAAAGGAATAGCGCCGTGAGAGCCTTGCGAAAAACGGAATAGTTCAACTTGGCAGGTCTTTTCGTCATATTTAATGTCGTGTCATTTGACCATCGATCATGGTCACAAATTAAGAGTTTATTGTTATTGGAAAATATGATGATCGCTTCCGATTACTAATAGGTAACACATACAGAGATTGGTAAACGCTTTGAGATAACACTGTTTTGTTGTGATGAACTTCATCAGCGTATAATCACTTAGTACGACGCACATACTACAAATATGTATTCAAAATCATTTAAAATTCTCAATGAAGTGTTATGGTAGACTTTCACACCTCTGTTGCGTGACATGAGATGTGTGTGAAATTTCGGATGAATTTTGGACGCAAATATACGGCCATATCAAGTAATAAGGAATCTGGTCATCGGCGTGTACAATTTACACCTTGTACTGTTATTTGGGCAACGGTTAGAGATATTTTGATGTACAATCATCATAAATATGCAAAATTATTGTTCTGCAACGAGATTCGATACTGTGTCATTATCATATATTAAGCTGTTTCAAATGGTCTATAATTTTAGAATGTGTTAGATATCAACTTATCTCTGTGAATCTATAGGTATAAAGGAATGATCGTGGTTAAAGTGTGTTCAAAACCTAACAATTACATTATTCTGCTGTGGACAATTATAAAGAGCTGGCACGACACTGTGCAGCAGTTTTAATTTTCTCCAAGGTGTTTTCATGGCCATATTTCTGTTCTCGGCAGTATTTGCTTCTTCAGTAATGATGTTATCTTTCGTCACATGTCACATTTGATACGATGTATACGATCGTGCTCGTGAGGAATATGCTGTTCTGTTAGGGTCTACTAGTGTTCACACACTTCTTTGCGTTTTTACACGCCAAATACCTCCTTATTATAGGGGATGTGCTAGTCTGTTTTCGTATGCAGAATATAAAGGGTGTTTCAAAAATGACCGGTATATTTGAAACGGCAATAAAAACTAAACGAGCAGCGATAGAAATACACCGTTTGTTGCAATATGCTTGGGACAACAGTCCATTTTCAGGCAGACAAACTTTCGGAATTACAGTAGTTACAATTGTCAACAACAGATTGCGCTGCGGTCTGGGAAACTCTATGGTACGATATTTTTCACATATCCACCATGCGTAGCAATAATATGGCGTAGTCTGTGAATGAAATTACCCGAAACCTTTGACAACGTTTCTGGCGGTATGGCTTCACATGCAGATGAGATGTACTGCTTCAGCTGTGGAATTGTTTCTGGATTCTGGCGGTACAGCTGGTCTTTCAAGTGTCCCCACAGAAAGAAGTCACAGGGGTTCATGTCTGGCGAATAGGGAGGCCAATCCACGCCACCTCCTGTATGTTTCGGATAGCCCAAAGCAATCTTCGAAATATTCATTCAGGAAATTAAAGACGTCGGTCATGCGATGTGGCCGGGCACCATCTTGCATAAACCACGAGGTGTTCGCAGTTTGTACCGCCACAAATTCACGAAGAATGTCCAGATAGCGTGATGCAGTAATCGTTTCGGATCTGAAAAATGGGCCAATGATTCCTTTGGAAGAAATGGCGGCCCAGACCAGTACTTTTTGAGGATGCAGGGACGATGGGACTGCAACATGGTGCTTTTCGGTTCCCCATATGCGCCAGTTCTGTTTATTGATGAAGCCGTCCAGGTAAAAATAAGCTTCGTCAGTAAACCAAATGCTGCCCACATGCATATCGCCGTCATCAATCCTGTGCACTATATCGTTAGCGAATGTCTCTCGTGCAGCAATGGTAGCGGCGCTGAGGGGTTGCCGCGTTTGAATTTTGTACGGATAGAGGTGTAAACTCTGGCGCATGAGACGAGACGTGGACGTTGGCGTCATTTGGACCGCAGCTGCAACACGGCGAACGGAAACCCGAGGCCGCTGTTGGATCACCTGCTGCATTAGCTGCGCGTTGCCCTCTGTGGTTGCTGTACGCGGTCGCCCTACCTTTCCAGCACGTTCATCCGTCACGTTCCCAGTCCGTTGAAATTTTTCAAACAGATCCTTTATTGTATCGATTTTCGGTCCTTTGGTTACATTAAACCTCCGTTGAAAACTTCGTCTTGTTGCAACAACACTGTGTTCTAGGCGGTGGAATTCCTACACCAGAAAAATCCTCTGTTCTAAGGAATAAACCATGTTGTCAACAGCACATTTGCACGTTGTGCACACGCTTACAGCAGAAAGACGACGTACAGAATGGCGCACCCACAGAGTGCGTTGTCTTCTGTATCTTTCACATCACTTGCAGCGCCATCTGATGTTGAAAATTGTAACTACTGTAATTTCGAAAGTTTGTCCGCCTGAAAATGTATTGTTGTCCCAAGCATATTGCAACAAACGGTGTATTTCTATCGCTGCTCGTTTAGTTTTTATTGCCGTTTCAAATATACCAGTCATTTTTTAAATACCCTGTATGTAACTGATTTGAACAGAATTTCTTCACAGTCTACTTCAGTGTGGATCTGAGATTATTATTTTTGTCTGTTGAAACTCTGTTCTCTCCTAGTTCTGGAACTTCATTGAAGTTCTGCTGCCCACTTACTAGACGACTTTCACTCGGGGAAGAAAGCATATCGGGAACAGACGGAGGACTGTGTTGCGTAAAGCCCAAACGTTGCTTCCCTGTCGAATTTATCTCGTCCTAGAATTTACCGCATCTCTGTTCTGAATACAAAGTTTTCTACCACGAAAACACTGCGACAACACTCGTGGTATTTCTTTAAGTATAATATTTCATTTACGAGTTGTGCTATTGGCACCGGAAGGTGATAGCTGTAACTACCGTCATGATCTCACTCTGTACCTACTAATCAGAATGAATATTTATTTCTGTGGCTGAGTATGAGTTGTTGTGAGCATTCGCACACGTTAAAACTTTGTGCCGGACCGGGTCTCGAACCCGGAACCATGACCCCACAGCAAGTCGGAAAATTCTTCCTCCTAACAGTCCCTAGAATGTGAGAAAATCACGTATTCAGGATATCCTTCTTCTTAGAGTGCTGGTCCTGCAAAGTACACTGGGAGATGCTGTGAAGTTTGGACAGCAGCAGCCGGCCGGTGTGGCCGAGCAGTTCTAAGCACTACAGTCTGGAAGCGCGCGACTGCTACGGTCGCAGGTTCGAATCCTGCCTCGGGCATGGATGTGTGTGATGTCCTTAGGTTAGTTAGGTTTAAGTAGTTCTAAGTTCTAGGGGACTGATGACCTCAGAATTTAAGTCCCATAGTGCTCAGAGCCATTTTGAAGGCAGCAGAGCGGAAACGGTGAAGGCAGAATGTGAGTCGTGGCAGAACATGTTGCTTAGTAGGAGTACTGAAATGTTCCAGTTTCGCGTAACAAAACGAGACACAGTTCCGGACTGACAAAAGGTTCCTAACATCTCACGCTCCACTACAGAGTTACACATTAACCCTTATTATTGGTTACATAAGATGACCAAAATAAAACCGACCCGAAAAATATTTCATGTAATGTTAGATGGGAAATTCATCCACACCTGTGGTGGCTGTTACTATTGCCTATTTTAAATAAGATAGGCAACCCAATTGTATAATCCACAGTAGATGCGGATAATGTACTTTGCATTGCCCATCTTAATGCAGAGAAAATCGTAACAACCAAAACCGTGACCCTTACCGCAAATGGGCCAATTGGCAAGCACCGTGTTATTCACTGCCTATGGAGTCATTAGGATGTTTTATTTTGTCACGCCGTAGAATGAGGTAATTAACGCTATCGCAACTATTACGTGCAACGGCTAACGGCACAAACAGTATCGGAAATACGGCCAGAATATCGCGACCCACAAAGTACAAAAAGCCTTGATGAAAACCTCGTTTCAATTATCATAATCCAACAATGAGAACTGTAAAATGGTGTGGTTTATGAGAGGAAATCTATGCAAACATCATTTATTAATGATCCTACTCGTTAGTACACACTGTTTTATATCCTTATTAATGCGGGGATGAAAGCGAATGTAATATTTTAGAAAGATAAAGGGACAGAGTATTCGATCAGTATGTAAAGCGATCTCAGTCCCGTGTTAAATCCCCGCTGCCGCTTAATTTTCTAATAAAAGTCGACAGAAATGGCGGCTAAACACTTGCGGCGTAAGAAGTCACCCTTATTCTGCCAACGGCAGTGTCAAAGATGGCGGAAGAGCGAACAGAATTACAGGACACTCCCTTTCCCGTGGATATTAAACTGCCCTGCCCTAAAGGTGGAAAATTAGAAATAATCGATGACATGTGGATGCAATGGGAACCACTGCATTAAAGACACATAGCGTGTGTACATAGGACATGTGGACTGTTATTAAAAAGTTTCATGAAGATCTCTGTTCTGGGAAGGAAATGCCAAGGGAGAGGTGGCCTTGAGGAATAATGAATAACGAACGAAAGGATAATGATCTAAGAGTCGGGGCGTAGAATTTTAGAAGTTAAAACGTGGTGCAGAAGCTGAAAATGTGAAAAGGGAAATGAAAATGCTCAATATAGATACAGTAGGGGTCACTGAAGTGAAATGGAAATACGAGAAAGATTTATGGTCAGGTGAGTATAGGATATTAGCCACAGTAGCAGAAAATGGTATAAAAGAAGTATGGTTCGTTATGAATAGGAATGTAGGACAGAGAGCGAGTTACTGCATATAGTTCAATGATACTTTTGTTGTCATCAGAAACATCAGCAAAGCAACACCGACAACGATAGTTCAGGTATACAAGGCGACATCGCAGGCCGAAGATGAAGAGACACAGAAAGTGAATTAGGACTTTGAATGGGCAATGCATTACGTAAAGGTAGATGAAAATCTAATAGTCATGAGGGACTGGAATGCGATTGCAGGGGAAGGAGTGGAAGAAAAGATTACGGGAGAAAATAGAATTGGTGCTTGGGAACAGACAGGACAAAGACTGTTTGAGTTGTGCAATGAATTTCAGCTATTAAAACCGAATACATTGTTCAAGACTCACAAGAGGAGAAAGTACACTTGGAAAAGTCCGGAAGATACGAGAAGATTTCAGTTAGGTCACATCATGATCAGGCAGAGGTTCCGTAATCAGATATTGGATTGTAAGGCATATCCTGAGGCAGATACAGACTTAGCTCATGATTTAGTAATGATGTAAAGTAGGCTGAGGTTCAGGAAGAATCAATGAGCAAAGAATTGGGAAAGGGAAACTTATTAGATATTTCCTCTCACATTATTAATTGCCTTATATTTAGTTACAATTCTACAACGCAATTCTAGAGTTGTAAATTTTTATTCTTTTAGTCATAACTTTGAAGGATATTTGATTAATTAACTTCAGTGGGGACTGAAAATATACGCTTTAAGTAATCGGAGGGTATAGATACCGCGACAGTGAATAACAGTAGCCAGTTCGGTTGAAGAGGAATGGACATCTCTAGAAACGGCAATCACAGAAATTGTAAAGAAAACATAGAAAGAAGATATCTGTGAAGAAACCATGGCTAACATAAGATATACATCAGCTAACCGACGAAAAAAGAAAGTACAAAAATGATCACGGAAATTCAGGAATACAGAAATACTGGTCACTTACGAATGAAATAAATAGGAAGTGCAGGAATGTTAAGGCGAAATGGCAGCATCAAAGGAGCGATGAAATCAAAAAGGAAACAGTTGTCGGAAGGAATGACTCCAGATACAGAAAAGTAATAACAATTTTCGGTCAAATTGAAAGGATGCGTGATAACATTAAGACGGTAATGGGAATTCCATTGTTAAATGCAGAGGAGAGAGCGCACAGTTGGAAACAGTTCGTCTGCTGTCTTGGTAGACAATCAAATCCCCATTCCATTGTACCGCAACAGACGATACACAAGCCAAAACTAAATGCTTCAGCCCATCTTCGCTTTAACAATGAGCGCCGCCGTTTGGTTTTGTAGTAATAATTATATTCCAGCAGTAATTACTTTGAAGGCATTTGATTTAGGCTATCAGTTTCGATTCCTCTATAGAGCCATCTTCAAGTCCTGTACCAAAAAAAGCATCCAGTCGTACTTGTGTGCGGCCGGAGTGGCCGATCGGTTCTAGGCACTTCAGTCTTGAACCGCGCCATCACTACGGCCGCAGGTTCGAATCCTGCCTGGGGCATGGATGTGTGTGGTATCCTTAGGTTAGTTGGTTTTTCGTAGTTCTAAGTTCTAGGGGACTGATGACTTCAGAAGTTAAACCCCATAGTGCTCAGAGCCATTTGAACCATTTTCGTGCTTGTGTATTACAGGGAACAACTATTTGCGCTTGGTTTGTGTAGAAGACTACACGAGTAATCTTTGTTCTTCACTTATGTACCAACAACTTTTCACTGTTAAGTCTGTGAAGATCTCACATTGATCGTGAAGACTTGTAAGGAAACAAGGTGTAAGTAGCGTTTCCCTAGCAATATGACTGGCCGGCTGCGGTGGTCTCGCGGTTCTAGGGCGCAGTCCGGAAACGTGCGACTGCTACGGTCGCAGGTTCGAATCCTGCCTCGGGCATGGATTTGCGTGATGTTCTTAGGTTAGTTAGGTTTAAGTAGTTCTAAGTTCTAGGGGACTGATGACCACAGTAGTTGAGTCCCATAGTGCTCAGAGCCATTTGAACCAGTCAATATGACTGGAAGCATTTTGTCATTCGTGCTACATGGCCTGAAGATGATTCTATTTAGGAGTCGAAATGTAGTGGCCTAAGCCAAATGCTAAGAAATAAATACTGTTGGGTTATCGTTTATACAGTTCATTCACCAGCCGTAATCCCACACCCAATAACTGCATGACGGAGCTACGTCTACCTTTCGTTTTGGCTTTACTGTCGTCTAATACGGTACTTTGGAGCGGGTATTCCAGTGTACACCAGGACTGAAGAAACGAGTGTAAACAAGCGAAACATTACTTATGGAAATTTATTTTTTCAAAATGATCATTAAAACTTTGAAGTTACATACTATATTTGATTTTTTACTTTGTCCATGCCAAGAGTGTATCTTCTTCATCAGTCACGCTGAAGTACTTTGACGTATTCTGCACGCTGGTACTGTGACTTAACCCTCAAAAGGGATGTACATTCTTCTCTTTATACAGGGTGTTACAAAAAGGTACGGCCAAACATTTGTCACACACAAATAAAGAAAAGATGTTATGTGGACATGTGTCCGGAAACGCTTAATTTCCATGTTAGAGCTCATTTTAGTTTCGTCAGTATGTACTGTACTTCCTCGATTCACCGCCAGTTGGCCCAATTGAAGGAAGGCAATGTTGAACATGTGCCTTTGCAAGTACGAAACAACATGTGGTTCATGCACGATGGAGCCCCTGCACATTTCAGTCGAAGTGTTCGTACGCTTCTCAACAACAGATTCGGTGACCGACGGATTGGTAGAGGCGGACCAATTCCATGGCCTCCACGCTCTCCTGACCTCAACCCCATTGACTTCCACTTATGGGGGCATTTGAAAGATCTTTTATACGCAACCCCGATACCAAATGTAGAGACTCTTCGTGCTCGTATTGTGGACGGCTGTGATACGATACGCCATTCTCCAGGTCTGCATGCGACCGATGGTGGATGCATGTATCCTCGCTAACGGAGGACATTTTGAACATTTTCTGTTACAAAGTGTTTGAAGTCACGCTGGTACGTTCTGTTGCTGTGCGCTTCCATTCCATGATTAATGTTATTTGAAGAGAAGTAATAAAATGAGCTCTAACATGGAAAGTAAGTGTTTCCGGACACATGTCCACATTACATATTTTCTTTCTTTGTGCGTAAGGAATGTTTCCTGAAAGTTTGGCCGTTCGTTTTTGTAACACCCTTTATATGAATATCAAATGAGTGTTACTGTGGCTGCGTGTACGTTGCTTTTCCGCACCACTGCTTAGTGGAACAAGCTATAAGCATAACATCTCTTATTAAGATGTGGGTTGGTAATGAAGGGGGTGAAATTAATCACATTATCAGTAATAATGGATAGTAATCTTCGGACGTTAAAGTTACTTCTTGTGCACTCCAAGGAAATGTTATAGAGCGATTGCTTTTCATAATATACATAAATGACCTGACAGGTACAAACAAATGTTCCATGACGAATTTCGTGGAAAATTCTGCTGTTTACAGATAAGTAGTAACGCTATAAATAAGTAGGAATTGCAAGAAGATCTGAGTATTGACGCATGGTGCATGGATTTTCAGTTGACCGTCAACATCGACGAATGTAACCTATTGCGTATATGTAGTAAGAAAGGCCTATATTCTATGATTACACTATTACAGAATACTCATTGTAAACATTCGTTTCCATTAAATGTCTAGGGATAGAAGTACGGAGTGATTAGAAGTGGGATGAACACTAACAGGTATGGCAGATGCTAGAGTGAGACTTATTGGAAGGATATTCAGAAAGTGTGGTCCACCTACATAGATGGTGGCTTACAAAATTCTTTATTACACCAATAACACATTAATATTGTTCCTCAGTCTATGATCCATTTCAGATTGATAGAGGAAATAGACAAGATCAACGCAAGAGCAATACGTTTTGTTACAGTATCTTTTAGTAAGCACGAAAGCGCGACGGAGATGATCAGCCATTTCCAGTGGCAGAACTTTCACGAGGGGATTTCTGCGTGAAGGAGGGTTCACCGTTAAGATTCCGAGTGTCTACACTCCTTGAAAAGCCAACTAATATGCAGAGTGAGCACAAAGTCTTTTCTTGATTATAAAAATTTAATTGTAAGAAACTGTGCTAGATATACTTACGCGATTTGTTGCACATCGTAGCTAAACTCGAGACGTTTTTATGGCTACATATTAGAACTTTGCCTTGAACCTGAGCTGCAGGAATTTCAAGCGTGGGTGGTTTTTTGTGAATCTCCGTTAACGATAAAGTGTTTACCTCAATAGTGTCTGATGTGAAAACTCGTTTGGCATGAGTACGAGATGCTGTCGATGTGATTATGGGAGAGATGTTGGTTAAGATATGAATAGAGGTTCTACGGAAAACGGACGAATTGCACGTAGAACCATACGGCTAACAGCCCGCCCGGTTACCCGAGCGGCCTAACGCAACACTTTCCGGAGCGGGAAGGAGCGCCTGGCCCACAGCTCGAATCCTCCTGGCGGACTTGTGTCGAGATCCGGTGAGCCTACCATTCTGTGGATGGTTTTTAGGCGGTTTTCCATCTGCCTCGGCGAATGCGGGCTGGTTCCCCTTACTCCGCCTCAGCTACAATGTGTCGGCGATTGCTGCGCAAACAAGTTCTCGACGTACGCGTACACCACCATTACTCTACCACGCAAACATAGGGGTTACACTCATCTGGTGTGAGATGTTCCTTATAAAGGGAGGGGGGGCGGGGGTGATCCACCGGGCTTCGTACCGCACAATAACCCTGGGTTCGGTTTGGTTCGGTGAGGGAGGGTGGGGTGGAGCGTGAAGTGAACTGCGGTAGTCGTCTTAGGGCATTGGACCACTGCGGCTGCAGTGGGGACGGAGCCTCTCCGCCGTTTCTAGGTCCCCGGTTAACATACAACATACATACACACCTCTAAAAAGCGTATTAGCTACACTCTCTTTCTCAGAAAATCCTATGGTTGGAACTTTAATAGTGGCAACTATTTATTTAGAGCTCGTACAAAACATATATGTGTTGCAAAGCTTTACTCACCATCAGAGTAGTCAGCAGCATTGTGTACAACCCGTTGCCACCGATGTGGAAGTCGTAGGATACTTGTAGTAGTGCCAGTTGTGTTGACAGTTCGAGCGGCGCGGTCTATTGCACGACGAATTTCTAGCAGTTCTAAGGCGAATGCCGTGAGGTGTTTCCTTCAGTTTTGAAATCGAATTGAACTCACAAAGGCTTAAGTAAGGGGAGTGCAGTACGTGGTGTAGCAATTAGCAGCCCCATCAGTCAAACAAATACGTAAGAGCTTGCGCTGGTCGTGCTTGAACATCGTCCTGCAAAATGATGGTCAGGTCATGCAGAAAGTGTCGTCACTTCTGTCTCTACGCTCTTAATTTTTGAAACACAGCCTACGACCAGCTGACAGGAAGAAGATGCTGTGGTATGCAAATGATTAGCTTTTTAGAGCATTCACACAAGGTTGGCGCCGGTGGCGACACCTGCAACGTGCTGACATCAGGAAAGTTTCCAACCCATTTCTCATACACAAACAGCAGTTGACCGGCGTTGCCTGGTGAAACGTTGATGTGATGCCTCGTGTAAGGAGGAGAAATGCGCACCATCACGTTTCCGACTTTCATAAAGGTCGGATTGTAGCCTATAGCGATTGCGGTTTATCGTATCGGGACATTGCTACAGCGAGTTTATAGGAGGAGTAGATCTTTTACATTCACTAATTGTTTATAGACTGATGAGCCAGAAGATTATGACCACCTGCTGATTAGCTAGTTTGTCCATCTTTGGAACGAAACGCGTCACTGGTTCTATGTATCATCGATCCGACAGTTAGCTGTTAGTAGTGTGGAGGTATGTGGCATTAGATGTCTACCCACAGGTCACGTAATTCGCTTGAATACCGAGACTCTGACTTGGGTACGCGATGATGTCCACAGTGACCCAGATGGGTTCCATAGGACTTACATCAGGCGAATTTGTTCGCCGACAAAACAACGTGGGTTCACTAAATCCTCCTCAATCATTGTAGCGCGGTCCAGGTTCCGAGACATGGACAATTAGTCTGCGGAAAGATGACATCGCCGTTGGGAAAGACATCAACCATGAAGGGATGCCGATGGGTCCCAGCTGCCAGAAAATCCTCAGTTTCTGCAAATGTTCCAATGCAAGTGCTGGGAAACGTCTTCCATAGTGTAATACTGGTTCCACTAGCCTGCATCCGTGATGCATTGCTAGTTTCAAGCCACCATTCATTTCGATGGAGGCGTTTCTGTAGACGACTGGCGACGTAGTGTACCAAAAATGTGATTCATCCCGGGAACATACATGTTTCCACTGAACGACGCTCTTATCCCGACTGTCCTGTGCCCTCGGCAATCGTATTTGACGAGGTAGTTTGGTGAACAAGTAAACACGTAGGTGTAGTCTGTTGCAGAGCTTCATGTTCAACAACGTAAGATGAACGATGTGCTCCGAAACATTTGTGCCGGCAACAGCATTGTGCTCTTTCGGCACAGATATGGCACATCACCATCTATCCTACTTTACAGAGAAGACATGGCACGGAACCCCACGTTCTGTGAAGAGCCGTAGACGTCCAACTATTCAGTGCCTATTTGTAGTTCCACAGTCCTTCTACCTCTCTCTGTAGACATTCTCACGACAGTAGCCTGTGAACATTCGACCTGCTTCACCGCTTCCGAGATTCTCATTCAGAGGCTCTGGGTAGTAATAATCTGTCCTTTGTCAAAGTAACTTATGTCAATGGATTTTCCTCTCTGCAGCCCATATCTACACCAGGGTGATCTTGCCTCTGTGTTTCCACTGCTTACATTCTTTTGTTACTGTGTCACGTGCTCGTAACGCTACCATGTGGCATCCTACGCCATGGTGGGCATTGGTCATAATATTTTGGCTGACCAGTGTATAGACACAACATCTCATGTAAGAAGTACTACCGTCGGCTATTTTTGCACTTCTTTGATATGATGAGCTACTGCACAGGATACGCGTACCCAAAAATAAGGTGAGGCCGCTTTGTAAGTTCGAAGCTGATATATTCGATGACTTTGTAAGACGTTGTTGTCTCCTGACCTTCATTGCTTACGTATTCCACCCTCAAAATCATATTCCGCACATCAAGACGCTTCGTTCGAACCCAAACTCTATAAGAAAATGTTGTATGACTTCAGGTAAACAATATGCAAATAACAAGTAAGCACTGGGGTTGAAATACTCGAGGCTGGCATACACACATACAATGCAGACACAACGGTCACCGGAGCTTTTAGTTCGAGAGAGGCAGACCACAGACCGGGAGGCCGGTCCCTTCAGAGGACAAGTTAACCTCGGCCACCCATGGAGCAAACAGCATTTACCTGAGTGAAACGTGGAATGACCCCGTGTTCGGCTTAAAAGCAAATTCCGCTACATTGTGTGGGAGCGTCCAACCCACGCATCCTTTACACATAGCACACAGTTTCAGAGATTTTCACAGGGAGACAGCAAACGCCAAACGCTGATACTACAGATTTCCGGATTGGTCGCCTTAAACGAAACGTCATCTCTCGTTTTAGAAGAGCAATGCTCATTGACAGATGATATTTCTGACCCCTTGAGCCGAAGGAGTAATGGAAGAGACCCAAATTACCCCTTCAAGTCTGGTGTGGAGAGGCGCCGTTCCGTTGTCGCTATTGGAGCGAGGAACTAGTCTCTCCTCAGTACTTCACTAGGAGAGCACCTCTGTCGAGAGCGAATCGAAGTGCGACTATATATTGAGTCCTTGCGATTAAGCATTGTTCACTGTGTTGGCCACAACACTTATTGTGCGGTGTGAACGGACAGAGTTATAGTTAAACGCCTGCAACTGAATTATTGAGTGGCATCGCGGTGGATTGGTTATCTGACCGGTGCACCACGCCAATAGTAAGACAAGGGGAGAATAGGAATCCTTGACTTCATCAAGGCGTAGGGAGAGTTTGATTGGAGAAGGTCAGCCATATAGAACGAGAGTTATCTTATTTGTCAGCAGCGAGTGGCGCAGACAACAGTCATTGCAGCTTACGGTATTGTGCGCTACAGCTATTGCGAGCCCCGTATTTCCTCCAAAACAGTACCCTTCACTGCATTTCACACGACAGCCTCGATCGTTCCTAGCAACATTCTAAAGCATAATTATTCAAGTTGAGTAGGCAAGCCTCTCAGCCATTCTGCCAAGTCAATAACAATCTTAAACTTTGTATAGAAATTTTATTAGCGAATCCTATCGTTGAGAGGTAACTTCACATCCCGTAAAGAACCAAGATATAACTTGTACAATTCATAACTAAAAGTGCGATTGTGATTTCTCAGAATTTTTGCAAATTAAATAATAATTTTCGTTAGTTTCATGTTTTTCTTACACTAACTAGCACTAGTCCAGTACCCAAGTACTGGTTAAGTAAGAAATTTTGTGAATTTTTGTGTCATTTCCTTAAAGCGGACGACTCCAGAAGATATTTATTGCTGAAAATTTTTCAGGGAGTTCTCTTTAGAACGTTAGGAGCGTCTGTCTGACTTCAGTAGTAGCGTTGGTGTGGAAATTGCATCTTGCAGGAGCCACAGAGTAAAGGGTGCATCTCAGATTAATCCGTTGCGCAGAATAACAGAATAGCAGGTCAACCACACACCACAAAACTTGCCTAAAATTAACAGCGACGTAAGTGGGTGAAAGAGGGGAAAACCTTCAAGCGCAGATACTGAATGTGCAAAAGAGAAGAAAATAGGCCATGGTTCAAATCCAATTACCCTATAGGTCATTCGCCTGTACTTCTGCCAGATGTGAGGTATATGCAAGATGGAAGACTGTAAAAGAAACTCCAGATGTATAACGTTAATTTGTTGATAGAGAAAAAAGAGAACTGTTTTCTGGACTTTCATGATGAGCAAAAACTATGACGCTCCAAAGGTTTGAATTTTTAAATATTTTCATTTTTCAGGAACTTATATGCGTTATCTGTATCATTATGCGCCTTATGTATCAAATATCTAATGTTTCAAATTATAGAAACATGACTCAATATACACTCCTGGAAATTGAAATAAGAACAACATAAATTCATTGTCCCAGGAAGGAGAAACATTATTGACACATTCCTGGGGTCAGATACATCAAATGATCACACTGACAGAAACACAGGCACATAGACACAGGCAACAGAGGGGGAAACATTAATGACACATTCCTGGGGTCAGATACATCAAATGATCACACTGACAGAACCACAGGCACATAGACACAGGCAAAAGAGCATACACAATGTCAGCACTAGTACAGTGTATATTCACCTTTCGCAGCAATGCAGGCTGCTATTCTCCCATGGAGACGATCGTAGAGATGATGGATGTAGTCCTGTGGAACGGCTTGCCACGCCATTTCCACCTGGCGCCTCAGTTGGACCAGCGTTCATGCTGGACGTGCAGACCGCGTGAGACGACGCTTCATCCAGTCCCATACATGCTCAATGGAAGACAGATCCGGAGATCTTGCTGGCCAGGGTAGTTGACTTACACCTTCCAGAGCACGTTAGGTGGCACGGGATACATTTGGACGTGCATTGTCCTGTTGGAACAGCAAGTTCCCTTCCCGGTCTAGGAATGGTGGAACTATGGGTTCGATGACGGTTTGGATGTACCGTGCACTATTCAGTGTCCCCTCGACGATCACCAGAGGTGTACAGCCAGTGTAGGAGATCGCTCCCCACACCATGATTCCGGGTGTTGGCCCTGTGTGCCTCGGTCGTATGCAGTCCTGATTGTGGCGCTCACCTGCACGTCGCCAGGCACGCATACGACCATCATTGGCACCAAGGCAGAAGCGACTCTCATCGCTGAAGACGACACGTCTCCTTTCGTCCCTCCATTCACGCCTGTCGCGACACCACTGGAGGCGGGCTGCATGATGTTGGGGCGTGAGCGGAAGACGGCATAACGGTGTGCGGGACCGTAGCCCAGCTTCATGGAGACGGTTGCGAATGGTCGTCGCCGATACCCCAGCCGCAACAGTGTCCCTAATTTGCTGGGAAGTGGCGGTGCGGTCCCCTACGGCACTGCGTAGGATCTTACGGTCTTGGCGTGCATTCGTGCGTCGCTGCGGTCCGGTCCCAGGTCGACGGGCACGTGCACCTTCCGCCGACCACTGGCGACAACATCGATGTACTGTGGAGACCTCACGCCCCTCGTGTTGAGCAATTCGGTCGTACGTCCACCCGGCCTCCCGCATGCCCACTATACGCCCTCGCTCATAGTCCGTCAACTGCACATACGGTTCACGTCCACGCTGTCGCGGCATGCTGCCAGTGTTAAAGACTGCGATGGAGCTCCGTATGCCACGGCAAACTGGCTGACACTGACGGCGGTGGTGCACAAATGCTACGCAACTAGCGCCATTCGACGGCCAAGGCCGCGGTTCCTGGTGTGTCCGCTGTGCCGTGCGTGTGATCATTGCTTGTACAGCCCTCTCGCAGTGTCCGGAGCAAGTATGGTGGGTCTGACACACCGGTGTCAATGTGTTCTTTTTTTTCCATTTCCAGGAGTGTATTTTTATCATTATATGTTTACTGTGGCGTTCAACTAACGCAAATATATAATTTACAATATGTCCTTCTTTGCTTCATAATTCTGTCCTACGCAGGAGAATTACTTCTTGTAATTCTCAAGGTTGTCTTTTCTGGCCGACACACGACGTTGCTCACGTTTACGACGTTAGAAGCGGACGCATTGCTCGCTTCCCGGCAGTGATTCCTTGCGCCGTGGCCAGCAGAATATCGCGGGGCGGGGCGTGGCGCAGAAAAGGGCGCTAAATTATGCAGCAGCTGATGGCGCGCCGGCCGAGCCGGTCCGGGGCCTGGTAGGGGCGGCGGCCGTATTGTGGCCGTGCATTAATTATCTGCAGCTGCCGCCTCTACGGCACTGCGTGGGCGCTGGCCGGCGCTGCAGCCGAGCCCCAGCCCCCACACCCACGCAGCGGCGCCGTCCGCATCGGTTTTGCTCTCCGCCGCGGGCTTGTATTCGCCTGTAACGCCTTCCTCCTGCAGACACCCTACGCCCGTCGGACAGCACTCGCTCACATAATTACGCCTCTCATAACACAAGGAGGTGACTTGGAAACAATTGGAGGAGACACTATGATGTCAAAAGGTCTATAGCATCCATACAAATTATATGAATAGACGCACGTATGTATATACACTACCGGCCATTAAAATTGCTACACCAAGAAGAAATGCAGATGATAAACGGGTATTCATTAGACAAATATATTATACTAGAACTCATATGTGATTACATTTTCACGAAATTTTGGTGCAAAAATCCTGAAAAATCAGTACCCAAAATAACCACCACTGGCCGTAATAACGGTCTGGATACGCCTGGGCATTGAGTCAAACAGAGCTTGGATGGCGTGAAATGGTACAGCTGCCAATGCAGGTTCCACAAGATACCACAGTTCATCAACGCTAGTGATTGGCGTATTGTGACGAGCCAGTTGCTCGGCCACCATTGAGCACACGCTTTCAATTGGTGAGAGGTCTGGAGGATGTGCTGGCCAGGACAGTAGTCGAACATTTAATATGTCCTGATATTCCCGTAGAGGACCTTCAACATGCGGTCGTGCATATCCTGCTGAAATGTAGGGTTTCACAGGGATCGAATGAAGGGTAGAGCCACGGTTCGTAACACATCGGAAATATTACGTCCACTGTTCTAAATTCCGTCAATACTAACAAGAGGTGACCGAGACGTGTAACCAATGGCACCCCATACCATCTCGCCTGGTGAAACGCCAGTATGGCGATGACGAACACACGCTTCCAATGTGCGTTCACCGCGATGACGAACACACGCTTCCAATGTGCGTTCACCGCGATGTCGCCAAACACGGATGCGACCATCAAGATGCCGTAAACAGAACCTGGATTCATCCGAAAATATGATATTTTGCCATTCGTCCACCTAGGTTCGTCGTTGAGTACAAGATCGCAGGCGCTCCTGTCTGTGATGCAGCGTCAAGGGTAACCGCAGCCATGGTCTCCGAGCTGATAGTCCATGCTGCTGCAAACGTCGTCTGACAGTTAGTGCAGATGGTTGTTGTCTTTCAAACGTCCCCATCTGTTGACTCAGGGATCGAGACGTGGTTGCACTATCCGTTACAGCCATTCGGATAAGATGCCTATCATCCCCACTGCTACCGATACGAGGCCGTTGGGATCCAGCACGGCGTTCCGTAGTACCCTCCTGAACCCACCGAATCCATATTCTGCTAACAGTCATTGAATCTGGACCAACGCGAGCAGCAATGTCACTATACATTAAAACGCAATGGCTACAGGCACAAGCCGACCTGTATCAAAGTCCTAAACGTGATGGAACGTATTTCTCCTCCTTACACGAAGCATCAGAAAAAAGTTTCACCAGGCATCGCCCGTGAACTGCTGTTTGTGTATGAGAAATCGGTTGGAAACTTTCTTCATGTCGCACGTTTCAGGTGTCGCCACCTGCGCCAACGTTGTTTGAATGCTCTGAAAAGCTAATGATCTGCGCATCACAGCATCTTCTTCTGTCGGTTAGATTTCGCGTCTCTAGCACGTCATCTTCGTTGTCTAGCAGTTTCAATGGCCAGTAGTGTATGCATATGAAATGTACCCTTAGAAAAATTATACAAGACTGCTTAAACTGACACACAATATTTGTAGCGCTATGCAATCTGACTTTGAGTAATCCATACGAATGAATGGCCCTGACTGACATTAACCTATACGTTTCACAAATCGCTTACCTCACAAAAATCTTGGTTACTCGAAATACTGCAACACAGCGAGCGCCAATAATGCCAGCTAAATAAAAGATTGAAACTACTGAAGGCACTAACTACTGATAGGCATTGTTAGGAAATGAAAGATTCTATTAGAGAAAAAACAATGTATTTACCTTAATATCATCAAAGGTCATAATATATGTAGCTGTTCATAACATTCAGTTTTACAAATTTCAAAACTCAGCCATTTCTCTCCCCATATTCACTACTGGTGGCGGCTCACCTCCAACTGCGCAACGTTACGCGCTGTTAACATCCAGCTGCCCAACACTACAATGGCGAGTTTAACAACAATGCCAACCAGCCACTGACTGCACATAGCACAGCCAGTGATTTTCATACAGAGCGCTACGTGGCGTTACCAATAAAAAAAACCACACAGCCTACTTACATAGCCCCCATTCTCACCACAAAAAAATTTACAAATTGTTTTCGGCACTGGCCAATACATATTTGTTAAAAATTTTCCACAATTACAACAACAAAGAAATCAAATACACACACCTATTGATATAATGTTGGTCAAAAGCTAAAATTTTGACACAGTCCATAAAGACAGTCCTGATCTTTCATCACAGTAAAATAGCAATATTTATCTCAAAGGTTGAGCAGTAAAAGAAAATTCACATGGTAGTAGGGGATTTCCGTGCAGTCTTGAAGAAGTAGTGTTGTCCTTCCAACGGAAAGACAGTGCTGACTCTTGACGTGCAGACAGGTAATGGGCCACAAGAGAGCAAACCCACCGCAGAATCATTCGAAGTTCTGAACAATATTGGTAGGTAGGTCATCACAGAGTAGACCCATTGTAGTCCTGATAGAGATTGCGGTATTGGTGGGCCACCAGAAGTGCAGACCCAGTGCAGTCCTTGTAGAAATAATGGTATTGGTGGATCATCAAAGATGCAGTCCCACTGTAGTCCTTGTAGAGACGGACAGGAGCCATCTGTTGCGACTGTGCAGGTGCACAATCGAAATCGAAGAGTCTTGCGGAGAATATAGCATGTCCATAAACCACCACTTGTGCACTCACAAAGCTTTTTTTTTCTTTGTCCTTAGAACCAGCAATGCTGTTAACAAGTCCCTTGCTGAATTATTAACATATGTGCAAACACTATTAGTCCCTACTTCTCACATATTGTCCACATACTATGACCAAGAGAAACGTGTGCAGTGAAATGTAACTTACAAGTTACTTAATTTGATGAATGGGTGTCGATTATAATATTATGACATAAGAATACAATAACAAAGGTACAAAATACATCATTAAAGAACATAACAATACAGATAACATTTGTAGTAGTAGGGGCTTTACAAAAGAATAGAAATAAACACACACATCAGTCTTACAGGAATTATGACCTAAGTAAATACACAGAATAATGTGAATAGTTTACAAAACATAAATTTCACATATGAGCATTGAAACAGAACTGGATTAATAATGTCTAAACATCTTTGCAAGGGAAAAACATATTCTCAGAAAAATTCTACAACATACATCTTATTAGCTAAACACATACAGACAGAAAAAACACAAATTCACATAGAGTAACAACACAAAAATACAGGACAGGGTTTGTGTTCAGTGTAACATTTGGTACTGAAGTCCAACCCAAAACTTCATTCCATAGATCTTTCGTCTTATTTCAACATTTGTTTCCATCAAAAAAGTCCTATCCAAGCATGCTTTCTGTATTCTATTCACATCCTCTTTCAAAATTGGTTTTTCTCCACTGTACACAACTTTTTTGGCCAAACCACTATCTTATAGCTTCTCAATGCATTTCTTCCAATTCATCACAACTCCTTCTCTTATATAGTCTACCCCCTCATAGGCGAACTTAAATCTACTGATCTCAGATGCATAAACTAAGGGACGAGGCAATGCAGCAGCAGCACAAAACAATTAACACAAACAGCAATGACAAAAGAATGCTGAATGGCAAAGCAAGCAGCAGTATATATAAATTACAAAGCAATTGCTATATTACAACTAATATGAGGCAATGTGCAGCAAACAAGAAAAATAAATCAGTAGTAAAACTGGCTTAACAGAGTAATACAAAGAGAAATTCTGTAGCACTATGCCTGGCGAACAGCAACAGCAAATGCAATAACTTACATCTAAACATGACAAAGCTCAAGCAGAAAAAATATTGCACTGAAGATTGCCATGTCTAATACCTATGTCACATCTTAACACTCGAGTGATGCATCACCTTGACTCACTCTAGCAGATAAGTTACCAAACCGTTAAAAAATTATTTTTCCAATTCCTGTTAAGGGAAATGTCTATTTTTGCTCTCCTTTCTACGAAAGTACATCATAAAATTATTCTTTACTGGATCTGCAGACAGAAAATAGTGATATTAACAGATCTATAAAATTTTATTTTAACCAATGTAGGAGTGCAGTTAGAAGCTAGATATTAAACAAAATGAGTAAATAAATACATAAAGCAAGCAATTAGCGCTCTGTATAAAAATCATTGGCTGTGCTATGTGCAGTCTATGGCTAGTTTGAATTGTTGTCTGCCATTGTAGTGTTGGGCTGTTGGGTGTGAACAGTGTGTAGCGTTGCACAGTTGGAGGTGAGCCGCCAGAAGTGGTGGATGTGGGGAGAGAGATGGCGGAGTTTTGAAATTTGTAAGACTGGATGTCATCAAATGCTATATACATTATTACTTTTGAACACTATTAAGGTAAATACATTGTTTGTTCTCTATCAAAATCTTTCATTTGCTAACTATGCCTATCAGTAGTTTGTGCTTTCAGTAGTTTGAATCTTTTATTTACCTGGTAATAGTGGCGCTCGCTGTATTGCAGTAGTTCGAGTAACGTAGATTTTTGGCGAGATAAGTGATTTGTGAAACGTATAGGTTAATGTTAGTCCGGGCCATTCTTTTGTAGGGATTTTTGAAAGTCAGATTGCGTTGCGCAACAAAATATTGTGTGTCAGTTTAAGCACAGTCATGTTTAATTTTTCTAAGGACACGTTTCATATGACGACCCTTAGTCGAGGATATCTCACTGAAATCTTCTGATTTTTTCTTGTAGTTTGTGTAATTAGTGTAGATTTTGTTTATTGCTAGCGCGTAATTGTAGAGAGAATCTCTTTTGTAGTTGCAGTCTTTCATTGTTGTACAGTAAAACAGGTGTGGCACGCATGTAAATTTGCACCAAGTATTTCGCAGCTGCGCTTGCAATTAACTAGATATTATTTTCAGTGCTATGTTAATTTGTTCTCCTATTTTTCCTCTTTAAATTGTGTTTTTCTGTGTTGTCATGTGAAATATTGTAACAATAATGGCGTGTGAAAAACGTAATACTAGTAAAGTAAACTGAGAAATCACAGTGAAGACGAAAGCAGTGTGTTAGCGCCACCATGTAATGAATTAACTAATGTTCAAAATAGTAATCTGGTAATTGTGCATAGGGAAATTGAGCGGGCTGCAAATAATGGTGTAGGCAGTGAAACAATTAGTGAACAGGGAAGTATTATCGATCGATCGGTCGGCAACAACTCGCCTCAGGATTCCGAAATGACAGGACACAATCTTGCAAATACTGTAGATTCAGGTTTTGGGTCCTCACCGTTTTCTCAAATAATTCAAGGCACATTTTCTGATGGTCAAAATGTGAATGTAGGCAGTGCAAATGCACTGCCGAAAAGCATAGAGGAACAGATTCCAGACACAAATACATTATTATTGCAGTTAATGCAACAAATGAAACGTCCCCTTAGAAAAAATATACATGACTGTGCTTAAACTGACACACAATACTTTTTTAGCGCAACGCAATCTGACTTTCAAAAATCCCTACAAAAGAATGGCCCTGACTGACATCAACCTATACGTTTCACTAATCACTTACCGCACAAAAATTTTCGTTACTGGAACTACTGTAATACAGCGAGCGCCACTACTGCCAGATAAATTAAAGATTCAGATTACTGATAGCTCTAACTACTGAAAGGCATAGTTAGCAAATGAAAGATTTTGATAGAGAACAAACAATGTTCCAAAGACATAATGTATATAGCAGTTCATTACATCCAGTCTTACAAATTTCAAAACTCCGCCATCTCTCTCCCCACATCCACTACTGCTGGCGGCTCACCTCCCACTGCGCAACGCTATGCGCTGTTCACACCCAACAGCCCAACACTGCAATGGCAGACAACAATGCAAACTAGCCACAGACGGCACACAGCACAGCCAGTGATTTTTATGCGGAGCACTATGTGGCGTTACCAATATAAAACCCTAAACAGCCTACTTACAGTGTATGCACATATGTTTGTCGTATGTATGTTCCGTATCTCCTGTTAAAACAATGCACCTATCTGATCCAAGCTTGGTACACAGTATCATATTCTTTCTGGAAGCAATCACCTTGTGGGTAAGGACCATCTACCTATGAAAGTGGTAGAAACAGAAGTGAAAACCAGTGCATCCTATGACGCGAGAATATCCATATTTTAATGGTCATCAGTCTACTGACTTGTTGGATTCAGCCAGACACAAATTCTTCCCCTGTGCCAAGCTCTCCTTCTCAGAGTAGGACTTGCATCTTACGACCTCATTTATTTGGTGCATGTGTTAAAATTTCTGTCTTCCTCTACCGTTTTTGTCATCTACAGCTCCCTCTAGTACCACGGAAGTCCTTCCCTGATGTCTTAACACACGTCCTGTCACCGTGTCCCTTCACATTGTAAGTGTTTTCAACACACCCTTTTACTCTCCGATTCTGCACAGAATCTCCTCATTCCTCACCTTATCAGTCCACCAAGTTTTCACCATTCTTCTGTAACACCACATCTCAAATGCTTCGATTCTCTTCCGTTGCGGTTTCCCCATATTTGCTGTGCTGTGCTGTGCTGTGCTGTGCTGCAAATATGCATTCTCAGATATTTCTTCCTTAAAGTGAGGCCAATGTTTCATATTAGTGGGCTTCTCTTGGCCAGGAATGCCAGTGGTATTTTACTTTTAACGCCCTCCATGCTCCGTCCGTCATGGTTTATTTTGCTGCCTAGGTAGAGGAATTCCTTAACTTCATCTACTCCGTTACCATCGATCCTAACGTAAATTTTTTCTCTCTGTTCTCATTTCTGCTACTTCTCATTACTTTGTCTTTCTTCGATCCTCTCTCAATCGATATTCTGTACTGATTAAACTATTCCTTCCATTCAGAACATGACGTAATTCTTCTTCACTTGAACTCAGGATAGCAATGTCATCAGCGAATCGCATCATTGATATACTTTCACCTTGAATTTTAATTCCGTTCCTAAACCTTTCCTTTCTTTTCATCATTGCTTCACCGATGTTCGGATTGAACAGTTTTTAATCCGACCACTTCGTACTTAGTCGTCCTCTCTCCTTATTCCCTAGGTTCTTCTACATATTATATATTACCGGTCTTTCCCTGTAGTTGAGATCTATTTCTCTCAGGGTTTCGAAGATCTTGTACCATTTGAAGGGCGTATTTCAATAGTGGTACAAGTCCACTTTGTTCATTCTGAGATATAGAGTCCTAAAGGAGCTCAGAAAAATCTGCAGTTGACATACCAGAAAGTATATATATTTGAAGTACATATACATGAATATTTCTGGTATGTGAACTGCAGATTTTTCTGCGCTCATTTAAATCCGTATCTCAGAATGAACAAAAGTGGACTTGTACCACTAAGGAAATAAGCCCTTCGTCTTACAATGTCGAACGCTTTCTCAGGTCGCCAAATTCTAAGTACTTGTCTTGATTTTTTCAATAGACTTGTTGCCATTATTAAAGGCAACGTCGAAATAGTCTCTCTGGTGCCTTAACCTTCCTAAAGCCATCTTCTAACTCACCCTCAATATTCTTTCCCATTATTCTATATATTATTCTTGTCATGATGCATGAGCTGTTAAGCTGATAGTGTGATGATTTTCACACTTGTCAGATCTAGCAGTCTGCGGAATTGTGTGGACGATATTTTTCCGAATGTCAGATGGCATGTCGCCAGACTCATTCATTCTACAAACCAAGGTGAATAATCGTTTTGTTGCCACTTCCACCAATGATTTTACAAATTCTGATGGAATGTTATCGACCAGTTCCGCCGATGTTACCTATCCCTTCTGCTTTATTTGATCTTAAGTCTTCCCAACCTCTCTTAAATTATGATTCTGATACTGGACCCCCCCATCTCTTCCAAATCGACTCCTGTTTCTTCTTCTATTACATCACACAAATATTGCCACTCACAGAGACCTTCAGAGTACTCTTTGCACCGATCTGCTCTCTCTTGTCCGTTTAACAGTGGAATTCCCGTTACACTTCTAATGGTACAAACCTTGTCTTAAATTGTACCGAAGGTTATTTTGACATTCATATATGCTGAGTCAGTCCTTTCGATAATCATTTCTTTTTCGATTCCTTCCCATTTTTCATGGAGCCACTTCGTCTTTGCTCTCCGGCACTACCTATTTATCTTATTCGTCAGTGCCTTGTATGTCTGCATTCCTGAATTTCCCTGATCATTTTTATACTTCCGTCTTAGTACTTTAGTTATCCAGTATTTGAGAATGAGAGTACTTTGACACAACAAACCTCACACGTAATTGCAAACCTTCACTAAACTGTCTCTCGTTGAGGACCGCTACAAAATGACGAACATTTTTGTTGTTCACGCAATAAACTAGCCACATCAAGCACGTTGTTTTAATTTGGTACTTCTTTACTGTCAACTGTATTCGTGACACATTTCGTATATAGCAGACACAAGTACCACTGGATGTACCTGAACTATTATTTTAGTTTACAACACATTGTTTAAGAGATACGACTTCATCAACATTGAGCTACGTGAAAATAAATACTACAATCGAAATTCGTTAGACACGTATATGTTAAATAGCTGTCCAAATAATGGTCAAATATGTTAAAAATGTGTTAAATATATTTGATATGTGCGTATACGAGCAAAGTCATGCCTCTTAAGCTCATCCTCAACCCATGGAAACATTTCTGTTAATTTTTTGACACATGTTAGTTACGAAGTGGAAAGAAATATTCTTTGGGAAAGAACTACCAGCCTCCTATTGGGTTTTTGTATTTCCGTCCCTGTAATTCGAGGTCTGGGGGACTTCAGCCGTTAAGAAAAGGCCGTAAGAAAAAGAAACACCTACAGCCGTCCTTATGATGTCATTTAGTTTTCGCTACCAATTTCTGAGCTTGAGTGAATCATCTTCAGGCCATAGCTGATGCTGAAGGGATTAATACCATCCTTGCACCCGATGCCAACACCTATCACCAGTTTATGCAGACTACATGTAACCGCGATGTTCTCTCTCCAGCTGTAGTTGACAGTTACGGGTGGTCGCTGGTGCATCATTTATAATCATGGTGTTAAGCCCTACAACATCAGCTAAGGTCTGAAGCTAGTGTACTGAAGCACCCAAACTGATGCCACACAGTAAATAACATCTTAAAGACGTCTTTGGGTACTTCAGTTTCTCAGATAAGCTCCCTGTTGAGGTGAGCTTATAACATGGTCAGAGACATGAGGACGAAGAAATGGACAGAACGCAAGGGCGAAGAAGATCCGCAGAGATAAGAGCCGGAGGTGATGGACAGACATAGGGTAGGGGTAAATGGACAGAAAAAGGGGTCAGGAAAGGAAGATGGACGGAGAGGGGTCAGAAGCGACGTAGAGAGCGCGAGGTGGAGGAGGTGGACAGGGAGAGGCGTAAGTGGTGAAGGACAGAGGAAGGGTTGGATATAATGAGGGGAATGGGTAGAGAGAGGAGAGAGGAGAGCTGGATAAAGAGAGAGATAATGCGTAGAGTGCGTGGGGAAGAAGATGAGAAGGCGGAGGAGGATATGAACGGAAAGAGGTGAGTAGAGGAGATGGAGAGAGGGACAGCGATGATCTAAATGGAGGGAAGGGAGGAGGAATGAACTAATAGAAGGCTATAATAAATAAATACCCGTGCAACGCCCTGCTTATCAACTAGTGTATACACACAAAATTCTGGACTTTATAGCCTCTTCGTATTTTCTGTGCCGTTGTTGCTGCCGAATTAAAAAACCGATTCCGAAGCTGGAAAACGTCGTACTATATAGGTCCCAGTAACTTACACGGTGCAACTGCGATTTTTGAAGCCCTGCATTTGCAAAATTCTGTGTCAATGCAGGAAGGCTTACATCCACCACTCGGTTTCCACAAATCAGGACAGATGTGTGAACCTTCATTATCATACGAGGCTAAAAGAGCCTCAACAGTAACACTGTTTAAATGAAGGATATGGGATTAAATTTAGTGAGACTGTTACAGTTGCCACTAGGTTCGGTTTTGGGAACAGTGTTAATAAGACAACTGGAATTTTGTTGGCAGACTATTTGATTAACAGAAGCATTGATATTTTCCGGAAAAGGAGGTGATGCAGACCTCGCATTATATCACAACGTTATCTGGTGTTGCCGATCTGGGAATGGAGTGCAAAGTACTGTTGACGCCACTGATCTTATAGCGGCGCCGCCACCATCTTAGTCTTCGGGACAGCAATTGCCATGGGCGGCGCAAACGTCGTGTATGACACAAAGGTATACATAGGGAGAGGGTTTCCGGCCTTGATATCAGTTCTCTGCAGGACTAAGCAGGAGCGGCTCTCCTGAAAATGGCAGAGAGTTGGTTCACCAAAATATTGAGTCATATGTTTCTTACGATAAGCTAACAATCCCGAAGAGACCAACAACAATATTTACACAGCGCAGACACTACACGTGTACCCTTCTGGAAGAGTCGGACAACACGACGAGAAAATTCGAGAAATTAGAAAACATACAAAGATTTCCCTTCAAGCATTCTTTCCACTCAAATGGAACAGGCAAAGGTGGGTTGGGAGGGAGTGACGGAAGGGTGGGCGAAATCAGTTTAAGGTACCAAAAGCCACTTTTGATACACATCGTCAGGAGGCTTGTGGACTACTGATGTAGAAGCAGATGTAGATGTCGGCTCGTATTATTGACTACTAATCGTAACCAGGTGCTGACGTGGACCACAGCAATCTAGGAAATAGAACATTTAAAATTATGAACAGAAAAAGTTGAAATTCGAGAGTTAGTTACCTAAGAACAGAGTAAATGAGAGAGGGAAAGGGAGGGTAGAGTACACCAGACTACGTTCAGATTTTCCAAAACTTTAATTTTGAACTCAAATAGTTACGAGTAGAATGAAACACCTCTACGGGTAACACTTTTTCTTTTCAATTAGTGTTCCAAATGCGTTCAAGATAAATGCTTTGGTTTCTTTGCTGATAGACGTACCTGAATTGTGTTTATGTGATTACGCGATACTGTGACGGTTGACTTGAAAGAACAAAGTCTGTGTTTAAAAATTTGTTTTTAACATGGAAAAATCCAGTAAAAAAAGGATCCAATGTTGAAGCAAGGTCAGACACAGACATAGGACCGGTAAACGGGTATCAGGAAAACAGCGAACATCGACTGATGGTGACAATCGTTCCAGTCATCCGTGAACTGGCATCGCACCAGGAAACGCACACTAAGTAAGGGATGAGATGGTCCAATATCATAGATTGGCCATCCAGTACCAATGCAACACTATACAAATAAATTGTGGTGCGTGTTGACATGTTATATCACAAGAATTATGCATAAGGTGTGCGACGAATTTTGGAGCTCGACTTTTCCAAGACGACTGGAAACAACGTATCGTAAGAGACTTCGGCAAACTTAAACATCTGCTTGAAGATGATCTAAACTTGTTTTCATTGTCACTCATTATCAAGCCGTAATCTTCACCACATAAGTCTTTCTTCTGCTCTGAAAAATCCATATTTATCATTTCCTTATGTACATTGAGCGGATTATACACAGTTCCTTCTATCTGTGTCACATGGTGAATAGCGAGCCCTTTCGCGATGTTATAAGAGGTCTAATGGAGGGCATGTTGAGAAACCGTCGAGGGAATGGCTTACGAATATCCGGGTACTTTCCTAGAGCAATGCATGATCACTGACGGCCCACATTTATGCCAATAACGCTGACTATCAACAAGATGGTAATTGACGTTCATCTTCATATTTTTGCGGCGTAAAGGTTCTTCCATGATACTTCGGTCGTTCAGCACAGAAATTCAGTTTCTTCTTCTAATATTTCGGCTGAATACCGACCAGCCATCATCATACTGAGCCGAGGTGACTAGCGCTCCAGCACTTGTTCCGTTGTTTTAAACACGAGGACCGAATCCCTGTGTATGCGGCCCAAGATACACAAGGGGCCACAGACGATGATAGGCGGTAAAGAGGTGTAACATATGCTTAGAAATTAAATTTTTGGCTGCTCAGTCGATTCACACGGTGATACCGATGTGTCACGGAGAGCTGTACAGTCACAACGTATTTGGGATTTCATTACAGAAATTGCTCGATTCCATTATTTGTACAAGTTGAATCTGCGATCTCTGTTAATTAAATTCGTCGCCAACCGAATTTCAATTCTTCTTTCACTACTGAGTCCCAGAGAGGTGAAGTCGAGGATCAAATTTCTACATTATCATACACCACAAAAAGCCCAGAGTCAATTCAGTGTCTGCCCCCTTTTGTATCTTCGGCCGCATACGCAGTGGTTCGGTCCTCGAGTTTAAAAGGATGGATGAAGAGCTGGAGCGCTAGTCACCTCGACTCACTCTGAAGAGGAAACCTAATTTATGCGGCAACACGCCGAAATATTATGGAACAAGGTGGTAATTTTTCACCACGCACGAACCATCATTTGTGTGGCTGATACACACAGTACATTTATGAAATTTAAGGAAAGTTATTACATGAAACAAAAAAGAAAAGGTTAAATATTAATATCTAGTTTCTAATCCACCGCTGTGGCATTGACAAACAGAAAATTATTCCACGTTCCCTTATAACATTGCCAGCCGGAGTGACCGAGCGTTTCTGGGCGCTACAGTATGGAACCGCGCGACCGCTGCATTCTCAGGTTTGAATCCTGCCTCGGACATGGATGTGTGTGATGTTCTTAGGTTGGTTGTGTTTAATTAGTTCTAAGTTGTAGGGGACTGATGACCTCAGAATTTAAGTCCCATAGTGCTCAGAGCCATTTGAACCATTTTTTGAACGTTATAACACCCTGGAATACGCTCCTCTCTAACACTTTTGACAGATTGTTTCAGTGCACCACAGATACAACTTGGAGACTCGAATATCCCATTTTTAGACAGGCTCGGAGCATTGGCCACCTCCTGTACCGATTTTATTTAATTTGACGCACACTTTCCTGTCAATTTCTACCTCCACAGTATGATAAACTACATTATTTTCCGGGCAACCGCAGCTGTTAAAAGGTATGGTTTTAAAAGAAACTTCGCTAACAGCTGGTACACTTCTTGTTTCTTAAAAGACAACCGGTTTCGCGGCCTAAAGGCTGCAAGAGCGATAAACGATCACAGGCATACCCATCGCCCCTAGTCAGAATTTGCTACTCAGAGAATATCGCCTATATTATGATGAGCGAAGGGTAAACAAAATGTGGTCCATTCTTTAAAATTTGCCTGCACGGAGTGATGGCAGGGAATATCGGTCCACAGTATGGCTGGAACGACAAAGAGAAACTAGCTTGCTGGGGGAACGGAAGCTATAGATGTGGACACTGCGACGTCCTATACCCCTGAGGAGGATCGCTGAGCTACCTTCACGAGCGACAGCAATACAAAGTTTTATTACGTACAAATTCTTACTTTTACAGACAATCAACAGTAGGCCGGAGTGACCGTGATATCAGAGGCACCATGTCACGGATTTCACGGCCCCTCCCGACGGAGTCCGAGTCCTCCCTCGTGTGTGTTTGTGAGTGTGTGTGTGTGTGTGTGTGTGTGTGTGTGTGTGTGTGTGTTGTCCTTAGCATAAATTAGTTTAAGTAATGTGTAAGTCTAGAGAACGATGCCATAAGCAATTTGGTCCCTTAGGAAGTCACAGAATGGTACGGTGCTTTCATTCCAGTTGGTTATTCAATGTGAACTGTGCGTTATCGTCTTTGTAGATAAAAAAGTTCTACTTCTTCTAATGTGTTTAAATGAGGCTTTTTTCTTTTTTATTAAATATGTTTAAATTTTCTTTGATGCTGTGACCGGCCGGCCGTTGTGCTGAGCGGTTCTAGGCGCTTCAGTCCGGAACCGCGCTGCTGCTACGGTCGCAGGTTCGAGTCCTGACTCGGGCATGGATGTGTGTGGTGTCCTTAGGTTAGTTAGGTTTGGGTAGTCCCACGTTTAGGGTACTTATAACCTCAAATGCTAAGTCCTATAGTGCTTAGAGTCATTTGAGCCATTTTGATGCTGCGACAATCTTCGAATAAGTGTGTTGTTAATGCAGATCGTAGGTTATTTACGTTAAGGTGTTCTTCAAATCTTCTTCGAAATTATCTATCGTTTTGCCCAATACATTTCTTACGCAATATTTGATTTTAATGCAGTTTACCCCGGCTTATTTTATTTATTTACCACAGCTTTTTTCTTGTGTCTTAGTTTATTCTAGACCAGAAAACGCAACATATGCTGGAATAATATTTCTAGATCTCATACGTCAATTTTTTGGGAGACAGCACGCAGATGTGTCATTTTACAAGAAACAGAGCGTTCCTTTTTCTCCTCGGCTTGTACTATAAGAATTACCTGCCTCTGAACCGCTATGGCAAGGAATACTTTTTTTTCCATACATATTCTATTAACTATGTTAACAAATTCTTGAACGCTTTATACTGAAGCCACTTGAGCTTCACTAGAAAGCAGAATTTCACACGTGCGACTTCACATGATTAGGAAAGCTATGGATTTACATTTCACTGCGTGACATGACTTCCTTTATATAGCAAGATCTGCCTTAGTTAGCTTTCGGTAAATGTCGAAGCCCGTATTTCCATTTCTGCTGTCACTTGGAGGTAAAAAATGGTAATATGTCATTCTCAAAGCACTGCCCAGACTGTATCTTCTGATTCAAACTATTTAGATCCCGGAAAAACTGGTCGCCTTCCACATTACTGCCCCTAGATTATATAGTAACACTGTCAACATATCTATTCCACAAAATCAATCTTCTTGCATTTTTAGGGATGTTGGCCATAAATTCTTTCCAAAAGTTGCTAATAAAAATATTTTCTTTCCAATATTCAAGTGGAGAGCGCGTGGATCAGCCTTCTTTTATGAATAAAAATCATCCCCGAATTTAAAACAGGTTTTAATAGAGCCGAAATTAATTTCGACATCGATTTTGTTCCGCTCTGCAGTAGATGGCCGAGCATCGTCCGAAGCGACCACCGCATGAGGTATTGCGGTGCGCGTTTATCCCCCGAGAGCATGCTGTTTGTAAATTGTTGGATAAACCTTTTTGTAATAACATCTCCTCCTTCTCATCAAATGTAATGTTAGTTAGATTAGGTAATCTAGATGGAAAATGAAATTTCTTTTATGATTTAACTGAAAGATGCGTATCTAAGCTGAAATAGACTTTTAGAAAATCGGAAATGTTTCCTAACACTTCTCAAAAGAATCGACTTTTACTAAAGCACCCAACAACACCAAAATTACGTATTACTGTAGAGCTTCACAAAGTAGGTAAAGTATTGCGCACGAAACTTGGAGGAGGCGCAGGTTATGAAGTACAAAGCTGCTTGCTTAGTGTTTTAATAACCATTTCCACCATCCTTCTAATTTCAGTATAAAAGATGGTAAACAGCTTAAAAACAGAACCGGCCGCTGTAGGTTCTAGGCGCTACAGTCTGGAACTGCGCGACCACTACGGTCGCAGGTTCGGATCCTGCCTCGGGCATGGATGTGTGTGATGTCCTTAGGTTATTTAGGTTTAAGTTGTTCTAAGTTCTAGCGGACGGAGGGACTCAGAAAGTAAGTCCCATAGTGCTCAGAACCATGTGAACCATTAAAAACAGATGTTTTCGGACCACCTACCATACCTATGTTGACATGCGATGTTAATAACCTGTATGCTAGTATAACTATCACTCAGGTGCAAAGTACTATCGCGGAGAATCTGCATACCTTTTCGAAGAGACTACCTAAGCAGGTGAAAGAAATAATTTCTTCATTAGAACTTGTTTTATCTTTTTATTCTTTTTAATTCAAAGATGATTTTCTTCTTATTTTTTTTACAAAAGAAGGCTTAGCCTATTGCTTAGCAAATATTTTTAATACCAGCTTTGAACAAAAATTTACTACAAAAATCACTCAAATGCTTGAAGATTAATTTTATGGAGTAGATATGTTCACAATGTTTTCATAATGTATGATGGTAATAATGTTGAAAGCGACCAGCTTCTTAGGGATCTAAATAGATTGAATCAAAACATACAGTTCACTGCGCAATGCGATGAGGATGACACGTTACCGTTTTTGGACCTCTAAGTGACTGTAAAAGTGGAAATATAGGCTTCGAAATTTACCGAAAGCTAATCACAACAGATCTTGTTATATACAGGCAGTCATGTCACGCAGTGAGATGTAAATCCTCTGCTCTCAGAACCACGTCCATCCTTATATATAAAGCGCGACTTACCAGAGAAACACAAGTGCCAAATATGATGTTACACAGTATATAGCGATGAAGAATTTGCAAACGCAATTAATAGAAGGTTACTGAAAAAGAAAAATATTCGTTCCCATAGCGGATGAAAGGCAGATTTTATAACGCTTTGACTAGCCTAGCAGACAATAAACGCTCTATTTTTTGTAGATTGACGTACCTTGGTGCTACATCCTAAAAAAATGGCTAAGGTATGAGAGACAAAAACATCGTTACAGCGTATTTTAAGTTTTCAGGTCCAGGCAGAATACAAGGAAAAAGCTGTGGTAAATAAATACAGTAAAGCGCATGTATACTACGTTACATGCAGTGATTGCCACAAAACGTATATAGGACAAACTGGTAGGTCATTTCGAAGCAGATTTGTAGAGCGCCTTGACTTGAATAGCCTACCATCGGCATTAACATTGCACTTACGAGTAGAGGAGCACAGCATCGCAAGCCCTTCAGAAAATATAAAAATACTTCATAAAAAAGAAAAAAACATATTTTGATTATATTAGACGAAGTAGAAATTTTTTGCTACAAAGACGAGAACACACAGTACACATTGAATAACCACCTGGAATTAAAGCACCTTAACATTCTGCTTAAGTCTGATTGTTTGTATGATTAAGGGTCAGAACGTCATAAGTCTTTGTACACTCCTGAAAATTGAAATAAGAACACCATGAATTCATTGTCCCAGGAGGGGGAAAATTTATTGACACATTTCTGGGTTCAGATACATCACATGATCACACTGACATAACCACAGGCACATAGACACAGACAACAGAGCATGCACAATGTCGGCACTAGTACAGTGTATATCCACCTTTCGCAGCAATGCAGGCTGCTATTCTCCCATGGAGACGATCGTAGAGATGCTGGATGTAGTCCTGTGAAACGGCTTGCCATGCCATTTCCACCTGGCGCCTCAGTTGGACCAGCGTTCGTGCTGGACGTGCAGACCGCGTGAGACGACGCTTCATCCAGTCCCAAACATACTCAATGGGGGACAGATCCGGAGATCTTGCTGGCCAGTGTAGTTCACATACACCTTCTAGAGCACGTTGGATGGCACGGGATACATGCGGACGGGCATTGTCCTGTTGGGACAGCAAGGTCCCTTGCCGGTCTAGGAATGGTGGAACTATGGGTTCGATGACGGTTTGGATGTACCGTGCACTATTCAGTGTCCCCTCGACGATCACCAGAGGTGTACGGCCAGTGTAGGAGATCGCTCCCCACACCATGATGCCGGGTGTTGGCCCTGTGTGCCTCGGTCGTATACAGTCCTGATTGTGGCGCTCACCTGCACGGCGCCAAACACGCATACGACCATCATTGGCACCAAGGCAGAAGCGACTCTCATCGCTGAAGACGACACGTCTCCATTCGTCCCTCCATTCACGCCTGTCGCGACACCACTGGAGGCGGGCTGCACGATGTTGGGGCGTGAGCGGAAGACGGCATAACGGTGTGCGGGACCGTAGCCCAGCTTCATGGAGACGGTTGCGAATGGTCCTCGCCGGTACCCCAGGAGCAACAGTGTCCCTAATTTGCTGGGAAGTGGCGGTGCGGTCCCCTACGGCACTGCGTAGGATCCTACGGTCTTGGCGTGCATCCGTGCGTCGCTGCGGTCCGCTCCCAGGTCGCCGGGCACGTGCACCTTCCGCCGACCACTGGCGACAACATCGATGTACTGTGGAGACCTCACTCCCCACGTGTTGAGCAATTCGGTGGTACGTCCACCCGGCCTCCCGCATGCTCACTATACGCCCTCGTTCAAAGTCCGTCAACTGCACATACGGTTCACGTCCACGCGGTCGCGGCATGCTACCAGTGTGAAAGACTGCGATGGAGCTCCGTATGCCACGGCAAACTGGCTGACACTGACGGCGGTGGTGCACAAATGCTGCGCACCTAGCGCCATTTGACGGCCAACACCGTGGTTCCTGATGTCTCCGCTGTGCCGTGCGTGTGATCATTGCTTGTACAGCCCTCTCGCAGTGTCCGGAGCAAGTATGGTGGGTCTGACACACCGGTGTCCATGTGTTCTTTTTTCCATTTCCAGGAGTGTATTATCCTCGCTTGTGAAGGTAGCAGATTGCTCCTGGTCATGAATATATGACATCACAGTGACCAAGTGGATGGCTTCCTTTCCGTTTGTCTTTGGTGCGGGCCGCATTTACGTCGCCCTGCACCGAGCTGCAATGCAGTCACACTGATGGAGGGAAATTTTAAACAATGGAGCACCTTGTCTTTACCTTTCGCTCTCCATGATACTGTCGATATTTTCTGAATAGCAAATTTTGCCTAGGGGCGATGTATATACCTATGGTCCTTTTACATTGTTTCACCTGTTGATGCGTATTTAAGCCGCGAAACCGGTTGTGTTTTCATAAACACCAATTCTACCATCGGTTCGCGCCATTGGTTCAAATGGCTCTGATCACTATGGGACTTGACATCAGTCCCCTAGAACTTAGAACTACTTAAACCTAACTAACCTAAGGACATCACATAAAACCCAGTCATCACGAGGCAGAGAAAATCCCTGACCCCGCCGGGAATCGACCTTGAACACAGGCGCGGGAAGCGAGAACCACGAGCTGAGGATTGTTAGCGTAATTCTTCATAAAATTACTCAGTATCACAGTTATATTTCTCGAACCATTTCCTGCCTTGGCACTTTCCATTGTGTTGCTAGTTCTTTTATTCAGAGATATCTTACTTTGGTGTTAGGTGTAGGTAACAGTTCATTGTACCGTAGTGGCGAGTGTATCGAAAGAAGACTATTTCTTCTTAGGTATGTGGTGATGAATGGGTAGTTCGCTATTCCCTTGTATATTGTGGTAATCCCTAAGCTGGGTGTCAATTGTGCAAATCAGTGGTGGGTAGATATTGCTTAGCAGTGGAGGCCAGAGGAGAAGGATTCGAGCGGTCTAAGGCGCTGCAGTCATGGACAGTGCGGCTGGTCCAGACGGAGGTTCGAGTCCTCCCTCGGGCATGGGTGTGTGTGTTTGTCCTTAGGACAATTTGGGTAAAGTAGTGTGTAAGCTTGGGGACTGATGACCTTAGCAGTTAAGTCCCATAAGATTTCCCACACACATTTGGAGAAGGATTGGCCTGATTGTACCAATAATCGCTTTGTCCACCTGTGAATCGATGAGGCTAGTACGACAGCTATTACGCCACACTAGCACAGCACGCTGTTCCAGAAGAAACTAGCGCAACAGCCGATGTATGCCAATTCTCTTTAGAAGAACTCTAGGCTGTACCACACAGCCTCTGAATGACGTTGCAAGTTTTTATTTTGGATGGTGAGTTTTCGAGATGCTTTTTATAAGATGGAGTGCGGTCGAATGCGATACCAAGATACTTGGTTATCTCACGAAGTACACGCCAGACGTGGCTCCTTTTCAGTTCTTTCTATTTTAGAAGATGACTGTCAGTTTAAAGAGGTGAATATTTGATACAGTGCTTAAGATTAAATTGGAATCGCGTAGGCTACTAAAGGCCCTAACAAAGAAATGTTTCTGGAACGCATTTTAAAAATTGTAGACACTTAATTCGCTCTGGAAAAGGACCATATGAAGTTTATGGTGCAGAAAAAGATCCAGGTATAATCTAATAATTTACTTCATATATTTTGGGAAAGGTTTGATAAAACATCGTGATTATAGCGAAATCAGAGGTGAAGAAACAATGGATGACTTAAGAAAGAGCGCTCCTTATCGATGGAAGAAGAAAACACAAAAATATTAAGAATGAAATAAGACATCGGGAGCACATGTTTCGTAGGGACCAATTTAACAGAAAATAAAAACATTTTAGGCTCTACGTCATAATCTATTACTGAAACATATACAAATATTTCAAAAGGTATGACGTAGGAAAATTTGGTATGACATACAGGAACATTAAACGTAATACTAGGGAAATAAAATCATCCTAGGAAACATATACGGAAAATCTCTGTTAGTATCAGTAAAAAGAGAAAGAAAAATGGCACGAGTAACTCGATTTTCCTTATGACTTTTGGAAGATTTTGAAAATGAAAGTAAGACATTTGAGCACATCAAAATTACTCTGTTAACTAGAGACACAATAAAAGATTCATCCTTAAAAGTGGTGTAAAATCGAAAAGAAAAAAATTAAATCTAACCCTGTCCTTATTTTTCACTATGACTTGAAGCGAGTACAGATGAAACAGAATCAGTCCGGGTAGCCGCATGTGCTCCATACTGCGTGGCGAATGACATCCAAGAAGAATTATTTGGGATAATATCGTTGTCAGCAACTACTAATGACGCAGAGAGTTGTACAGCTGTTTCACTTTTTTTTTTTTTTTACATTAGCTTTCTGGTAAAGAAGTAGATTTAAGCAAATTATTTTCGCTAAAAACTAATTGTGCTCCCAATATGGTAGACACAAAAATTGTTTTAATAATTTATTCCAAGCACACAATGGACACCCTGTTCTAAATTCCACCCCATCACACATCAACAAGCCTTGTGTGTCAATGGTACGTCCGCTTCCTGTGGTAATATAATGGCCTTAATCACAAAAAATAGTGAACCTTATATCGGCGCAGGCCTCTACCAACACAAAGTTAGAAGCGTTATTAGATGAAGCCAACTCTGATGTTTAACAACGTTCGGTGGTTGAGTGGTTGATATGCGGTACTATGCACCGAAGATCAGTAGTTACTTTTTAAAATTTTTACAAAACGAGGAAACATTATGCAACATTCTGAGGTAATGGATGTTAAGTAGCTCACAAAACTGATCTTTCTTACAGACATGTATCAGCATTTCTGTGATCTGCACGTAAAGCTTCAAGGTATAAACAAAAGATCTACTGTTATGATAAATATTATTCCTACTTTTGAGGTTAAATTACAACTTTTTAATAAACATATTGTTCTCCAAAACTAAAAAGAATTTCGAAATTAGAAAAACATTAAAAATTAATTGGTTTTACAAGAAAAGCCAGACCAAGAAAAAGTCACTAAAGTGTTTTCTTCGTTAATAAATTCTCCAATAAACGAATTTTCATCCAGATTTCCTCATTTCAAAGAGTTTTTGGAAACAGTAAAATGTATTATGTATCCTGATGTGATTTTGCTGAATAAACCGAACTAGTCTAAATTTGACTGATTGGAAACTTATGGAACACAAATTCTGTCTAGTTGAATAAGGACTATAAACGTATGTAAACAACAAAAGAATTAAAAACTGTTAGTGTGAGCAAAAATGCCAGGAAGAATTGAATTCAATACCAGGCACATATAACTGTAAATAAACTGGCGTCTACTGTGCTGACAATGTGTTCATCTACATATGCCAGTGTGACGTTATTTCCCGAAATGGATAACACTAAATACTCGCTAAGAAACCGTTTTTCAGGTGACTAGGAATCAGATTACATCCCTCTAAAATTTACATAGCATGCTGCTGGTAAATTATTTGGCTTCGAATTTCCAACAGCAATTTTTCTTTCGTTTGGATTAGCTTAAGATTTTTATTTTATGAGTACTGTGTAAAAGACCTGTTTCGGGATGCAAATAAAGAGTACAGGTACGGAAGTATGTCGTGTTCATTTTGATTACTGAGTAGAACACAAATTTCTATGCACTGTAAAATCTTAAATTATGCATCTATTTATGTCCTGTCAAATGTTTAAACCTGTACAAAGCACGCAAGAAGACGAAGAGTAATGTTTGGTAACCAAATTTAGTTCTACGGTTAGCTAGTTTTCACGCCACACCGGCATTAAATACTTCTTTGGAAAAAAAGGCAGGTAGGCATACAAAGGTTTGGCAGACCTGCCGTAGACAGTACCTTTATTCACATGTGCAAAATTACCGACTGTTATAGTGTAATTATACAGATTAAAGGCATCACAACCATAGTGTGAATTATAAAATATTGAAATTGGCTGCGATGTTACAACTTACAAAACAGGGCAAAAATTTCTCATTATTGACGATAAATACAATCCTTAACCACCATTAACAGCTGCGTATTTCTGTGCTTCTAGAGGATATGTAAGGATGTCCATTAATTCTTGGTTCGTGTAGCGAACAGACAACACCACTTACGAGTTTCTCAGAAAACTCATTCTCTGGTCCTTCCTTCCTTCCTTCCTTCCTTCTTACTTCCTTCCTTTCGCCTCCTCGCTAACTTTAGACACAACAGTGAAACCTGAACCGCTGGCAGTTCTTGCGGTAATCAATCATGCGAAGCCAAACACCGTCCCCCGTGTAGAGGAGGTTTTCCGTTCGGTCGTTCTCGACCTCTTACGTAACGCACCTCATTCACTTCGATACGTGTTAGAGCTGTAACGAGTAGGTGGGGTTTTCTACTAGTTACGGTAAAAGAAAGAAAATACCGTTGGTAGACCAGGATTTATACTTTAAGAAATGGATTGGTTTTTACTGCAATCAGATTCCTAGCAAAGTACATACTTAGCCAATTCGTATTGGATGGAGTTTCTTTACCGAATGGAAATATGTCATGCCAAAGCCATAATATATTACACCGTTTGCAGCACTGTTGTTAAAATATTTAAATTTCTTATGAGAAATTCTATGCAGTTTGTAACTTCAACATAGGCTTCAAGACCAAGAAATTGACGCTAAGAAAAGGAATTATCTAAATGAAACGGATATAAGTTCATGTGATGTACATACAAACAAATGATTAGCATTTCAAAAATATTGAAAAATTTAAGAGGTAGAGATTCACAAATTGAGAAGGTCAGCAACGCTTTGTGGTAACTCTGGTCCTAATGTGAACGGATACTCAATTTGTCACTGACTGATAGAGTTATGTGATATCCTACTGAGGAAAAGTGTGCAAAATTCTGTCCAAATAGTGCGTTAGATTCGTCAAAACCCCGAGCTGGTTCGAGGGCGCTTCGCCTAGTGCACCAGACGTTCTCAATTGGGGAGAGATTCGGTGACTTTGTTAGCCAATACGTGGCTTCGCAAGCACAAAGACAAGCGACACTGGATATTATCGTGCTGAAATACGAACCAAGGATGGCTTATCACGGAGAGCAACAACAAGGGGGATAGAATATAGTCAAGCACCGCCCTGCTGTAAGGTTGCAGCGGATGATACCCAAAGAGCTCATGCTATGAAAAGAAATGGAACCTAGACGACTACCCATGGTTCGCAGGTTGTATGGGGGGTGACAGGTTGTTCCATTTTGTTTCCCTTCATGGCAGCTAACTATGGATTTAGATTTCAATAAATAATAATGACAGCCCACTCATGGCGTGAGTTTCTACTGTTAGCCTTCGTGCTTGTGAAATCCTGCCTTGGCCCAGAACTTAGCCGGATATCCCCCCAGCTTAGAAAGTTAGGAACAGGACAGGGCAACGGAAGGCCCTGCTACTATCTGGAGACTTTGACTATCAAACGATAACTGGGCAGTATTTGGCACGTCGTCCATTAATGCTAAGCCAAATAAATGCTTACATAAAGGCAGAGGTGCACTAGTGTTTAACCGACCTGCTCAATTGGTGAAGACCTTCTCTTGGTTAAATTATCCAGTTTTTCTGAAACTGTAATCACTTTTTTTATTTGTACATGTACATAGCGCCGCCGATTTCTATCCCATTCCAATAATTCCTTCCTGGTGTGTTGCTTATTTTGCCTTAGAGTGTATATCTTACAGTGTATATGTTACACAGGAATGAAAGTACAGAATTAAACTTTTGATGAGATACATGCAGGAATGCGTTTTAAGTAGGGCTATGCATAGCGCACATAACGTCGTAAAGTAGCAAATTCGTACGAGTTGTCATCTTGTACTGAAAGTGTTCCTTTCCATGAAGCCGGAAGGGCAGCAGATTTTGGTTCTCAAGCTGGCATAACTGACGCTGGCTACTGGGCTCCTGCTCTAACGCTGCATGCAATACATTGCACATATTCTCTGTGAATCTGAAGAAGTACTATTAAATATTAATCGTTATTTTTCTTACTCAGTATACCAAATTTTATGGATAACACAACCATACTGTTAAAATTTCAAATCAATAACTTCAATGCTTTCGGAAATACAGATTTTTCCCTAAAATACATAATAACAGTGCTGACATTGTGAACACGAGATAGGGACTGTAATGTCTTCATCTATAGTACCAGCTGAAATTAAAACCAGGAGGACAGGTTCATATAACCACATTTTCTGAAATTTTCTGTAGTTTCATTACACAGATTTCTGACATAATTAAAAGTACTTTGGAAAATTATTATTTCATTGTCTTTTGGTTTTTTGAGTGATGTGAAGAGACTGAGAGAGGGAGTGGAGGACATACATAACTATTAATGTGACATTTTATTAAAACTTAGTAAATGTGTGCGTGAGAAATGTGTTGTTCAATTGGGGAATTTGTGACGTAAGTCCGAGCAAGCCAGAAATGGCACTGGGTGGTAAAGTTATTAGTAATTTATTAGATGGAAAGCAATTGTGTTTTACTTCCATCAACTTTTATTTTGTTCCGGTCTTAGGAGGTTTCTAGCGTAATTTTCTTTTAGCAATCTGACTGGCCGACATTAAGAGTACTGCGAACATGGCAGCACACAAAATGATCTAACTGATTGATTTAGACACTAGCCAGTAGGCTCTCAGCATTTCTCTCACGTTAGAATTCGGCTTTTGGCCTCAGACCCATAAGTCGACCTAGTCGCTCGGCAGACATCTTTTCCTAAACACCTATGTTACTCGGCGATGATGAAATTCCTACCACAATGAAGAAATTCGCGCGTTTGATCGGTTCTCATGTCGTTGACGCAGGAAGACTATAGTGTTGAGTATTTTGTGTAATTTTGCGTCTTTTGTGTGGTTTATTTAGGGTAATATTCGCGTGTGAACATTCCATGTCATCCATAAACTCCTCGTAGCGTGTTTCGTGCAGATAATGCGATATTATGGCGACCTTTACAAGAAGCATAATGAACGACTGAAAGTGTTAACTTACAAGTTATCGTGGGTCGCTGACTTGTTAGCACGTTTAAAATATGGGGTCGGACTAAACATCTTCTTGCCTTGTAACACTGACAATCAGTAAAATGCCGTGATTGATATTATATATTACGTGTCCTTCCGAAGCCAGATCTGGAAGCTTCTTTCGACCAACACGTCTTCTTCAGCAGTTGTCCCCAGAGCAAAAGACAGCTCGTCGGTTGTCGGATCTGCTTCGGCGGAGGCTGCTGTCATCTCGAACCTGTGATCGTGCTTTCATGGGACGCAACTTGCCCAGTTTACACTCTGTATGTACAGAGGGCAAGATCTGTAGTACTGACAATGATGGCAGGCGACACTTCTCATTAATGTATCCTGTTCGGTTATTATTTAAATGCTCATACATTTTACACAGTCTCTTACAGCATTTGACATAGTTTCCTTAATTGTATGGTAACTTATCTATCCAGCTTTCGATATAGAGAACAACATGTTCGCCCTAAGCAGTTACGCGTTTGGCGCCGAAGGACGCCCGAAACAGGGTGGCTAGCGCAGCCGAAGTATCCGTACTTCGTCCTCCGGGCACACTAAAGCGACCCGGAGATCCGGAAAGCACTTCGGTTGCAATATCATTACTCCTATCTCGAAACAGGTGAAATTCAGTAAACATAAACACTGACTCGTAGGGTAACCATGAGAGATTGCCATACTAAAAACTGGATAAATACAATGAAAAGTATGTAAATAATTAATAACAGAAGTTGGCGTTTTGGCGCCTAGCACCCAAATGTGCCGACCAATCAGAAGCAAGTCCAGTACAACTGGTGGACTCTCTAACGGGACTGGTGCGTACTGTACCACTGTCGCTGGTACCTCACTCCACTTTTGTACCATATGCTACTTCACGTGTATCAAACTGCATCAAGGAGAGATTCTAGCAAAATAAACTACTGGAGGCCAACTAGCTTTCCGCAATTGCCCATGGGCTGGAGTTAAGTGGCCTTTGCGTGGTAGGTATTTAGCCGAATTTTCGTCAATACTACTTTTGTCGACTAAGCTACAAACACCGCAGAGTGAAGGGGCTATTACCCTGAAAGCTATCCAGGTAGGTGGAGTGACTGTTTAGCAGCTAGTGAGAGATCAAACTGCCCCGCCGCAACGTGTCGGAAAATAGAGGGTGCTTCAGAAAGATTCGCACGAATTCACCAGACTGTATCTTCTACATGAATGGAGTTAGAAACATAGCATTAATTTTAACTTACACTTAGAAACTAAAGATTTACGTACTTCGTACCAGTTGTAAGATGCCAATTCTTGTGGTCGATACTAGCCGGTCTCTCCGCGTACAGCTAGATGGCCCGGCGTCAGCACTTACGAATGTGAATGTGACGGAGATCTCGCTTTTTTCTCAACTGAAATGGCTTTGAGAACTATTTGTCTCAACATATTTGTTCATCAGTCCCATTGAACTACGTAAACCTAACTAACGTAAGGACATCACACACATCCATGCCCGAGGCAGGATTGGAACCTGCGACCGTAGCAGCCACGTGATTCTAGACTGAAGCGCCTAGAACCGCTCGGGAACTCCGTCCGGCTTACACAACTGGTACAACATGCCGAGGATTTCGTTTTTCAAGAGAAAGTGTGACCATCGCAGAGGTATGAGACGTGAAGGAACCTCTTTCACGAAATGTTGCCCCTGTTATAGACTGTCCGTAAGAGGCATACGGATATCGCATTGCATCATTTGTCTCCAACGCCAACTAATGCGACGGTATGAGACGTTTTTGTGCGGTTTTATGAAAGGGTCCCTGTGCTTTCTGCCGTTTACTAAGACTTTAGGTGAATCACGTCGCGACACAGCATCAAATCACATCGAATTCATGTTCGACTGGATAGTATGTCGTTCATGTGGTGGGTGGAAGTTAAATTATAGCACTGACCCAAAGTGTACTGATAAGAAGTAGTCCAAGTTACATGTGGAGTAAGACGTACAGTTTTGTAATGTTGAATGACTCATATGATAACAATCACAATGAAGTCAAATTCGTAAGCTACATTTCATTCCTGTTTTACATTATAATTCATCTAGCACATGCTGTACAGTCGGAAGATTCTTTTAGAAGCACCCTTGTGGCTGTAAATTGGGAGAGAGAGAGAGAGAGAGAGAGAGAGAGAGAGAGAGAGAGAGAGAGAGAGAGAGAGAGAGATTGGGTTAAACTACACTCGTAACAGCCATTATCGCATAGATGACAGACGTGGTTTGGCAATCCGTGGACACCACGAAACATCTATCTGTTAGAGCGTCATCCTGATCGATGACCGCCCGTGGCTACACGCAACTCGCAGCGATTCCACGCCTCTCGGAAAGCTCGATCGAATCCCAGACGTGCTTAACAGAAGGGAGATCAGTTGACATATAAGCCACTTCAAGTCCAATTACTGTTCCACTCACGATTGTAAATATTCGCGAACGATTATGTGGTGATTCGTCCAACTGAAGATTAAGGTTCCCCGCGGGGTCGTTTTGCTGAACAGACCGATGGGCATGTTATACCAACAGGTCCTTGAGTCATCCGCTAGATGACGCAGACGGATTGGTTCAAATGGTACAAATCGCTCTGAGCGCTATGTGACTTAACTTCTGAGGTCATCAGTCCCCTAGAACTTAGAACTACTTAAACATAACTAACCTAAGGACACCACACACATCCATATCCGAGACAGGATTCGAACCTGCGACCGTAGTGGTCGCACGGTTTCACCGATTACTGTTTCCCCTTCCCTTCTCCTCCACTAAATGCATAATTTTCTTTATAAGACTTCCACACAGCTGGATGCTGATCAGTTTTTTTTTTCTATTATGTGTTGTGTGCCGTTACAAATCCCTGAAAATCTCTTACTTGCACCCTTTTCATTATTTACTCTACTATTACCATCTCTATGGCTACTTACAGTGCACAGTTTGGTATTCCTGAATTTATGTAGTTAATGTCCCACTAACGTGTTCCTTCTTCACGTAAGGACCTGCCATACACCTAATACTTTTTCTACTCTTTTGAGTATTTCGTATATTATCTGCCAACATTTAACGTTCTTTGATGGTATCACATTACAAATGCTTTCGGGTATCTGAAGATACTCGTTTCTATTCCATACGATGTTCCGTCTCAGGCGTACACTTTCAGTTACGTTTCTTCATTTCCATTTTGATAGTCAATGTATGTAGAGTTGTTAAACTGTCTCTTGTTTCTAACTACTGCTCATATCCTTCTTACTTCGGCCACATTCGTGAACTTCCTTCCTAGGTGGGGCAATTGTTGCACTTCTTTCAATACTGTTTTGTTTCAAATCTGATGCTAAAGAAGTGATTAATTTGATTATATAAATATCGTGGAAAGCATTTCATGCATCTCCAGGTGTCTAACTGCACCTTGGGCAAATGATGTACGTTTTGGTTCCTGGTTTAAAGTGGCATATCTGTGACACATAGCCACGAAGGACGTATGCGATCATGTTGAAAAACATGTGCAGTCTCCAAAGTGCTGAATACGCCGCTTAAGAAAACTATATTGTCTGTATGCAAACTGACTTTGTTAATGCTACATTACGCCTTTTGGACAAATTCTTCAATAGATACCTGCAGAAAATATATATATAGTGACAGGTGTAGCACATACTGACGAATGTTGTCTGTTACGTACGTTGTATCAATTCGGGAGGCCGAAGAGCATCTTAAGACTCCGTGTTGGCTTGTGATAAATTTTTGGGTATCCTATTATTTTGGTTTTATATCTCATTTTTATCATGGAAGAAATAAAACCACTGAAATTAAGGGGAAATCTTGGAAGTTTACTTCGCCGTCTTTAGACAACCCTACATACACCGAACTCTACAAAGGAACACCTGCTGCACACAACGATGGTTAACGGAAAACCAATTACTATGAAAGGAAAACAGTCAGATGGCCTGCGGCTTCACTCTAAACCAAAAAGCCGAGACAGTGACTTCATTAAACATCAAGACAACGGCAAAAGCATATTCCTAGATGCACAACAGAGTATGGAAATATACCGGATGATCAAAAAGTCAGTATAAATTTGAAAACTGAATAAATAACGGAATAATGTAGATAGAGAGGTACAAATTGAAGCACTTGCTTGGAATGGCATGGGGTTTTATTAGAACCAACAAAATACAAACGTTAAAAATGTGCGACAGATGGTGCTTCATCTAATCAGAATAGCCATAATTAGAAAAACAAAGTAAGACAAAGCAAAGATTATGCTCTTTACACGAAATGCTCAATATGTCCACCATAATTCGTCAATAATAGCTGTAGTCGAAGAATAATGTTGTGGACACCACTGAAAACGATGTCCGGAGTTATAGTGAGCCATTGGCGTCGGATGTTGTCTTTCAGCATCCCTAGAAATGTCGGTCGATCACGATACACTTGCGACTTCAGGTAGCCCCAAAGACAATAATCACACGGACTGAGGTCTGGGGACCTGGGATGTCAAGTATGACGAAAGTAGCGGCTGAGCACACGATAATCAAAAATGGTTCAAATGGCTCTGATTACTATGCGACCTAACTCTGAGGTCATCAGTCGCCTAGAACTTAGAACTAATTAAACCTAACTAACCTAAGGATATCACACACATCCATGTCCGAGGCAGGATTCGATCCTTCGACCGCAGGGGTCGCTCGGCTCCAGGCTGTAGTGCCCAGAACCGCACGCCACTCCGACCGGCACACGGTCATCACCAAACGACGCGCGCAAGAGGTCTTCCACGTTTCTAGCAATATGGGGTGGAGCGTCATCCTGCATAAACATCGTACGTTCCAGCAGGTGTTTATCAGCCAGGCTGGGGATGATGAGATTCTGTAACATATCGGCGTACCTCTCACACGTTACGGTAGCAGTTTTGCTGTACAGCGCCATCTGTCGGACATTTTCTGACCTTTTTTTTATTCTAATGAAACCCCATGCCATTCCAAGCATGCATGTCAATTTTTACGTCTCTATCTACATTATTCCGTGGGTTATTAAGTTTTCAAATTTATACTGAGTTTTTGATCACCCTGTATGTACTTACCAACCAAAATGAGACTATGTGTGAAATACAACGGTATGACAAAGGCCTCTATTCCGTGAGTCTCACAGATTAAAAGTTAATACCGAACCCATACTACCTCCAAAGAGTGTAAAAGTAGATGTGGGTCAAGTATGTGCATTAACAATTGAATGCCATCTAGCAAAGCTTCAGGACCAGACAAAAATTCCGATCAGTTTAGACAAAAATTCTAGGACACCTTCGGGAATACTTTTATTGAAATTTTAAATGACGTAATTAGGTGGCGATTGTACTTGGCGAGATGTAAGAGGGCATAGTTGTTCTCATCCAAAGAATACATTATTGAAACACTGAGAACATCTCTTGCCTATTACACTGCTCAGTTTGTACTACAAAATATTCGCCAGAACTACTAACGACAGAATGTCACCATTGCTTAAAACAGTAGTCAGAACACATCAGGTTTGCGTCTGCAGAAGTGCTATTACGACAGTTCTTTCTAGGATGAAAGACTTCATTTCAGCAGTTGCTCTGCCCACGAAAAACGGGCGTCTCTTTCATCGACTTTCATAAAGCCTTTGGTCACGTCAGTTGTCAATACTTAATGCATGAGGAGATATGGGTAAAGTAGATCTGGAACAGAGTGAAATGAAAGTCACTCGGAATATGATCACTGTGATATTCGCTGTGGTAGAAGTTAATAAAAAGATTATAAAATCTCCTTACATTGAGTGGAGTGTGCCACAGGGCAGTTTTTCGACTATACGTTAACAGACATAAGCGGATCAGATGCTAGTCGTCAGAGCATATAGTAAAGACCTTGCTATCCAAATAAGACGTGAAGACGAGATATCGCCCACGAGATATTACCCACAAAACAAGCCAAAGATAGATACAGTGTCTCAGTGACCGGAAACGTGGAAGGCAAACATCAGGGTATTCGACAACCTACATATACTGTGAGCACTGTGACAAATAGTCTAGTATGCACGAATCGCATTGTGGAGAGCGAGCGAGCACACGCGCGAGATATACAACGTGTCGGTGGGATGCCACAGCCACCGGGCGGCCACGTGGCCCGCAACTTGGGGCATTGTTTGGTTTTTCGCGCATTACGCGAAAACTATGTAACTTACGGTGAAGGGCGATAACGCAGTGGATTCAGGTCAGCAATATGCACCTTCTAAAAGATCGATCTATATTTTAAGTCACGAGACGCAAAAGTTACAGTAACTTGGAAATTGTTTAATACCACGAATACTGGAAACTTAATAAAAACATTAAATAACAACTTACAGAGATGAGCGAGCAACCATTAAAAACGTCTCGTCATACCGGATCGAGTGCTGTAGTCATATGTTAAGATTCATCAATAATTAAGCTCGTAAAAAGCAATAAACAAAGGTTGAAAAGAAATTGTTTATAAAATTCAATAGAAAATTAATGACGTAAAGAACGGCACTATATAATATTGTGGGTGGCATCACACGTATTTTAAACTATTTTAGTTATACTATACAATTAATCATCACCTTCAACTTGCAATAGTTTTCACTGTTCGCAAATTATTATTGACATTTATCCCCCATAATTAATTAATTATTGTAGATGCGAAGATTTTGAGCAGCTCAATGTGCAGATTGCTATAGATTGCGTCTAAAAACAGTTCTATATGTGTTGTTGTTGTTGTTGTGGTCTTCAGTCCTGAAACTGGTTTGATGCAGCTCTCCATGCTACTCTATCCTGTGCAAGCTTCTTCATCTCCCAGTACCTACTGCAACCCACATCCTTCTGAATCTGCTTAGTGTAGTCATCTCTTGGTCTCCCTCTACGATTTTTACCCTCCACGCTGCCCTCCAATACTAAATTGGTGATCCCTTGATGCCTCAGAACATGTCCTACCAACCGATCCCGTCTTCTGGTCAAGTTGTGCCACAAACTTCTCTTCTCCCCAATCCGATTCAATACTTCCTCATTAGTTATGTGATCTACTCATCTAATCTTCAGCATTCTTCTGTAGCACCACATTTCGAAAGCTTCTATTCTTGTCCAAAGTATTTATCGCCCATGATTCACTTCCATACATGGCTACACTCCATACAAATACTTTCAGAAATGACTTCCTGACACCTAATCTATACTCGATGTTAACAAACTTCTCTTCTTCAGAAACGCTTTCCTTGCCATTGCCAGTCTACATTTTATATCCTCTCTACTTCGACCATCATCAGTTATTTTGCTCCCCAAATAGCAAAGCTCCTTTACTACTTTAAGTGTCTCACTTCCTAATCTAATTCCCTCAGCATCACCCGACTTAATTCGACTACATTCCATTATCCTCGTTTTGCTTTTGTTGATGTTCATCTTATATACTCCTCTCCAGACACTGTCCATTCCATTCAACTGCTCTTCCAAGTCCTTTGCTGTCTCTGACAGAATTACGATGTCATCGGCGAACCTCAAAGTTTTTATTTCTTCTCCATGGACTTTAATACCTACTCCGAATTTTTCTTTTGTTTCTTTCACTGCTTGCTCAATATACCGCTTGAATAACATCGGGGATAGACTACAGCCCTGTCTCACTCCCTTCCCAACCACTGCTTCCCTTTCATGTCCCTCGACTCTTATACCTGCCATCTGATTTCTGTACAAATTGTAAATAGCCTTTCGCTCCCTGTATTTTACCCGTGCCACCTTCAGAATTTGAAAGAGTGTATTCCAATCAACATTGTCAAAAGCTTTCTCTAAGTCTACAAATGCTAGAAACGTAGGTTTGCCCTTCCTTAATCTAGCTTCTAAGATAAGCCGTAGGGTCAGTATTGCCTCACGTATTCCAACATTTCTACGGAATCCAAACTGATCTTCCCCGAGGTCGGCTTCTACTAGTTTTTCCATTCGTCTGTAAGAGCCTCGTCTTAGTATATTGCAGCTGTGACTTATTAAACTGATAGTTCGGTAATTTATACATCTGTCAACACCTGCTTTCCTTGGGATTGGAATTATTATATTCTTCTTGAAGTCAGACGGTATTTCGCCTGTCTCATACATCTTGCTCACCAGATGGTAAAGTTTTGTGAGGTCTGGCTCTCCCAAGGCCGTCAGTAGTTCCAATGGAATGTTGTCTACTCCAGGGGCCTTGTTTCGACTCAGGTCTTTCAGTGCTCTGTCAATCTCTTCACGCAGTATCGTATCTCCCATTTCATCTTCATCTACATCCTCTTCCATTTCCATAATATTATCCTTAAGTACATCGCTCTTGTATAGACCCTCTATATACTCCTTCCACCTTTCTGCTTTCCCGTCTTTGGTTAGAAATGGGTTTCCGTCTGAGCTCTTAATATTCTTACAAGTGGTCCTCTTTTCCCCAAAGGTCTCTTTAATTTTCCTGTAGGCAGTATCTATCTTACCCCTAGTGAGATAAGCCTCTACATCCTGACATTTGTCCTCTAGCCATCCCTGCTTAGCCATTTTGCACTTCCTGTCGATGTCATTTTTGAGACGTTTGTATTCCTTTTTGCCTGCTTCATTTTTATATTTTCTCCTTTCATCAATCAAATTCAGTATTTCTTCTGTTACCCATATGTTCTATATGTAGTTCTATAATAAAACGTTCCAGCAGAAATGTAAACAAACACATTTGCGCTAAGCGACCAAATTTTGCAAAAAAGTAAAACTTGATTTACGGGCGATAGAATAATTCTAGAAATTAACGTAACATAGTGAATAACATGTACTTTTTATCTCGGTTCCGGTGGTGTAATTATTTCGGTTGAGGGCTGTATGTGTCAAAATTTGTGACCTTAACTGGTCAGATTAGTACTTGCATAGCCAGAGAGGATAGACAGACATCCGAACCTATATGAGGAAGCCGCCATCTTTGGCGGCGGATCAGTCGTCAGTCAGTCGTTCGTCATTCTGTGAGCGTGTGGGTTGCGGAGTTTTCCGGTGGGTCGTTTGAGTAAGAATTTTTCGAGCCGATTTATTTCGAATAAAATTATTGTTTAATAGCGCAAGTGTGCAAGCATATATTTGGTGAACTGGAAGTACTTCAATTATATGTGTGAGTACGAATTATGAGGTATGCATCAGCGTCACTGAACATGTGGCGATATGTGGTTTCCCCCCAAAACTGTTACAACAAAGAGGGCAGTGGGACTTGTGGTTCTGTTCGAGTTAATTTAGTAACTTTCGCTTATAGCAGCCTACATTACTGCTACTGGGGCCTCGTAGTCAAATTATTATTAAAGTAAAACGGTAAACCGTTTCACAAGTTCTAATTTCATTGTGTGAAAGTAAAGTAGGATCCCATTAAATAGTTGTGATAAAAACTTCATTGAACTGCGTCGTGAAAATGACTTTTCTATAATAATCGCATAATTTTTGTTCCCTAGCATAAACTGTACTCAATATCTGAATGAATATTAATTCAAAAACTATAACTAATGCGCTGGTGTGGAACAGTGTACTAATGCAGCAAGTGTGGAAATCATCCCCTGAGACTTACGTGAGAGCCAAAATTTGCACTAACAATTTTAACGACCATTTGTATATGCACATTCGTGTGAACTCTTCAACCCCACTAATTTTACGCCCCGAGCAGTACGAGTTACCGACAACAACAGAACGTGGGGAATCATCTTAGATGGATGTTATCTAAAGACGGTAGCCAAAAATTGGAGATCTATAACAAACGAGAAGCAAGTGGCTTATGCGTAAAATAACTGGCGCGCCATGAACCTAAAATAAACCCTTTGTATTTTCCAAAGGAAACTCTGTTGCAGAGTTCTTTCCAGTTCCAAAACTTCATGGCAACAGGGTTATGAGATGCATATTGACGCGAAAAATGTTAAAGCTGACTTATGATGTGCTAGTCAAATCGAAGGAGTCTGGTGCGCTACGTCTTGTTCACATCAACGGAAGAGCAGCGATGTTATTCATCAAGAGAGTAATAATACTGCTAAACGGAGGTCCAGACTATATCACAAACACATTTTCCCATGTTGCGAGCCCAAAAAGAATGCAGCCTACGATCAACATGAGAAAATTAATCATAGTTTAAAATAAGTTAGAGAATTCTACCTGCGGATGAGTTACATAGATGCTAGTCTCATGAAAAGGAAAGATCTAACTAGAAAAAAATTCAAAATAAATGGAAACATACCGAAAGACGTAACAATGCAGAAAACAAACAACCGGCCACCGACTAGCAGAATGTACATACAAACGTAACCCTTAAAATGCTTGCATCTAACGTTAAATCAGCATGGTACAGGGTTGTTAAAATACCTTCGCAGTTAATGACACAAATAAATGTCCGTCCTATGGATTGGAGAACTCCTTTCTTCACTGTTTCACTTACTGTTGTTATTTACGCAACTGGATATGTATCAGGAATAGAGATGACGTGCTCACGAAGCGCTCCGAAACCAACTACACGAGATAGTCATACTTCGGCCTGCATGAAAGTGTATTCTGGCTCAAAAGATAACATTGTAATATAGCTACTAGGAAATCGAATCTGTTGGATAAAATAAGACGAGGTGGTAACTTCACGAACTTCATTACCTGTATGGGAATGGTCTACTGGAGAGCCATAAGGATCGGAAACTCAAACAATTATTTGGCAATATGCTGGAAATAAAGTTTTTACAAAACGGAAATAGGACAGCCCCTAGTATACCGAAGCACGTGAGGGAGGAGTACATTCTGCTTACAAGAAAAAATTTAATCATTGAGACAAAGTTTAACATTCAGGGAAATTCAATTTTTATTTTGATATTATTTATTATTTTATGTTCAGTAAATATATTTTACTAAGTTCTTCACGTATGAATCACCAAGCAGTGATGTTCTATTTAGCTAATTTACACTATTGGTAAAGATGTTAACATATCAGATAATTTATTATTAGGCCATGTTCGATCATTTTGGATTTTCAGTAATCTTGGCTGGGTCTTCACGTATGAATCACTAAGCTTTGATCTATTTAGCTCCTTTAGACTGTTGTTAAACATGTTAAAGTATAATATATCAGAAGGCCATGTCCGATAATTTTGGATTTTCAGTAATCTTGATGAGTCTTCATTTTTCCTATATATCATAGTTTTCAACTTTTAAGTAACGATGTTTTTGTTAATCAGAAGAACCGTCTCACTACAGTGACTTCAGAACTTCAAAGCTGCATATTCGACTCTAAATGAAATATTTTCCAAACTATTTAAAATTTCTGAAGTCCGACTAGGTAGCTGGACGGTCACCGCAGCCGACTGTTAACCACGGAAGCCCGAGCTCAATTCGCGGCCGGATCTGAGGTTTCCTCGGTTTCGGTACTAGGTATTGTGTTGTCCTTAGTTCGTATCGTCATAACTTACATGAAACTGTTGAGATATCAGTACAGGCACGTCCCGAAATCCATCTAGCGTATTTCATGTTTGTTTCACATGTATGCACCACAGGCACGATACGCAAACACTTAAAAAAGAATAAACAAAGAACAAAGTTTACATGGTGCACGAATGTATGGTGCTCATCATTAAATGTATCAGTTTAACTGAATGAATTGAAATAAAAGAAAGACGCAAATGATTCACCACTAATGCATACTGTTGTGGGAGCGGCTGGCAATGAAGGGGAAAAAATCTTGCGAACTATCTAACTTTAGCATTTCTAAACCATCGCCTAAAACTGAGCCACTGATAAATGGCATAGTAATAATCTTCAGGAACAGTTATATAATATACTGATTAATATTAAGATTGCTCATATTTCTTTAATTATCATTCGTTTCGCAAATAATGGTACTGTGCTAGCACAAAGTTTTCCTCTATTTGATAGTGTATTCCACGGATCGTCGCTGTTATTAACCGAATGCCTACTTCGAAGATTCAAAAAAGTGGTTCAAATGTCTCTGAGCACTATGGGACTTAACAGCTATGGTCATCAGTCCCCTAGAACTTAGAACTACTTCAACCTAACTAATCTAAGGACATCACACAACATCCAGCCATCCCGAGGCAGAGAAAATCCCTGACCCCGCTGGGAATCGAACCCGGGAGCCCGAGCGTGGGAAGCGAGAACGCTACCGCACGACCACGAGATGCGGACCTTCGAAGATTAAATAGATGTGTATATTAGTGCAATAAACGAAACTACTTTTGAAGAGACGGATTTACTATTGTCCTCCTATCAGTGATATTCAAATATTGCCTCAGTTTTTGATCTAATGCTGAGCGGTTGCTTGCTGGTTGTTCACGGAGTACGTTGAGCGGACGGAGTGGGCAACAAGGTCCCTCCTACGTCCTGATACTTACATGTCGATGCGCCTCATATGATGTCGAGGTAGAGTTACATGAAAACGAAATAGTGCAGAACATTTCAATCTAACTACATTTTATTTCGAAGAGGTAAGATAAAACTACCATTCGGTGCGTCTAAAAAATGGATTAGTTTCAATATCCTCTTTTAGACACTATCCAGGCCTGCTGTTGCGACTGAAATCTCCACAACTGCACATTCCAAGGGGACGGTATGGAAGTGGTCTTTCTCTTCCTTGGAAACCGTGTCGAAATTATTTCGAACTAAGCAACGTGAGTCCGATTATACGGAACGATGAAACACCGAAACACAACAGTATATCAATGTTGTGTACATTAACAGGCGATGAAATTACCAGTCTTGTTATACTGCTTCCCGCTTCCAGGACAAAAATCGGTAGGTATGTATGTACGTATTTGCACATTCCGTAAAACGTGAATCAATTAAGACTGTACAGTGAAAGAAAAAAGTGTCGTGTGTTTTAGCGAGGCATGTCAGTATTGCACTAAGAGAGCACATCAAAACGCAGGATAATAAGGAATGCTTACCATCCTTGCAACGGCTCCACCGCGTCTCGTGTCAGTGAAAAATACGAGAAGAAAAAATGATGATTAGTCACGAAAATTTGATGAGTAAAAGGGAAGAGAGAGCTACTTTCGCATTTCTTCGGAAATATCATTTTTTAGCCGCCAGATATTACTTTACGATTTATTTGATGACCAGCTCAGAGCCCACTGCTTCTCTCGCGTTTACGTAGTAATTACCACAAAAACAATTTGTAAACGTACAGTAGGCGTACCGAAAAGTCAATTTATGAACGAGCCGTTTCTTTTTCTATGATATTCTGACAAAGCAAATTTGTCGTGATGACAGTTAAATAGCTTTTCTTAATTTATTTCACAAATTGCTATACTTTCTGAACTTCCCGAGCTAATTAGGGCGGCTAAAGCACGATCTTTTCCGGATGTATTTCTGTCCACATTCTGATAGCTGGAGTTCTAGGTTTATGTTAATCATAAGTTTCGCGATCTTGTACTGGGATTTTCATATAAACTTTCATCACCTAGCACATATTTATTTGTATCTAACTGACAAGTTTTCCTTATGATTCTGTTTCCAAATACCGGTTTTCATAGATGTATATTTAAAAATGTATTAGTAGTTCTTCAATAATGCACTGTTTCATCCCCTAGTGGTTTCATTCATGTTGAAACACGTATTTTTCTATTTGTGACTGCGAAATTATATACCAATTTTATTAGGTCTTCTCTTAATATCAACACTTTTCAAAAATACTTTCATTCCCTACTTTCCTCTTTAGGAGTGGAACTTCGAACAGTCCCTTCTTAACGATGTCAACAGTATAAAATTAACACACTCCCAAATTTAAAATTTCTGTTCTTAGGAGTTTGTGCTAGGCGATGATGAGTCATGAAATACTCTGTCCCTATTCCAGCCACCTAATGGGTGAATTCCCAAACACAGTGAAACACGAACATTTTTAATCCTATGGGGAAGAAGCCAGATACCAATTTCTAAGATTTAAGTTTAAAAAGTTTCTCAGAATGAAACATTTTCATTAAATATTTCACCCTACTTAACACTCTCAGGGGTCGGAATTAGAAAGAAGGTTAAATTTGTATCTTTTTACTCTTTCTAAAAGAGAAGCCAAAAACAAATTTCCATAGATTCAGCTTCATAAATGCTTTCGGAAGTAAATACATAAATTAAAATTTTCATTCCATATGTCACCCCCTTAGTGGCCGGATGTCCAAAAGCACTGAAACATCTATTTTGCTTATTTCCGGAAACAGTAAAATACTATTTTGTTTATTTCTAAAAACAATGAAACACATTTTTTTTTAAATTCCTAACTGGGAAGCCAAAGACGAATTCTCATACATGTAACTTCAACAATACCCACTGTATTATGGCCATAGTGGTTACATTTCCATAAATGCTGAATCACAAGTACCTCTTTTGTTATATCCACCTTCTAAACTGTCGTAATGGCGACATATTTTCAAAAAAAAATTTCATCTCCTGTTTCACCTATTGAGGATGTAACTTCAAAAAAAAAAATTCTTAATCGGGGCTTACAGAGAAAGATCAATACCCTCTGGAAATATCCATCGTTTTTTGGGTAGAGTAATGATGACTCAGTGAGTGAGTCAGTCAGTCAGTCGTGACATTGCAGTTAGAAGAAATTATATAGGATAGCTGTCGACTCCTCCTGAACCTTTGGGTTGTTGCTGCTATCTGTGGAGCACGCGGCCAGAAAAAGGGATCATATTTTGGTAACGTAAAAGTTAACGCTTGCCGCATTACTTCTCACTGACGCGCGAACGGCGTATCCTTTATAGCATTACTGAGAGCGAAAAGTATTTATTATATTTTAATTTCCTCCTGTGTTTCCAGAATGAGCATTTCAATCTTCAGCGGAGTGTGTATTGTTTCGAAACTTCCCGACAGATTAAAATTGCGCCCCGCACCGGGAATCGATTCCGGAAAGGTTCCTCTCACGGACAGTATACCGAGGTAGCCTCCCTCCATTCACATGTTTACTTCCGCCAGCCCTTCACATATTTACTTCCGCCAGACCCGCCGTCTTCCACCCAGCTATCTCTAAATTCGCAAAAGTTTTCCTAGCATAAAATGCAACACTAGCCCTCCTGAGAGAGAGAATACTGCGGAGAAACGGGACAACTAGAGAATAGCTCGATGAAAGTGGGTGAATGTGTAATACCGGGTACCTCCATATCCCTGTGTCTACCGCTGACATTGGCCTGATAAGGGTCGAAAGTACTAGCGACCGCCATTTCTGTGAGTAGCAAAAAATTATCATTAGCGGACCTCTCTTACTGTTCCTTCTAGGTCTTCTTAAACTTCCTGCTGAAACTTTCTTCGATTATGGCTCCTCTTGGAATTGTGGTTTGAAAAGAAACACTACCAAGGTCACTAACTGTTTCGATTAAACACATTTGTTAGCGTTTTTCACTGCTTGAGTGTTGCACATAATGTGAATGCTAACTGTGTGCAACCTTAGTTGGCCATTAAAACAATATAATGTGAAAGTAGTATGTTGTGCTACTCTGGCGGTTCCGAGAAAATCGGAAGATAAGTTTTATGCGTTTATTATGTAACCGATGTATCTGTGCGTAAGTGTCAGATGTTAAGAGTTCGTGATGGTGAGACGACGGTTTGTCTCCCGCGCAAACGATCGTTTTTGTAGTATCACTGCAAATTCCGTGTTCTTCAAATAATGTGCACCTACGCTATTCGTTCTTGCTATATTAGCAACGTATCACCGCTACGCAGGTTATCTGCCAAATGTTGCCTGACTCTGTGTCTGCAGCTCGAAGCGTAGAGGTGCAAAGTAGTTCCGGGTACCTCATCAGATTGTGCGTATGGGGGATTTCGCAAATAACGACAAGCACACATTCTGAGGTAAACTATGCGTTGTTTCGTTTCTTGTCGATAGTGATGTTTGTTCTAATGATTAAAAGTAGCAGACAGTCAAATAACATGTAAGTGACTAAAACTTCATGCAAATACACATAATTTTTTAAATTATGATACTTCTCAAATGTCGTATAAATCGAATAATATGACCAGTGATGAAAAAACAGATTAAATTTTAATTTGAAGCGGGAGTCAAACAGTCACGTCATACACTTTCGTCTTACGCAGCTCGAATGCTTATCCACTGACGACCACGACATTTTACTTCAGGCATCCTCACACTGATACATCAGTTACACATTACACACATAAAACTTCTCTTGCGATTTGCTGGCAACTGGCAGAGTAGTGCCCCTTACTACTTGCTCATTATGTTGTTGTAATGGCCTATTAAAGGTGTACCAAGTTTGAAGTAAATCTATGACCCCAAAGTCGTGGCCTCCCCTTGTAACTTTTACAGTCTTCAACAACTGAAAAATGTCAAGAACCACAAGGTGAGTATGTAGCTATTCCTGTGACTTCGGAAATGACATGGAGTGGACTGGCTGCGGTTACTGGAACGTGAGGTACGTCATCGTCATTTTCGTCACAAAAGTCATCTCGTGAAAAGGTTGATGTGGCTGTAAATGGAAGGAAATCACCACACATAAAAGGACCAAAACAGTAATCTTGGTCTCCTCGGCACACAGAAATGATCCGGATGCTGAAGGAAAAGCCACAATAGAGATAGAAGAAAATTAATACTCACGAGGAAATTATTTAAACAAGACGACGAAGCAGAAAATGATGATTGGAAAGACCACAGCGTCTCAAAAGAAGTAGAAAAAACAACATTCTTCGACGTCACGAAGCAAAGACGGTCCAGAAGAAGAGTGCACATTGTGTAATAAGATGAGGAAGAAGACTAACATTTCGCCTGCCATTTCGTAAGTAAAGCTTAATAAATATTTTGCCTTCTGTGAAATTTTCAACAGTCTTTCGCGATTAGTTTGTGTGTTATTAAATTTGAAATAATCAGATTGCATTGAAACACTCTGCAGTATTGTTAAAGGTTTCTAATACGCTACTCGCCATTACAATTGCTACACCAAGACGAAATGTAGATGATAAACGAGCGTTCATTGGGCAAATATATTATGCTAGAACTGACATGTGATTACATTTTCACGCAATTTGGGAGCATACATCCTGAGAAATCAGTACCCAGGAAAACCACCTCTTGCCGTTATAACGGCCTTGATACGCCTCCGTAATGAGTCTAACAGAGCTTGAATGGCGTGTAGAGGTACAGCTGACCATGCAGCTTCGCCACGATTCGACAGTTCATAAACAGTAGTTAGCGTATTGTGACGAGCCAGTTGCTAGGTCACCATTGACCAGCAGACGTACATTTTCTGTACCCATAAAGGACCGCACAGGCCCTGCAACATGCGGTCGTGCATTATCCTGCTGAAATGTAGGGTTTCGCAGGGATCGAATGAAGGGTAGAGCCACGTGTCGTAACACATCTGAAATGTAACGTCCACTGTTCAAAGTGCCGTCAATGCGAACAAGAGGTAACCGAGACGTGTAACCAATAGCACCTCATACCATCACGCCATATGATACGCCAGTGTGGCGATGACGAATATACAATCCGACCTTTATCAAAGTCGGAAACGTGATGGTACGTATTTCTTCTCCTTACACGAGGCATCACAACAACGTTTCACCAGGCAACGACGGTCCACTGCTGTTTGTGTATAAGAAATCGGTTGGAAATTTTCCTCAAGTCAGCACGTTCTATGTGTCTTCACCGGCGCCAACCTCGTGTGAATGCTCTGAAAAGCAAATCGTTTGCATATCACAGCATCTTCTTCCTGTCGGCTAAAATTCGCGTCTGTGGCACGTCATCTTCGTGGTGTAACAATTTTAATGGCCAGTAGTGTAATCTATATGATTTAAAAGTTAAGGCAGCCGGTTTCGTCCTATTTTCCGCTAATACGTAGGCGCTAGATTACTGTCTTGAAATTGAACACTCGGTTTCGGAGCGTGCCCTGTTTGGTATCTTCGTGTGCGATTAATACGCTGCCCTAATCCTGCGCTCGAGCCAAGAACTTTGTATGCTATCGCTCCGAAGTCGAGTGTTCAGTTTCAACACAGTACTCTAGGACCCAGTCAGTAAGCGAAAGAGGGCAAAATCGGCTACCTCAGCGTTTAATTAATATAAATTACGTTTAGTAAACAACATATTTCGCAAGTTAAGGTTTCACTGTTAATATCTCTTACATCGTATTTGGCACCTCTTTGTCCGAAGCAAATCGATGGCAACGAATCTCTTTCTTCCGGGCAGGAAAAATATTGACATCGCATGGGGACAGTTCGGGGCCGTGTGGATGATGTTAAGGGCTTCCCAGAAAAATTTCTGCAGCGTACTCGAAACAGCTTGTGAGCGGCAAAGGCCGCACACACGTTGCTAATATGGTTTCGTGTAAGCTGGACAAGATCCTCTGTTAAGACCTAACACATCCTCCATACAGTCCAGGTACCTCCACATGCGATATCCGAACTCTTGTGGCCCAGAAGAAGGATTTTCGTGGCTGTGGACTTGTTTCAGACGAACAGGTGTGCGTCTGGGTGCAATCTTCAGGCAACCGCAAACTTCTTTTCATGAAGGCTCTGACCGACTTGACTCACATAGTAACAGATAACAGCTATAGGGATTACCTTTCAAATAATGTTTACTTATTTTCTCCACCTATCTCCTTTTCATTTCACTCTCCCTTTTACAATATTCTCACCTAGACTGCCAAGCCGCGTCCGCCGCATATTACACCAGTCGGTGGATCCAAACCGTGATGCACCTAGGACAGAGATCGTTCTACTAGCCGGTGTACTCACATGTTCAAGGATAGTGGCTGTCTTAAGTCGATACTGCTTACAGAGACATCTTGGCAAAGTACCGACGACGGATAGCTCTTGAGGTACAAATGGTTCAAATGGCTCTCAGCGCTATGGGGCTTAACACTGGTGGTCATCAGTCCCCTACAACTTACAAGTACTTAAACATAACTAAACTAAGGACATCACGCACGTCTATGACCGAGGCAGGATTCGAACCTACGACCGTAGCGGTAGCGCGATTCCAGACTGAAGCGCCTAGAACCGCTCGGCCACACCGGCCAGCTCGTGAGATAAGTTAAAATATGATTGAAAAATGAAGACATCCATATGAATGTATGCTAACCTAGATGATTGCAAGAAAGTAACCTTCTGACTGAATACCACAACAATAAAAATAGCATCACTAAAAATGTTCATAGAATTATGGTCTAACAGTACCTGGAAGTTTAATGTACAGAATATTATTGCAAAAGTGGCTGTTATGTTATCGTAACTATAGTGCGCAGTTTCCTCACTGTCTTTTGAGAACAACAAGAGTCCCGTGAGTTGTACAGACTGTCTAAACGTTTTACCCCTATCCGGCTTCAGCGTGATGCTCGCAATTGAACGTAAGTTCGTATAAACCGTGAGAACGCATACCTCGATACATTAACGTTGCCAGTACTATAACTTGCACTCTCACGTGGGTTTTCCAGTAGAACAGAATGGGAAGAAATTCTGCAGCTGTGCAGTTTATAGTATTCGCGCGACGAAGTGTTTGATAGGAAAAAGAAACCGGAATATAGAACGTAGGTGTAAAGACGACGAGTAATGTGGCCTTGATTTTAGAGGTAAATTGTATCACAACAGCAGCAAACGTAGTACATCACTGAACAAAATATTAAGAGATTTAAAATTCTGCTGGCCACGAACAATAGCGGAAAAACTTCAAGACAGATCAAAAATGTGTGCCAGACTGAGGTTTTAGCCCTGAAGCTCGCCTTTCTCAGGAAATATTCTTACCGTTGAAGATACCCAAGTACGACTAGTGACTCGCCGTCACAACTTCACTTTCGCCATTAACTCTTCTCCTAATTTCCAGACTTCACAGAAGTTTTTCTGCACAGCTTGTCGCAAACTTTTATCCATGAAGACACTGACCGCCTTACCTCACAGTGTGATAAACATATTAACAGTTACGACGATTACTTTCGAAATAATAAACAGGTTACTTATATTCTTCCGTCTGTCTCGTTTTCATTGGGATTAGGTATTTTATTTATAGAATTTATTCGAAAGGATTGTTCATATGCAAGGGCTTTCCATAAAATCTTTCGTGAGGTATTCGCAGTCCACGGCTAAATTCTTCACTTATTTGTGCTGCTAAACTTGACTGAATTGGATAAGTGAATGCCGTGCTCCGCTTGATGTCGTGAACGGTTTGTTCCTTCGTGATCTCAGTAGACGTTAACCTGGTTACTTTTGTCATTTAATCTAGAACATAATGTAGTCAATTTCCTGACTCCTTTCTTCAGTTTTGTTTCCTATATTAACCTTGTAAGGAATCGGGTTCTTGTCTTTCTTATATACAACTTGCAGTTCACAGGACTTTGTGATGCTAAGGGTTCATGTGTTGTTACATTCATTTGGACTATATGATTCACACACAAATACTATTTCGTATTTTAGCCTTCCTCATTAGGTTTGTGTACAAGTTTGTGAACACTTTTTTCTGCCGCTTTTCCGTGATCGTGTATTACGATGCGTTAGATTTATCTCAGTTAACTGGTGCATCTGATAAATTTCATCGACAATTTCATATCCCAAACTGAACTGTTTCATCAACTCCTGATCTCCATTTCTGATACATACAGTTTTACCTAACCAGGTAGATATTGACGATGTACGCCAGTAGATGGACGCTGTGCATAATACGGCGAAAGTGTATTTTTTTCTTGTTCACGTCCATGGAGCCCAGCACGTCTTGACAAATCATGCATATTAAAACTTTTCAGACTGCAACATCGTTCAACAAACTTTAAGACACATTACCAGCAGATGACCATTGCTTCATATTTGACTATTCTGATTACAATACGCTGCGTACTTCCCCACTATTACTAAAATAGAAGTAACACTTCAGATTGTGGGATCTTGTAACTGTAGTATATGTTCACTGATGTTCTATTTCGCATACTGCGCCTGACAATTAATTTCGGCGTTTGCTGCTCATTTAACTTCTTTTTCTCAGACCAGCCTCAGTTTACATTTATTAATGAGCTACGGTACCATTGAAGGGACAACTTCAAGTGATAATGTCCTCAAATTAAGGTAATATTGGTTTAAATTTAAACGTAGGCTTCTGCGGCCATTGTCACAATCAATTAAATTTTTCTGGGTTTGTGACTGCATTGTCAATACGTAAAACTATCGACGTTCTGGTCACTGTTGCATCTGACCTTCTTCAGGGTGTTTTTGTTTACCCTGAAGAGGGTCACTTGCAACAGTGACCGAAACGTCGGTAGTCTCATATTCTGACAAGGCAATCGCAAACCCAGAAAAATTTTATGGGCAGTTTAAGTTTATTTTCCACAAGATAAACCACTTCTTAAGAGACATTGCTTGCAATCTCCCCAATAGATTATTTATCTCGGTTCTTCCGCTCCCAGGCAACCTTATGCCAGTAGCGCGTGCCAGCCGTGAAGATATACATTTGTAATGAATCACGTAGAGCGCTTAATACAATGCGGCATTTCGGAATGCTGATGTAATAAAGATGCTATCGTTGCCTCACAACGGCAGCTCATTTTCAAATGTATCAAGCAAGAAATTTTCATAATCTCTGTAGTTAAACCTCTGGTTAATGAGATGTGTAGTAGAAATGAGAGATAAGAAAGACTAATTGAATTCCGCTGAGAGTTTCAGCAAGTAATAATGAATTAGCTTTGCAAAAATCACAAGAGGAAGAGGTAAACTTGGAAAAGGCCTGGGAAACAGGTACATTCCGTCCACATGAGGTCATGCTTAGACAGGTATTCCTAAATCTTACATTGAATCGCAGCTGTACTCATGAGTGGTCACAAATTCTGATCACAAATCAGCAATTGCGGAGAACAGAAAGAACAAAAGTGTTGAGAAGAAGCAGTTTTGAAGAACATTGAATGCTCAAGCCCTGATTAATAACGATGTGTATTTGAATTTCTCTAAGGCTGCGCTTACTGCGACAATGAATCTGCTTTTAGTGGTCCGCTTGAAGTCTAAAACGGGAAATACCAGAAGCTGGAGAGACAAATGTGGTTACAAGAAACTGCGAGTAACTTTCGGCAACAAAAGAAATAATTAAAACCATCTACAAAAGAATGAGTAACAAAACATTCATAATATGACAAGAAAATCACAATTGAAATCACACGGTAATGGAATAAATAGGAAGTACAGTGAAGCGAAGACAAAATGGATGAACAAATATGCGAAAAAATCGAAAAAGAAACTAGGATCGTAAGAACTGATTCAGTGTATCGAAAACTCAACATTCGGTCAAATTGAAAGCAAAGTATTAAACTGTAACAATGCAAGGGGAATTGCGTTGCTAGAGGAGGAGGAAAGAGCGGATATTTGCAAAGAGTACATTGAAGACATTTGTGACGGAGACGGATTGATGACGTGGTAGAAGAAGTGGTGGGACTCGATATGAAAAACAGTGAATACAGTGCTTGGAGTGTTGTAAGGAGGATTTGCAATAAAATGAGGCGCTTCGATACAATGCTGGAGAGTTTCTGAAAAAATTGGAGCAATTGCAACTAAGCAACTTTTCAAGTTGTTGTGCAGAATTATGAGTCTGGAGCCATACATAAGAAATTCAGAAAAAATATCGTATTCACTATCCCTATCATAGCTAGGGCAGATACGAGCAGGAACTGTCGCACAGTCAGCATAATAGCTCATGCATTCAAGTTGCTGACGACGATAATATCAAGTACAAAAAAAAAGGAAATTGAGGATTTGCTAGATGACTGTTAGTTTGACGTCCAGAAAGGTACGTGCACCGGAGGGGGGTTCTAACTCTAAGATTGATAATGGAAACAAGGCTAAAGAAGAATCAAGAACCTGTAAAAAGCGCTCAACAATGTAAAAATGGCACAAGAAGTTCAAAATTTTGATAAAAGTAGGAATAAGTTATGTGGAAATACGGGTGTTGCACGAAACGTACGAGAACACAGTGGAAAGAAAAACAATGAGAAACCAATAATAAATTGCACAGATTAAAAACGATGTAAGAGAGAGGATGTAGTCCTCCACCCCTACGGTTGAGTCTCCGCTTGGAAGAAACTGTGACAGTAGTAAATGGGACTTTTCAGAACGTGATTAAAATTCAGAGTGGAATTATATCGATGATAAAATACTACAACGATATTACTGTCCTTAATGAAAGAAATGGCTCTGAGCCCTATGGGACTTAACATCTGTGGTCATCAGTGCCCTAGAACTTAGAACTACTTAAACTTAACTAACCTAAGGAGATCACACACATCCAGACCCGAGGCAAGATTCGAACCTGCGACCGTAGCTGTCACGCAGTTCCAGACTGAAGCGCCTAGAACCGCACGGACACACTGGTCAGCTACTTTCCTTAATGCAGTTGAAGAATTACATGTTCTTTTGAATGGTGTAATGACGACCGGGAATGTTTGAGAATAACCCAAAAATACGGAAGTAATTGGGAAAATCGAAAATGAGAGTTGGCAAGAAACTTATTATTAAAATTCGTGACCGCGAATTAGTGTATTCCGATACCCTGCAAGCAAAATAACAGTTGATAAGCATAGCAAAGACTACGACAAACAGGAGATTTCTGTCCAAAAGGAGGGTACTAGTATCAGATGAACACCTTAAGGAGAAGACACAATATGGTAGTAAAATATGGACTGTGGGAAAACTAGAACAGAATGGAATTGTAGCGTTTCATATTTGATGCAGCAGAAGGGTGTTGAAAATTACTTAGACTCATATGTTTCTCCGCAGAATCAGCAAAGAAAGGAAAGTATGGGAAACAACGATAAAATGATGTGACAAGACAAAAAGACGGTAAAATATGCATTTTATCAAATGATATAAACTTTAGGGCAAGGCAGAGATTGGAACAAATAGAAAAAATGATTGTGGACGTACGGTGGAAGTCATACTGTGAGGGGAAGAGATTGGCACAGGAGAGGAATTCGTGGCGGGCCGCCACTTAAAATTGCTCTAAAAACGAGTGCTAGACGGTAGTTATAAGAGGGTTGTATTATTATTCCTAACCGTACCAATATACACCACCTTATCAAGAGACACATCTGAAAAATTATGCAAGACAATGCTTGATGGTCAACAAAATTTCATGTCATTTTTAGTACGAATTTCTGAAATAGAATACTTAGTCAACCTTTAAATTGATATCTCCCTTTAATTACGGATTCCGGCATAGAGTCAGGGGCTTATGAGGTCACAAACGAGACATTATTGTGTACATATGAGGTTCATAAAAGGTCAAAGGCGACCATAAAGTTTAATTTTGGATATTAATAACATCTTCAGCTGTATTTTTGTCCTTTATTACTGTACCACCACCGGTTTCATTGCGTTAAAGCCACATCTGCAGGTGACGTACGATTAAAACATTGTAACAGAAAAATTCGCTACCTTTTTTCCTAACATTCGTTGCCCGTCGAAACAATACACCGCTAAAAGACGGTATATCATGGATTAAAACCTGCCAAATTCCAGTACCGTCTGATCGAAATACAGCTGAAGCGTATATTAATACCGGGGAGGGAGTACTCATAGCTGTTTTTGTCCGACCGACAACGTTGTCTGCAAATGAAGTTTAATGTTCATTTTTGATCAGTGCTATTATATAACGATACTTAGATCGATTTTACAGAATTTCGTAACGTCGCGTGTATTATTCCATTGCTCTCTCTCTCCCTCTCTCTCTCTCTCTCTCTATCTCTGTCCCTCTCCCTCGCTCTCTCTCCTGGTCATCGCTTCCTATCATCCAGCTGAATGTCCTAATTTCATTGCGACAAATAGATAAGACTGTATGCGATGTAGTAGATCGAAGAATTACAAATGAATGAAAACAAAAATTCCCTTAATCTATCACCAGAATATAATTACAATACGTCACTCAACTATGTAACAGAAGTGACTACGGAAAAACCGGTGTATCTTACGTAATTCTTTGTCATGTCTCACACTTGATTGAATTAGATACAGGAAACGTTGGATACCTGTAATAATGAGATGGTTTTCAGAACATCGTTAAAAGTACACAAAGGAGAAAAATTCCTAATTCAGAAAGTGGTTGGCTACTGATTTGTAATAGCAGTTTTATTTCCCCTGATGTCTGTCCATAAATGCTGGAGGTATATGTATATAAGAAAACGCGTCATTAACACATACATACTCCTACCGTGAATTTATCTGACATCTGTGTAGTTTTCAGACAAACGCAATAGGTTTTCACGTAAAATCTGTACATATTTGAATTTCGCCTTCACTAATGTATGAAGCTCACATTTTCTTCTTTTTTCCGTGCTCAATAACTCATTCGATATCTTCTGTTGAATTTAGTTCTGTTAATTTTTCCACTACGTAAATGGGACAAAATTACATTCATATTAATCACTCTAATAGATACTTAGTATTTAAATTATATATGTAAATCCTAGTGTCAACATGAATCATTATTACGATTGTAGCTACTGTAGTCATCTGCTGGATAGTGTGGGTCAGTCCGTCTGAAATTCGTCTCAGTGCTGCCACCTCCATGCTGGTTTCGTTATTAAAAAGTCCCCACAGCTGACATTCTTCAATGGTGCTTCCTTGTAAAATTTTAAATTTAGGAAATCGTAAACACTTAGAGACTTTGCCGAGAATATGTTAATGCCGTATCGATTCGTCTTAACGACGCTAAAGTACCTCTCGTACATTCGTGGCACCATAGCAAAGACATTCTTAACAGATGTATGTAAATATAGTGCACATTAATGTAGACCACATCGGAATGAAAACTGTCCTTCCTCCTAGCTTCCTACCTAAATCAGATTCTACGACCTTTTAGAAAATTAATTCCGGATACACATCTTCGCCGGTTTTGATACAACATCCTTTCTTGTGTCTTCCACATCCACAAATGTTAGCAATCATTTACCAGGAGCTCCCAACATCATCGCAATATCAATGAGAGGAAATACATTACTAACATCATGTAATGTATATCTTCGTTGCTTCTTCACGACAAATATTTCTTGTATTTCCTTCATTTGCAAAAAGAAGTCTGAAGAGTGGTAACATCACTAATGTGACCAGTCTCCAGTGACGAACAAATATAGGAAAACTGCAATTAAGATTTCGTGGTATATAGTGTACAAAGAAACATTAGAAATTCAACAGCGACCTCTAAAAACAATGGTAGCGTCCAGCGGTAGCGTCTAGTTGGCAACAAAGACCTGACTGCATGATAATAACAAAATTTGCTGTAGGAGTGACTAACTGTTCCGTCGGTTATTGACGGAATATTTTATACATTCTGAACGAAGCACACAGCAGTGGTATTTATTATTTTTTACACAAACCTGTTTTCGGCTGTTACACCATCATCAGGAACAAATATGTTGGCGTAACAGCCGAAAATCGGTTAGTGTCACAAACAATAAAGGTTGTAAAATGTTACGCCAGTGTTCTGTGTGCTTCATTCGCAATATTTAATGTAGTAGATTGTCATCACAAAATCAGAAAAAAATCGCCTAACCTTTCACAACAGTAATTGTAGACACTGCTTCTGAATTTTATATCGTGTTGGGCAGTTATACAAGTTTTAAGATCTAAATTTCAATACTTCTATAATAGATTTCAGGTGAGTTTTAGTGAAGTGAAAGATGAAAAGAAAACCTCAGTCGCTAGTTAAGTATCGATTTCTCCTCTCTTATTGATGTTGGTACCACCAAACTGCCAAGTGTGAATCAACTGATGTGGAAAATCGACGTTTTACGGTTATGTGAGACTAAGCCGCTTAGTGTGGACGCCCCTAGAGCAACGCTTCCTTACGCTTCAATTCCCCTCACTGCCAGCGCCAGTAAATGCTTGTGCCATCTAGCGAGCAGCGCCTGGACTAACAGCGCTCGACGCAGTGCAACAGTTCGCCGACAGGCGCGCTGCAGCTCTTGCCGCTAACCGCCGTTGCGGTCACAACAACCCGAGCTGTTTGCTTGCGTCTGCAGGCTGTGGCACACTCCGAAACATTTGGCGTTTGACACTAAGGCACTTTCACCTCCCCCCCCCCCCCTCTCACACACATATATACGTGCATACTGGTGAAATAGTGTGTCACACTTGGTTTGTATCAATTTACGCTGCCATCTACGTAAGGGATTAGTTGTATTTCTGAATCAGAAACCTCCTGTTTGTGCTTTTTTTCTGATAATGGCCACACAATATAACTCTATGTGGAAGTGAGTAAACTTTTTATCTAAAATGAAGTCAATAATCACGATTAATTCTACTTCAAATATTTCGCCAGTATCTGTGACTTCCGTTAGCGAAAACTCTTCAAAATAATAGACTAGAAATGTGTGTTTTGGTGGAAACAGTTATTTTGATACGAATGTGTACAGTATGAGTTGTGCACGCAACACCTAGATATCTCAGTAATGAACTATGCATCTCTAGTACATAATATTCCATGCACACTGGACAAGAGATAAGACTCTCCGTTTTGACGTCAGGGACATGTGGGCTACAGATGCAACCGCGTGCACCAGAGATCACGTGTTCAACGATCTCAAAGTGTGTGCCAGTCTCCAGATATTTATAGGACTGTTATTGCGTGTGTCCTCGATAGTTGTTGAATCAAACGATATGGAACGTATATGTTTGCTTGTACATGTGTGTGTACGAATGTGTGTGTGTGTGTGTGTGTGTGTGTGTGTGTGTGTGTTTGTGGCATAGAAATGATCACTAATAAAAACGAATTGTAACAAATGAAAATGACGGAACTTATTATGAGTGACTATACAAAATGGGTATATCTATAAATACTGACAGGGTAAATATAAGGTCGTGAAGCTGAATCGATTTTTATAACTTCTTGGAGGTAGATATTAACAAATATGTATACTGATTAAACTGATATCCATGGTGATTGTCTGATATTTTCATAAATATCTTCACTTGTTATCTGGCTTACATTTTCCCGAATGTCTCATGTTACAGTTTACACACCACCTTCAGTAGTCGTTAGGTATCCAATTTCTAGGAACGACTTTAAAAATTACGAAGAAATACAGTATACTTTTCCCCCTTATTTGTTCGCAAGTCTTCCATAGCTCTGTTGAACTCTATTACTGGATCCTTATTTCTTCTGCTTCGACTTCCATTTCATCTTCTGTAACGTTATTAGAGTGTTCCATCCTCTCGCAGAGACCTTCATTCCACTTGTCTCATCTGTCTTTTTCGTTTAACAACGAAATTCCTTTTTTCACTCCTCGGCTTGACGCATTTGCGTTTAATTTGACCAATGGTGGCTTTTACTTTTGTATATGCTGAATCTGTCCTTCTGCCCACCATTTCGTTTTCGTTTGCTTCGCGTTTTTCCTGCAATCCTTCCTCCTTGGCTTCCCCGAGCTAACTATTTTCCCAAGAGTCAAAAAATGACGACAGAGAAATACGAAATATAGTAAAATGTTTCAGAGAACGGTGTTCGGTCAAGTTACTTCTTGCCGTACAAATGGAGGAATCACACGTAAGAACATGATTAACTACAAAGAGAAGCTAAACAGTGCACTCCAGAAATTGGAATTTAATTGCCTCATGTTGCGTGTATTCTTCTACCCAATGCGCAGCCCCAGTAAAAGATTCTTTACAATGTTCGTGATGAATGTCATTTGGGATAATTTCTAGGAGTGTCTAACGTTCAGTATTGACAATCTCTACAAGTTATTTTGTTGGAATACAGCGACAGAACTGTGTGGAAGGGAGTATACCCCTCCAGAAAAGCGTCCTTCGAACAAAGGCACCTAATACTATTACGTCACTCGTAATATTATTCGTTCGGCAGACAGCTGGAGTAAGTACTGCGAGAAGGACTACTCCGCTTAGCAAGGTCTAAAAAAAAAAACCTTGAATCACTTAAGGCAGTATGAACTGTTAATCAGTTGAGAAAAGATGTTTTCGTTACGCATTCTGTTGCTCGTATTACAAATAGTGTAGCCAGGCTTTTTTTTATTGTGACAGGTGTAGCGAACAGAAATACGTTAATGATCCTTGAGGACTAAGGAATAGAGCAAGGAATAGCATAAATCTAGCAATACACCAGCATTGTATAACGTTTCGAAGAAATAGTTTATGTAATGCGGTTCTCACTGAGTGAGTGGTTTGTTACCCCATTATGACATTTCATTGTGTGGTCGTAATTAGCTTCGGCTTAGCTATCACTCTGTTTGCGCACTACGTGTGGTGCAGTTCAAATCATGAAGGACATGTGTAAAAAAAAAAAAATGGTTCAAATAGCTCTGAGCACTGTGGGACTCAACGGCTGTGGTCATCAGTCCCTTAGAACTGAGAACTACTTAAACCTAACTAACCCAAGGACATCACACATAACCATGCCCGAGGCAGGATTCGAACCTGCGACCGTAGCAGTCGCACGGTTCCGGACTGCGCTCGTAGAACCGCGAGACCACCGCGGCCGGCTTCACATGTGTGCGTCGCCATCACATGTGGGTAGAGCATAGATCATTTACAGTCAGATATTGATGAGAGATTAATGCTCTTAGTTTCATGGCAACAGAATTGCGGTAATGGTGTTCCTTCAGAAATTCACACCGGTCAAAATACACTAAAAAAAGAAAAAAGGAAAAGAAAGAAGCATAACTAAGTAATTACCTGAGTGGATGTACATGCAGAGGTAAATGATTACAGTTTCACACAGAGCCTTTCAAGTTGAAGAACCCCATAACGCATTCGTCCACGTGTTGCCCTTATGCTTGGGACAGATCCTACATTTCTGGCCAAGGTAGGATTATGAAACCCCGAAGACAAAGCAGTAGAAACTCTCGCCGTGTGGGGGCGGGCAATATCGTGCTGAAATATAAGTCCAGTATGGCTTAATATGAAGGCATAGAATGTTGTCGACGTATGGCTGTGCTGTAAAGACTGCCTGTCGGGCCTTAACGCGGGCGACGTTCAGGTTGGTATCCCTTTGCTACCTGGGGCGTCTCCAGAGAAGTTTTCTCTGGGCATCGGGGCTCAGTTCGAAGCGGGACCCATCACCGTCAACAGTTTACGGCAGTCCCTTACAACTGAACATTTAGTCCTGTCACTGGAAATCTCACAGATATCACTAACGTGGGTGAAACATGCTGATGTTACCCCCTGAGAGGATTTCGAATATTGTCTAATGGACCAAGGTATCGGACTGTAATTTTGAATCTGATGAAAATAACAGAAAACTAAACCCACTTAAACGTTAGGAGTTAATGAAAATGGTAAAATTATAAGTGACTAAAAGTAATGACTGGCCACCAGCCCAATCAGGCACATTAATTTGTAAATATTTATTTAAATAGACTGAATATTGGTTATTGAAGTTACTTTCGTTGAGATTTCCCTTTGAATAGCAAAAATGTTACAAACTGATACAGTGCCCTATGAACTGTGTGTAGCAGCAGTTACCGATATTGCTTACACCAGTAAATTACAGGGAGTAGATTTTCACCAAGTTCATACTAAAGACAGCTACTCTCAAAAGCATTACCCAATCAAATACTGAAATGTTACCGTATGAAGAACAGAACTAAATTTTGACACCAAGTGCATTTATATTAACTGACATTAAACAAACAGATAAACATTAATACTATTAAAAAATACACTGTTTAAATTGCTCTACACATGACAGTTTTCCCTAGCAACGGTACTTGTTGAATTTTCTTTTCCAGTAGGTGAAGAATATGAAGGAGACACCTCAAGTAGTATAGTTTCACTAGTCAAGCTCTCCGATTACTACAGCAGAAAAGCCTAGTTGAGAAAGCTAATCATTCACTTCATTTGGAGTAGTTCATAATTTATTATGCAAGATGATAAAATTCAACACTGAGATCAATTAAATTCAAAAACGGAACCATTCATGATAGAAATCAAAACCATTCCATTTTTAAATGAGCTTAAATTATTTGCGATTTTATCAGCTGCGAAGCAGGAATTGTTGACAATAATATTTACACACTCTGTCAGTGTCATCCCAGAAAACTGTATTTTGTAATAAACAAAGGATACTTTACCAAAATTCTATCCAACTTCACTTCTGTAGTATTAACTTTAACTTTTACTACTCTTTTTATATTAGACAAAAAAACCACTTTTGAACACTTGAATGCAAGAACTGTCCATTTAAATCCGGATACTCTGTTGTAGTAGCACTTAGCTGAGAATCCTGCATATGTTTGTGATCAGAATAGAAAATATGAGTCTGAACACGGATTTATAATGTTGTGATTCTTATTAAAACAACGGAAAAATTAACTGAACCATGCCCATATACATTACTGAATGGATGAAGTTAGTGAAGCAGTGGCGAAGATTGGTGGCAAGCGACATGGCAGCTGACTGTACTCTTTGCTCTTGATGAGAGAATTCCCCATAAAATCTCTTCATGGAGTCTGATTTTCAACATATTAGAGAAATTCCTTTATGCCGAGAATACTAAATAATAGCCGAATCCACATCGGAGGCAAATCCTTTGTAAAGCAGCTTACAGCTGCCTCTCTTAGCACCCTCGAAGTGTACCGTGCTGCGGCTAGCCAAACACTGAATGCCGTTTACACAATGAAGCCGCTCAATTCGACCGCCAAAACCACCTTTTCCATCGCGCCATTCTTCTTTCTATCCGCGGGTAACGTCCCTACAGCCTTTACATATTACAAACTCAAGTTCCCTAAGCATGAACCAGCTTTCAGTAGTAATTTTCCTTTTCTGAACATACACATATTATAATAATTAATTATTTTAACATACCATTTAGCTTTTTTCATATGTACGTTACAAAACTCTAATTTTCTTGTCACATATCAAGGAGTTGGCATAAATCAGAATACATACTCCATAATTGCAGATACAATTCCATAACTTAAACCTATGTGTAATCGATATTAGTGTTACACATGCCCCATGTTTCATTGAGGTTTCGCAATAGGGATACATCTACAACACTTCGAAACAGTGTTGGGCGATAAAACATTTTTTTTGGCAAATACACTACACTATATATATGAATTAACATATCACCTACATTCACAACTGACATTTCACATGTTTAGTCGGTACCTATTTGTCACTGTATGATCATTAAGAAACTACTTTAAATATTCATTCAGTTCATTACAAAAACATAACACTTAGTTCATTCTATAAACTTTTGATCCTTTATCTGCCTATAAACATATCTGGCAGTCCTCCGCTATTTTCAACATTATTCTTTATCTGCCTATGGAAATATTTTACAGTCTTCATCATCATGCTGCAATATTCAATCAGTGTAGTCTTCATGTATGTCACAGCCTGGAGGTTACATGTAATTTGTATATCCAATTATGTTACACCTAATCTGAAACATATAGACATGTATCACTAGCCACGTAGCAAAATAATTTTTTTTCAACATAACAACACTTGACAACACAACATCGTGTACAAGAACATATGGATAAAATATTATTTGATTAAATACGTATACACTTATTCATTTTCTCCATATTACTTTTTTCTGTGGACGTAAGGTTTTAAATGTACAATGTTATGAACACCTAATTACATCTTTGACTTAGGATAAACAAGATAATAGACGTTAGTGTGCAGAGTTCCTTGCATTTCAAAGTGACCTTTATAAATATGTTTTAACTTAGAAATTTCTTGGTTTATTTCACTAGATTTTTCATGCGTTTTTATGAGAACAAAAGCCCCAGTTTAAAATTTATTCACTTGAGGGCCCTTATCGTGCCCTTTAGATATGGCTTCTGCTTCTTCTCTATTCTTTTTCATACTAAGTCTTTTTTACCTCTCAGATACAGTTCTACATAGGATGGATACTGTAAGGTTTCTTCAACCATACTTTTGCTCCTATGATTAAGTAGAATACCATCAAGTGTAAATATTGTAGTTTCATGGTGGAGGGTATTCATTACAATTTACGATTGTGGTGGCAGTTAAGTTCGGCACAATCTAATTGATTCCAAGATACGTTATTTACTGGTCAATCACGTATGTCTGGAGGCTTCTTTGGTTTTCACGTTTCTACGTCTTTTACGACTGTTATCAACTCTCTTATCGTCTGGTGGCTCTCTATTTTTCGTTTCGGTATTTACTGCTAGATTGTTTGAAAAAGGCTTTATTTTGCTTGTCATGTACACATTCTGTCATACTTTGTTCCCTTTCCTCTGTATCTACAGTTACTTGTTCTGAACTATCATTTACTTCATATTCACTGTCAGATTCTAACACGAACGCTATTTTTGGACAGTGAGCAAGCTCTTCTTTTGACCTCTCGTCAGTTCTTATATCTAAAATTTTGATAATTTCCTAAAATTTCTATTTCATTTTCAGTCACAGGCAATTCTTCAGTATCACTTTTGATGATGTCAACTTTAGCTTCATATTTAGTACAATCGTCTTCGATTTTAGTGGTTTGCATTTACTCATCTGAATCTGTATTCTCATGACCATCAACAATATTTGATTGTATGAGTCTTTCGTCAGCCAGGATCACCTCATTCACGCTATTGACGATTTCATTCTCCTCCAGATTTCTATTTATACCGACCATATTTCTGTTTCTAGCAACAATCTCTTTAACACCAGCAGGTTACGTGCTCTGCTCGGCACTTTCCTTTCCCTTACCACCCACTTCCTTTAAAATCACTGCTCCTGCACCTTGCACGTTACTAACTACTTTCATCTCCTTTTCGTTTTCGGACAGCGCCCTCTTTTCGGCGTTTCCACTTTCGTTTCTCCCATTCAGTAATTCTCTGGCTGTATAACCCTTTGCAAAGTTTTCACACTCATGTTGCTTTAAACCATAAAACAAATCATCACGTCATTCTACGATCCCTGAAGACTCCTTTTTGCACAAATTGTCTGTCTTTTCGCTTTTACTTAATGATGTGCCTGATTCTTGTTCTTTGTTTGGGCCATTCAGCTGAATGGGTAGAAAATAAATAAATCGCCAGGTCCTAATGGGATTCCAGTTCTGTTTTACAAAGAGTACTCTACTGCATTGGCTCCTGACTTAGCTTGCATTCATCGCGAATCTCTTGCGCATCGTAAAGCCCCGAGAAACTGAAAAAAAGCGCAGGGGACGCCTGTATATAAGAAGGGTAGAAGGACGGATCCTCATAATTACGGACCAATATCTTTAACATTGGTCTGTTGCAGGATTCTCGAACATGTTCTCAGGTCGAATATAATGAATCTCCTTGAGACAGAGAAGTTGCTGTCCATGCATCAGCACGGCTTTAGACAGCATCGCTGCTGCGAAACGCAATTCGCTCTTTTTTCACATGATATTTTGCGAACCATGGATGAAGGGTATGAGACGGATGATATATTCCTTGACTTCCGGAAAGCGTTTGACTCGGTCCCCAAGTGCAGACTCCTAACTAAGGTACGAGTATATAGGGTTGGTTCCCAAGTATGTGAGTGGTTCGAAGACTTCTTAAATAATAAAACCCAGTACGTTGTCCTCGATGGTGAGGGTTCATCGGAGGTGAGGGGATCATCTGGAGTGCCCGAGGGAAATGTGGTAGGTCCGCTGTTGTTTTATATCTACATAAATGATCTTTTGGATAGGGTGGATAGCAATGTGCGGCTGTTTGCTGATGATGCTGTGGTGTAGGGGAAAGTGTCGTCGATGAGTGACTGTAGGAGGATACGAAATGACTAGGACAGGATTTGTGATTGGTGTAAAGAATAGCAGCTAACTAAATAAATATAAATCTAAATTAATGCAGATGAATACGAAAAAGAATCCCGTAATGTTTGAATACTCCGTTAGTAGAGTAGCGCTTGACACAGTCAATATTTGGGCGTAACATTGTAGAGCGATACGAAGTGGAGAAGCATGTAATGGCAGTTGTAGGTTCATTGCCAGAATTGTGGGACGATGCGGTTCATCTGTAAAGGAGACCGCTTGTAAAACACTAATACGACCGGCCGGCCCCAGTGGTCTCGCGGTTCTAGGCGCGCAGTGCGGAACCGTGCGACTGCTACGGTCGCAGGTTCGAATCCTGCCTCGGGAATGGATGTGTGTGATGTCCTTAGGTTAGTTAGGTTTAAGTAGTTCTAAGTTCTAGGGGACTAATGACCACAGCAGTTGAGTCCCATAGTGCTCAGAGCCATTTGAACTAATACGACCTATTCTTGAGTACTAGTCGAGCGGTTGGGATCCCTATCAGGTCGGATTGAGGAAGGACATAGAAGAAATTCAGAGGCGGGCTGCTATATTTGTTACTGGTAGGTTTTATCATCACGCGAGTGTTACGGAAATGATTCAGGAACTCGGGTGGGAGTCTCTATAGGAAAGGAGGCGTTCTTTTCGTGAATCGCTACTGAGGAAATTTAGAGAACCAGCATTTGAGGCTTTTGAAAGTACAAATCTATGTACCGACTTGTCAGAAAATACTAGGAAGTTCTCGTCTTACGTTAAATCAGTAAGTGGCTCGAAACAGCATATTCAGACACTCCGGGATCATGATGGCATTGAAACAGAGGATGCCACGCGTAAATCTGAAATACTAAACACCTTTTTCCCAAGCTGTTTCACAGAGGAAGACCGCGCGGCAGTTCTTTCTCTAAATCCTCGCACAAACGAAAAAATGGCTGACATCGAAATTAGTGTCCAAGGAATAGAAAAGCAACTGAACTCACTGAACAGAGGAAAGTCGACTGGACCTGACGAGATAAGCAATTCGATTGTACACAGAGTACGCGAAAGAACTTGCCCCACTTCTAATAGCCGTGTACCGCATGTCTGTAGAGGAACGGAAGGTTCCAATGATTGGAAAAGAGCACAGGTAGTCCCAGTCTTCAAGAAGGGTCATCGAGCAGATGCGCAAAACTATAGACCTATATCTCTGACGTCGATCTGTTGTAGAATTTTAGAACATGTTTTTTCACTCGCGTATCACGTCATTTCTGGAAACCCAGAATCTATTCTGTAGGAATCAACATCGATTCCGGAAACAGCGACCGTGTGAGACCCAACTCGCTTTATTTGTTCATGCGACCCAGAAAATATTAGATACAGGCTCCCAGGTAGATGCTATTTTCCTTGACTTCCGGAAGGCGTCCGATACAGTTCCGCACTGTCGCCTGATAAACAAATTAAGAGCCTACGGAATATCAGACCAGTTGTGTGGCTGGATTGAAGAGTTTTTAGCAAACAGAACACAGTATATTGTTATCAATGGAGAGACGTCTACAGACGTTGAAGTAACCTCTGGTGTGCCACAGGGGAGTGTTATGGGACCATTGCTTTTCACAATATATATAAATGACCTAGTAGACAGTGTCGGAAGTTCCATGCGGCTTTTCGCGGATGATGCTGTAGGATACAGAGAAGTTGCAGCATTAGAAAATTGTAGCGAAATGCAGGAAGATCTGCAGCGGATAGGGGCTTGGTGCAGGAGTGGCAACTGACCCTTAACATAGACAAATGTAATGTATTGCGAATACATAGAAAGAAGGATCCCTTATTGTATAATTATATGATAGCGGAACAAACACTGGTAGCTGTTACTTCTGTAAAATATCTGGGAGTATGCGTGGGGAACGATTTAAGTGGAATGATCATATATGATTAATTGTTGGCAAGGCGGGTACCAGGTTGAGATTCATTGGGAGAGTCCTTAGAAAATGTAGTCCATCAACAAAGGAGGTGGCTTACAAAACACTCATTCGACCTTACTTCAGTATTGCTCATCAGTGTGGGATCCGTACCAGATCGGGTTGACGGAGGAGATAGAGAAGATCATAAGAAGAGCGGCGCGTTTCGTCGCAGGGTTATTTGGTAACCTCGATAGCGTTACGGAGATGTTTAGAAAACTCAAGTGGCAGACTCTGCAAGAGAGGCGCTCTGCATCGCGGTGTAGCTTGCTGCCCAGGTTTCGAGGAGGAAGAGGTATCGAATGTATTACTTCCCCCTGATTATACCTCCCGAGGAGAGCACGAATGTAAAATTAGAGAGATTCGAGCGCGCACGGCGGCTTTCAGACAGTCGTTCTTCCCGCGAACCATACGCGACTGGAACAGAAAAGTGAGATAATGACAGTGGCACGTAAAGTGCCCTCCGCCACACACCATTGGGTGGCTCACGGAGCATAAATGTAGATGTAGACTGCAGTACAATTTTACTGCCGCCAACTGACTTTTCGTGGAAAGACCACAAAGATAAGATTACAGATATTAGGGCTAGTACAGAGGCATATAGGCATTAATTTTTCCCTCGTTCTGTTTGGGAGTGGAACAAGGAGAGAAGATGCTAGTTGTGGTACGAGGTACCCTCCGCCACTCACCGCATGGTGGATTGACGAGTATGTATGTAGATGTAGATGTAGATTCCTTTCTCATTTCAGTGATATTTCCCAACGAAACTGGTCCACCGAATCTCCTTGTGATGTCTTCTCTTCCTACTGCCGCTAGTGCAGCCGCACTACAGACAGCTGATAACTCCGATAAGTTCAATACACGTGTTTGCATAGTTTGCACACTAGGGCCTGCAACAGTCTGTCGCCAGTGACTCACTCACGCTCACACCTGTTGCTCAGCGTCCCCCGTCTGGTGGCGTAGTTCTGCTGCTTACTTGACTCTTAAATTTAGTTTATTTTACCTGGTATCGTTTCCTTTCTTTGGGCCAGTAGTATTTGTCTTCGCGAATGTGGGCCGTAAAACACATAGGCCTTATTTTCCCCAGTCGTTTCGGCTTTGATAGTTTCGCGGTGGAGATTCTCTGATTCAAAATGACATGTTATCGTGACCTCTGACTCTACCTCTTAGTATCATATTCACGTGGTAACGTTTGTTCACGTTCTGATCATTATACTCGTGACTATCCCTATTCCGGTTGTTATTATTTTCTCCATAATCATGATTACCACTCCAGTGGTTCTCTTCTTCTACTCTTTCCAAAACTGACGAGAAGCTTTTGTGATTACGTTCCACTTAACGTTTGAATCGTCCGGGAGCTTTTCCACAGTTCCCACACTATTTCGAAATCCGTTTGTCTGTTTCTCAAGTGTGTCAGTTTCCATTAGCACGTTTCGCAAAATTCTTTCACTGAGCTTCTGCCTCTGTTGTCATATAATCTGGCCATGATAAATTCCCACCAAGACAGTCCTGTTTATCCTCCAACTGGTATACCTCTATATATTTAAACAGAAATTCGCTAAATGACATTTGTTCTGTATCCAAATTTAGGCCCCATCTTTTCACATCGCCAGCTAATGCGCTAATAACGACATAGATATTTTCCTGGTCCATTATGAAACCAGGAAAATTCTTTTCAAAGTTTTTCAAAAAATGTAGTAGGTGCCATCCATTATGCTTTTTTACTAGATCGAATCATTCTTCACCCTCTAACAATTAGCTACAAAGTATTCTGTCAGTGACATAATTCGGTTTTTCTCTTATTTCCTGATCAAGGTCGCTCACTTTATCTTGAATTTGGGAAAAGTTCTGCTCACAGTTCTGTTTTTATGTTGACACTTGTTTGCTCAGTTCCATTTTTGAATCGTTCATCGTTTGTCTCAACTGAGAAATTTCGGTTTTACATTTGTTTACTATTTCTGTTTTGAGGCCAAAACTTTTTTCATCAACTTTTGTTACAGCCAAGGATTCTAAAGTATCTTGAATTTTCATTATTTTGGTATCCAAACTGTCATTAATCTGTCCCTGCATAGTGGTGACATTGTTATTGATAGTACCTATCTCAGTTTTTAAGTACTGAATTGCATTATTCACAACACCTACTTTTGAGTCTACTTTTTCGATCTGTTTATGCTTTAATTTGGTTGTTAATATTACTACCTTGTGCTGCAATTTGAACAGATAAATCGATCATATTCAGTGATTTTTCGCTTTCTTGTTCTAAAGTGTCCTCACACTCAGATGCTCGTGTTTCGCTTGGTTCACTTTAGACTTTCGATGAATCGGACATGTCCATCGAGTCGCTAACATAACCACTGTCTTCATTTGTGTCGTCTTTCCTACCTTGTTTTGTTTGTGGCGAGCTCATCATCTGCATTTTATGACTCACTTGCATATGGTATTCAACATAAACTCATTGCTTCCCCGTGGCGTCAGGTGTGCTTTCGTCTTGTGTACTGCTGCCACCTGGTACACTAGGTATTTTATCGTTTCCCTCGTTCTGACCTACTGTGGTCTTTGTATCCATTTTAATTTTGTTAACGCTGCATATTTTATCTTGTAAAGACCTGCAAATTTTTCTGTTCATTATTTTGCCCCATCAATTGCCAGTTTGCGAAGCTGGACGTTCAATGTTCATCTTGCAGTTCTTCTACGCCCGTTGTTTCTGTTACAACGACCAGCCGGGGTAGCAGCGAGCGCTAATGCACTGCTTCCTGGTCAACGATTCTTTTGGTTAGTGTGGAAGTTTTACGGAAAGGTTATTCAATTCCCATCAGCTGGCGCTAAAGAAATGACGTAGCGCATCATAAAGGGGTTTTTATTACTAACATTCTGACTACAGAATTGACAAGAAGGAGCAAGAAACAATGTAATTTTTCTCGCATGCTTTTTACGAATTAGCCGAGTAGGGAACGTCAGAGAAATTACTCGTACAGGGGCACTTACTACGCACCGTTCGGAATGGATTATTATAGGGGGGGAAACACAGTGCTATGAGAAGTACACCACACATGTCAAAGTGGTTTTCGCAGCGTATGACCCTTGTTCTCAAAGTCGGGGTAACATTTTGACGTTGTTCACCGGGGGTCTCGTTTCTATTCCAGCATGGAGAAATCGCGGGTTTAAAATTTTGCCATCACTTACAAGTTCCTAAAAAGAATGAATATACATGACCGTATTATTATGTAAACCCTAACTCCACCAATTTTTTTTTTTGAGATTTTGTATGCAATTTTCATGATTATTTTAATCCAAGGGACCCGTTGTCTCCGACGGCTCGTTGCAGAATAATTGCATATCGATAGATTTCTCACTGCCATTTACCTTTGGTATCTGCACAACTGAGCGTATGTCGACAAAATGGGCTGTGTGTCTTATTCCGAAACAAACTTTTTCCATTAACTCATTGTAATTTCTACACGCTTTGCTCTTCGCCCTCTAGCTAGTATTTAGGACTGCTCACGTTTGTTTTCCAAGCATTTTTGTTGTTGGTTAACAGTTATACAGACCACTGAGGATGGATAATAAAGAGTTGGCCGACATGCAGCTGGTGTATTGGTTCACTGAGTGCAATGGAACGACGGTGCATCGACGCTATGCTAAGCTTGAAACAATTATATCGATTAGTTGTTGGATTATATTATGTAACTGTGTATGTGCAATTATGGAGCGTGTATTCTGTTTTATTAAAACTCCCTGATGGGTGACAAGAAAATTAGATTTTAGTGGTGTGTATACCAAAAAAAGCAAAACGACGTGTTAAATCAATAAACTATTCTAACAGGTGTATGTTCATAAAAGGAAAACGTTTATTGAAAGCTGGCTCATGCTTGGGGCAATTGTATTTGTAACATGTAAAAGCTGTACGGGAGTCCCCCGCAACGGAAGTAGAACAGTGAGATGGAAAAGGCGGTTTTGGCGGTCGAACTGATCGGCTCCTTTGTGTGAACGGCACGCACTGTGTGGCTAGCCGTAGCACGGTGAACTTCGAGGGTGCTAAGAGAGGCCACTGGAATCTACTTTAAAAAGGATTTGCATCGGATGTCGATCTGGCTTTTATTTGCTATTCTCGGCATAAAGGAATGGCTCTATTATGTTGAAAATCCGATTCCAAGAAGAGATTTTATGGGGCATTACAACATGAAGAGCCATGAGTACAGTCATCCGCCATCTCGCTTGCCACCAATCTTCGCCATTCAAGTGTTTAAAAGTGATTTCTTGTCTAATGTGAAATGAGGAGTAAAAGGTAAAGTAAAATCAACAAAAATAAATTTGGGTACGATTTTTCTAAAGCATCCTTCGTTTATTACCAAATATAGTTTTGTAGGCTTACTGTGCAAGATTGTGTGAATACTACTGTCGATAATTCCTGCTTCACAGGTGATAAAAAAGCGAGTAAGTTAAGCTCATTTTAAAAATAATGTGGTTTTGATTTCTGTAATTATTGGTCCCTTTTTCGAAGTTAATTAGTCCTAGTGTTGACTTTTACTGTCTTGCAAAGGAAATTATGACTACTCCAAGTGAAGTGAATGATTACCTTTTTGAATTAGTCTTTTCTACTGTAATAATCAGAGTGCTTGACTAGTGAAACTATACTAGTTTATGGGTCTCCATTATATTGTTCACCTGTTGGAAAAAAAAACTGGTCTATAACTGTTGCTAAGGAACAAAGATATATGTAGCGAAATTTAAACATTGTATTTATAATATTATTAATCTTTATTTTCTTTTTTTCGTGTCGGTTGGGATAAAAGCCTGCCATTTCCAAATTTAGTTCTGCAATTCATTCAATAACATTTCAGTATTTGTTTGGGTAATGCTTTTGATTGTAGCTGTCTTTAGTATGAGCTTGGTGCAAATCTACTCCCTATTATTTATAGCTGTATGTGTTATTGGTAACTGCTGCTACACACAGTTCTGAGTGCACTGTGTCAGTTTGTATCCTGTTTGCCATTTAAAGGGAAGTTTCAACGAAAGTAACTTTAATAACCAATGGTCAATTTTCTGAAAGGTATATTTCCAAATTAATGTACCGAATTGGGCTGGCGATAGAACATTATTTTCATTCACTTATGATTTTACCACTTTAATTAACTCCCAAGGTTAAAGTCCGTTGGGTTTTCGGTTAATTTCACCATATTTAAAATAATAGTCTGATACCTTTGTCCATTAGACACACATGCGGTGAAAATTCAAAATCCTCTCACAGGATAACATTAGCGTGTTTCACGGGACGTTAGTGTTATAAGTGACTTTTTCCGTGACAGGACTGAAGGTTCGGTTGTTAGGGAAGAGTAACATACATTCAAGTGTTATACGCTGCGCTTTGTGTCAGGATATTCGATAGTCTTATCACTAGAATAAAGATAGTAAGGGAAACATTTTTTTTCTTTCTTTTGGCCTTGTCCCGCCTCACACAGTGCCGGCCGTGGTATTACGAATTTGGCAGTTTTAGTTACAGAGGGTGGCTGGATGGCCTTCCTTCCTTCACCTTTAACCCCCTGGGATATGTAGTGTTCACCAGCAGTCTGTGTCTAGTGTGAGACGTGAAACAGTGTGAATGTTTTCAAACGTCTGTGAGTCGTTGAACCGAGGCGAAGCATAGGGCCTGGGCCAGTACTCACCTGGAGGGATGTGGAAAACCGCCAAAAAACCACATCCAGGCTGGCAGGTAGACCGGCCATAGTCGTTAATGCGCTGGGCGGATTCGATTCGGGGCCTGCGCGCCTACCTGAGACCAGTTTCCTGTATCAGTCCTACCTACTAAGGGCTCGAGGCTGATGAAAAATAGTCGATAATCGGTCGAGCGAGTGCTTCTTAGTCACAGGTTTCGTGGATGAACTGCGTTTCCGAAGGGTAGTTCCAATGAATCTAAGCCCATAATCTACTTTACTATACATCGTGCCGCTTACTGTTAATCTAAATTGTCACTAAAAGTTTTTTTGTGGTTGTTATTGCTTTAAGTGATATACCACCAACAGCGTAATCGAAAAGTACGCTTGTTTCAAAGTAGTGCGTTACATTTAATTACGAGGAAGTTGTTCTGCCTGTGCGTGACAAAATGCCTTTAGTCGGCGGGTCTTGCAGCACGTTTCTACAGATGTCTCGCTGTACCAACCTTCTGTATAAAGGAAAATCGACTATCACAAACTCTTTCGTCATGAAAGGTGCCAACAATTGCAGACCTCGTTAAGAATTTATTAATCACTACAGCGTGTATTTACACCGACTGACGAAAATGTGAAGCATAAAAAAAAAATCGTAGGATGTAAATGTTCTCGTAACTTCGTATACATGCACACGATTGTCGGGTACTGTGTGTAGATGGTAAGGGTTGCCATTCACTGTAGCAGGTAGGATGACGACTCGAGTGCTTTTTGTTGTTCGTGTTTTGTTTAGTTACCAGGTCTGGTGAATTGTGTAAGAGACGTGAACAGCGCAAGCTTTTCAGTGATCACTGTGAAGGACAAGGATATGCCGCATACCACGTCAGACGCAGTTATCAGCATGAAACATAATCAGAAAGGGGCCTCAGTTTGCGTCTCTATATAGCCATGTGTACGAATGCTACGATGTTCAATTTAGTGGGGCATACGGGTGTGACAATGACCCGATATCGGATTGCATGGGAAAGCCTCACTTATATTCGTTCTAAGGTTTCCCGTCTACCACATCCGACCATCACAAGCAAGGATCACAGTATTTTGCATCAAGTACGTCGCAACTCCTTCATATCTATGGCTCCCGAGCGGGAGCACGTGATGAATTCCCTGTAAGTTCGTGTGTCACCTGGCTCCATTGGTCGGAGAGTAGAAGCAACCTCACTAGGGAACTGCCGTTCCTTGCGTAGGCTGCCATCCAACCCTCAATACAAACGGCTCCGTTTGGAGTGGCGCTGTCATCGGGAAGCATGGATGAATGGACTCGCACTGTGTGCTACGAGGGTTCGCTGTTCTGCACCACCACAGATGATGAAACTTCCTGGCACATTAGAACTGTGTGCCGGACCAAGACTCGAACTCGGGACCTTTGCCTTTCGCAGGCATGTGCTCTACCATCTGTGCTACACAAGCACGGCTTACCTCCTATACTCACAGCTTCAGTTCTGCCAGTACCTCGTCTCCTACCTTCCAAACTTCACAGAAGCTCTTCTGTGAAACTTGCTGAACTACCACTTCTGGAAGGAAGGATGTTGCGGTGACATGGCTTAGCCACAGCCTGGATGATGTTTCCAGAATGAGATTTTCACTCTGACATGAAACTTCCAGGCAGATTAAAAGTGTGTACCGGACCGAGAGTCGAAATAGGAGACAGTTAATCTGCCAGGAAGTTTCATATCAGCGCACACTCCACTGCAGGGTGAAAATCTCATTCTGGACCCCAAATGATAATTGAGAAAAAGAATGAAGGGTCCATAGGGAGATACAGCAGAGTTACTCGTACAGTGATGTTACTCCCGTTGTCGTGGTGTTGGGCTGGATATGGCTTTAGGTTACAGCTTGCAGTAGTTGAGGGAACTCATACGTCGAAACCATACGCGAATGAGATCCTGCGTGTTCAAGTATTACCTCCCATGTGACATTATCGCACTGCCACTTCTTTCTTTCTTCACTCGACTTTTGACCGACCACGTCTCTCTACGAACTGTCTGCTTTACGTTGAAGTACTCTCGTAGCCAACATCATCCCCTGACATGTCCCCCCCCCAGAACGTGTGTGAGCACGCGTCAACTGCGTCCCCGTGTCAGTATACACGATATCGAGGACCAGATACCACAGCTATGGGTCAGCCTGCGTCAAGAGACGATGCAATGGCCGTATTACACCCTTGCAAATCCAATCAGTTTATTCAACCAGGAGGGGGTTCAGCTTCAAGCCGATGAGTGAGTTTATAGTGCCAAATCTGACTCGATCACTGAAATAATACCCTGTTAACTCCAGAAGTTTCATTTCGTTTCCACCCCCTTTGTGTTTAACTTTTCTGTGAGGCTTTATATTTGAGAAAGTGAGATGCCGAGAACAATCTTTGATTTTGAACTTTCATGAAGTATCTACTTACATATAACCTGTATTTAAAATATCTTAACTGCGATTTCTAGTGGACTTCTGGTACAACAATCCTGAAAAAGGCAACGTTTACTTCCAGATTTACTCCAGTTTGATTTTGCCTCTTATCTATGAGCGTCGTCCGTGCTATAAGCAATAAGACTTCATGAAATAAATTCTCGTTTTACTGATAATTAAAAAAAACTATGGATTGCTATTACAGTATCTAGGGCACAAGGCATTTATTTGAAGAAAACTTCGTCATCGGTACCTTTTATTTCAGAAGTACTAGGCATAGAAGTTTCGGGAATTCATCCTGTATACGACATCAAAATCAGCGAAAACTCGTAAGTTCATAAATTCCCTCTGATACCCGTCCTATATCTAGCGTGTTACCTCGTTCCTCAGGCAATTTCTCTGGGTTAAAAGAGAGTAGAGAAAAAAATCCGAGGTGAGGTGAGATCCAGAAGCTACTGTGCCTAAAGTGTTGTGTAATGACTGTGACAGAGAAATACGAGAATTAACGATTGGTTTTTAGAATCTTGTACTGAACTAATTAATTACGTACGTTGTTTCGACTAAGGAAAAATAATAATTCTTTTAACATGCTGCATGAATCTTACGGTTAGAGTAATCCACCACGTACTGCTCCCCTTCTTGGTCGAAGAAGATACCCAGTTTTTAATGACGGAGTCTCGTCTCTCTTTTCACATTTTCTTTATTAAATGGCTGCTTCAGATGTCCACTGAAAGGTAAGTAAAGAGGTATCCAACACGCTGTCAGCACAGTGCTCTCGCGTACTGTAAAAAGAAATCCTTGCTATAATATTGATGTAGATTACAGTTTATTTTTGGTCTTTTGCTGGGCGAGGGTGTACCTAGTAGGGTGTCATGGAGAAACCTTGTAGTGATGCCATCAGAACCACTTTTGTTGACCTCTGTGAGCATAAATATATCTTGGTAAGCACGAATTAATTTTTCACGTATTTCACATGCTCCTATAAACCTGTGTTGGTAAATGTACTTGTTTGTCAAATTTTAATTCCTATGTTATTCTTCTAAAGTAAGACTGTAGAAAGTAGGGAGAAATATGAACGGAGGAAGTCGCAAAAGTCAAATGTATGTACCACGTTTCGAAAGGAATTAGTCTGAAAACTGACAGAGATTCTCAGAGATGGCAGTGTTCGGAATTAATTGTGATGATTTGTCAAGATGAACTGTGTTTTACTTTGCATTCATCAGACAGCAGAACGCTAGTGACTATGTTTTCGGGATTGGTGGTAATCTAGCAGTCACTGTATCAAGAAAGTTTAAAACTGATTTTTTTTATCAACTACCTCTGAGGAATTTACCAAAGGTCAGTTTTAAAGGCACCCACGATACAGTAAGTGCTTTGCCTTGACCACTGGCGTGTAAGGATACGAAGGATCTACATTATGTTAAAATGATCACAAAAGAGGCGAATTTTCTGAGGTTATCCAATGCAGGTAGAAAATATATGCAATTTATAATAAGTCGTCTTATAATTTATAAAAAGTCGAGCATTTATTATATATATATATATATATATATATATATATATATATATATATATATATATATATAAGCAATTTATAATAAGTCGTCTGGTTGTTTATGTGTTCAATGTAACTATTTTGCAAATCGAACTAATACACATTAAGTCTGAAATTTCTTGCATGAATTTACTACAGCAGTAACAACTCTTCAAGGCTCCAATTTATTTGCTTGTTTGGCGAAATTAAAAATGTTACGCACTGGAGGAAATCGGTAATCTGCGCCGTATGGCACCGTTGCGAAATTCAATATACGACAGTTGCCATGTAACTTAAACTCAATTCTAGCCTGCTGTGGAAGTTACATTAGAAGATATTTGTTACTTTTTACTACACATACCAGGTTCGCCGTGGAAAATTGAGTAACTTTTATTCTATAGCATTTTATCCGTAAGTCTCTATTGTTTTGTGATACGATGTTTCATTTCCAACTGTGATTAGTTTCATGCTAAAGATACCAAAATTTTCAGATATTGAATATTTTACTGATGATTCATCAGCGTGTAAAATAAAAGAATGTTGCAAATTCAAATTTTCTTTTCCAACACGAATTTATTTTTTGTTCTAGTGAAACCTGCAGTGCTTCACAATTGATAATATGTAAGGAAACTGGAGCCCTATGTCACTTTAGAGAGGGCTCCTACCGGTAGTCCATCTCCTCAACCTGCCCCACTACCTGTCCGTAACCTTCCCCCCCCCCCCCTCCCCCATCCTCTCTGTCCAGGTGCTCCTCTTCCCTCTCTCCCATCTCCTCATGCCTGCTCTGTCCGTCCATCCCTTAATTCGCTTTATGTATGTCCATTTCCTGCCTCTCCTCTGTCCATCTCTTCGTCCCTGTCTCTCTCTCTGACCATGAGCCTTGTTTCTTGTTAATGCAAATTTTCATTCTGTAGCAGTGTTCTAATCATAAACCAATAAGCCATAAGTACTAATTTCCTGTTTCACTGTTATATGCTTTATACTATCTATATTCTAAAGTCTCTATGTGTCCAAACGTTTCTTACAGTAAAGTGTAAAAACGTGAAGTAAATCAGAAAGGTACATTTTGAGATTAAAGGTACTATGTCTCCCGTTTATCTATAATCATAAAAACCAAAATGTAAATGCTCGTTTGGTCAAAATCGTGTACCTCTGAACGTTCTTGTCCGTTTACTTTGAAATTCTTACACAAACAGGCATTCTAATACCAACATTTCCCTTTTTTTAAATTCATAAAACAAAATATATTACACATATTGAAAAAAGGTATACAAAATCACTCCATATTCGCATATTCCAATGCAACGTTCTGTCAGAACTGCAAAGCATTTGGCCCAAAGCTTTCGCACATTCACGATTAGGAACATTTACATTGCCTACACGAAATTTCAAATCTCCAAAAATTTTTCATGATTGCTCAGAAACTTTGAATGTGAGGGTCATAAGTGAGTTAATGCACAGTCAGGGAAAAAATTGCTTGTAATGGCAATGCACGTTACAATTGCTATAGCGGTGGAAGTACTTGAAAACCTTACAAGGGGAACTACCCATCTCACCCTCCTCAGATTTAGTGGTAAGAGGGCCCAATGGACATCCCGTTAAGGCTGAACACAGATCTAGCATAAAAACAGGAAGAATGTGTACTGGACTACGAAAAACAAGAAAAAAATTAAGTAGTGAACTGTCCAAGGATATGAACTGCGATAGAGCAGAATGAAATGGCAAGTGCGTTACGGTTAAGTGACGACACGGTAGATCAGATTGGTCGGACAGAACTGACTGTTAAAAAACTGAGTGATGGGTTCAACGTCCGCTACCCGGCGCCATTTTTTTCGCTGTATTCAAATTTGTATCTGTGTTGTGGTGTAACGTCCGTTTGTGACAGCGAGGTGCAAGGTAGGGAACTATAACGGCAGTTGATTCTGTACAACTACTCTATTAGCAGCGGAAAGGAAGTGGCTTTTGTTTGGGAACCGCAAACATTTGGTGATAAGGAAGCAAGTCTACCGAATCCGCTGCCGGAAAACAGGTCTGGTGTCTCATGCACGGCATTTGTCAAAGTAAGTGTGTCATATTACAGGAATCTCTTACCGATGGACCTAATTTATACGCCTGGTAAGAGAGATATCCCTCCTTGCCAGGTTTAGTTGTTGGGGAGAATGTAAATGTTATCTCACTCAGGGAAATTATGAAAACAAATTAGTTTGTTAGATGAGGTGCAAAGAATGAACTCAATGGTTTCAAAATCTCACAAATTTCCGTCGATCTGTCAAAACATACGTTTTCAACGTTTTTAAAATTGCGTTCCGTTTTGGAAGTTTCAACTCTTGAATTAATCTGTTGTAACATAGTTCACACCCAGTTACTTTTTGTTTTCATTTCTGTGAGATTTCAGTGTGGTATCTCGCCTGCTCTCACCATTCATCACGTTTATATTGTACGGTAACGTATACTTACCACATAATTTTTCTGTAACCATTGTATAGCATGAGAACTGTCAAGTTTATAGAAAGAGAACTAACATTTCAGTGACCTGGCGGAAGGTTCTTAATGTTGCGAAAAAAACAATACATAAAAACAAAATGGCACCAGCGAGTTTTGAACACGACTCGTCCGGTTTATAGTCAAGCACTATGACCGCTTCATTTTTCAGTGTGTTCGTAATTTTTTTATCTCATTTTGTTCGTGCTATTTGTTCGGGGCGCGCGTCCTATGATGCTTCTTCAAGTTCAATATCGTTCCATTACGTCAGTTCTTTGATTACATAGAGAGGCCAACTTAACCAAGGTGTACTTTAAATGTGAGCTCAATACTGCAGTGTTAAGTTTTGACCGTTTACTATTTCTGTTTTGCTCTTGGTTTTCTCAGTTCAGTACACCTTCTTTCTGTTTTCATGCCTGATCTGTGTTCAGCTTTTGAAGCGCTATCCTCTGGGCATTCTTACCACTTAAACTGAGGGGGGTACGATGAGGAGTTTCCCTTGTAAGAACCTATCGTACTAAACAACAGCTTGCGTTTCATGCCATGTCTGGAGAATACTAAGAAGAGTAAGGCCGTATTTAAAAGTTCTCACAAAGATAACTCCTCTCGTCAGAAAAGGAACGCCATTAATTCATCAGGAACAATGGTTCCGCGAGAGATGGGCATGCAGAGTGTTCGTCGGAGAATAGAACTGTTACCTATATACTTCGGCTTATGGAGTACCAACATGGGTCATATTATTATTGTGCTGGTCAACGCATCAGATTTCTTTTTAAAGCAAGTGCAAACAACGTTTTAGTTGGTACGTTAAAAAAACGGCACCATTCACGTTGATTTGCAGAGCGTCTCAGATCTTCTAGCACAGGAGGCTAGAAAGTCTACACAGCTTGTCAAGAGGTGCACACTACTCGCAAAGACTGCTAAGTGAGTTATAAATGTGTGTTTTGTCCAATGTGCGTTCCGTGCACTTACATCAGGATATTAATTTAGGTAGACTTCAGCAGCTCGGTAAAGACAACACTATTCATCTTTATTTAAGCATGATAAACGAAGAATATGAATCTGTTATGTAAATGCAATACCAAGATGATCAAGTCGTGAATGACAGGTACAGTACACGCTGCTGTACATTTTACTGACGCTACAATAACGAAAAAACCTGTGTGTACGATAATGTACACACTTTCCTGGCATCTGGCAAGTAAATGTTATAAGTACGCTTTCTTAACTGAACTTAGTACTTCAAATAGAACACATATGCAGTCAGGAAATTGCCTTCAATCGAAGCAAAGCAAAAGTGATCGTGTGCCATCTGTCGCTGTACTTCTCGTAAGTACATGCTGTATGCACCTCTCTACTCCATTTTCACATTAGGAACAGGAAAATAAGCTTATATGTTCTGCTGTAGTGCTTTTCACACATAGCATTCCCAACCGTGATAAACAATAATTGATGTGGCGTCTTCTGTCATCGTCCAGCGCCCGGGACATGTTCCGGTGTTTGAAAGTACAGAGCTGAGAAACTTTGCCGGTGGACTCCGGAGACGCTATACAAAAACATTTGTTCTTTGTTTTATTCTTTGAGTGTTGATTTCTGTTCCAAGTTCTACTCCTTGGCGAAAGCTGAATCCAAGTGTGTTAGATACGGAATAATTTACCTTGCTGAACTTTTCTCTCACCTTCGCACGAAATATCGGTATCAGTGTATTATTGTCTGTTCCGACCGCAGGGTCTCGTTAATAAATTATTCTATCAAGCTGAGACAAGCCTACTTCTCTTACTGAGCCTACAAGCACACGCACATGTTAAACCGTCGATCGTGGTAATTCAAATCGGTACCGACAATTCAAATAAAAGTTATAATTATATAACATTCATTAGTAACTGCTTTCCTTTGCAGCGTATGAAATTTCTGTCGTCATCCGCTAGATGGGACTCTCAGTTTGACGCAACGAGAGCGCCACGATGCTCGTAGCGGAACGGCTGTGAAGCACAGCTTGCTGTTTCGCCGCTTGGAGCGCTAGCAACACGCGGGGTACAACCTTAGCCCAAGAGATGGCGCACCAGTGCTCCCCGCGCATTGACGACATTCTTCGATGTTGCACGGTATCATTACTAGGTGGCGGAGCAGTTCAGCCTCTAGGTCGCCTGCTAAGTTGGCATCCAGTAGGGTGTCGGACTTTGGGAGGCGCCAGATTTTGAATGCCTAACGTGTACAGCCCAGTCAGTGTTTTAAAAGGAATTTTGACTGTGATTTGGGATAATGGTTGCATGATTTGACCTTGTAAACCACAGGAGTGCGTACTTAAGAAATATATAACAGTTTCTTCGCATTTATTTAAATACAAACTTTGACTTATTATATACATTTTTTTCTGGTACAATGGTGTAATGATATTCGTACATTTTTTGGGAGACTTTTCTGTGATGCTAGCTTATCATTACGCCCTAGCTGAAATTTGAGAGTGCTGAGGACGTTATCTAAATCCAGCTTCTTGTATTGCGTCAGGTTAGACCGGTTATAACATACATCAATGTGTTGTTCCTTTGTATTACCTTGTGTCTTATTCAAGTATGGTCTCGATTTTAAGCCGTCTCTTCTACCATTCACGTTATGTACAAACACATTCGGTGACACATTTGAGCTTGTAATGTTTCAAACGACTAACAACTATTTAAAGCGTCAACAGAATCTATACATAGCCACGGTCAAAATAACATTCAATTCTACTTCGGTCTGTGTTCACCAACTATCAACACTTCCACATACAGGACTAAACCGTCCTTCCACCGACCTGGAGAAATTGCTGTACAGCGTCCTAAAACACAATTTCACCATAAAATCAATCTCCAAAGCAAAGCTACGAAAAAATTACAGAACATGGTTACTATATGTCCTCTATGAGATTACTAACAGGATATAAATTTATATCAGTATGAGGTTATTTAATTGCTTTTAGCGAAACTGAAGTTATGTTCAAGGTTTCTTCATACTGAAATTACGATTTCACTCATGCAACCAGTAAAAGAAAATCACTAAACTATCATTGCATTTATGGTTTTACAGTAGCAGTGGAAAAGTACTCCTGTTACAACAGAAGTAATGCAAATATGTTCCTGTATATGTTGACATATTCTGACTGAAAAGTGATGTATCTGCTGCGTCATTCTACTTTCCTCAGCGCATTAAAGGTTCTTCGACAAGTTTTGGCATACGACAACATTGGTATTGTTAAATGCAACTCACCTCGTTCTCCCAAAAGCTCCTGTAGTTGTATCTCATTTGCACCCTCTAGTCCATCGCTGTAAGCCGCTCGTACTCACAACTCACATTTATTATTTCTCACTCTCTTCACTCCAACTCATTGTCATTATCTCATTTTGTCACTGTGTCCCCTCCCTCCCTCTCTCTCTCTCTCCCTCCCTCCCTCCCTCTCTCTCTCTCTCTCTCTCTCTCTCTCTCTCTCTCTCTCTCTCTCTCTTATTGGTGAAGTCTCATTCCTTCATTCCTAATGCTGCTGTGTCTTCTCATAGAGACTCTGTCTCTCATTATCATTGACTCTCATCTACTTCCACTTTCTCTTTATTCCTCGCCCCTGGCACTGTTTCCTTCACACTTTTCCTAGGATCGATCTGTCACTGTCAATTACGTTCCACTACAACTGTGTCCTTCTCTTTCTCTCACGCTGTCACTGTCTGCTTCGCTCTTTCCATAATACAAACACAGTCAACTATGTTCTAGAATTTATTGCTTTTCCTTCTCTTTGTGACTGCCTCTGTCATCTCCTGTCTCAGCACAAAAAAAGCGAGAATATGTTTGCATGCCAGAGTTTTTGAAAACGTTTGCTATGTCTTGAGGAAAGTAGAATGAAGCAGCTGGTAGCCCACAATTCTGTCAGATCTTTTAAAATGAGGAGGAATGTATTCGCGTTTCTTGTGCATCGATAGGAGCATATTTCCGCTACTTCCCTGCTGCAGCAGGGCATAACTCATATGAGAAGAAATGCCAGGTAAATTTAAATAGTTTAACTATGTGAAATTGAACTAATTGAAACTAATTTTACACCTGAGACGAGCTTTTACACGGAATCAATTTTCCATGTGCTTAACAACCACAACGAGGTGTTCCAATATGATAACGGAATCACTTTACAACATAGCTTTGCTGGCTACGTCACTTTGTAAACAACATTTTGTCTCATGCCGGATTTTACGAACGTACTGCTCGTGTACAGGTAAAGAGTACCTCGGAAACGGATAAAACTGTGAAGAAAATTTTCAATGCCCTAGAGATCGTGAATGTTAGAAATACTTCGCAAAAGTTACATCCATTTTCTGTTTTGGTACCAAACACAAATTTTTCACGTGTTTCTCCATACAGGATACAGACTATTTGAAAAAGAGGAGATGACACTTCTAGATAATGCCTGAAGAACATATCGCTAAAATGTGAGCAGTTTGCTGTGTATTTGTTTCCGCCTTGTATCGGATATGACGTGTAGCGTAGGGTAATTTTGAATCTTTCCACCCTGTAAATGGAAAAAGATATCAAGAAAAGTTTCATTGCTGTCCGATATCGAGATCTTAGGAGTATACCATAAAAATCTTAGTCATTTTCTGTTCATAGCCGTCTTGGAATCCTCGACTGGGTTTTGCTCCACTGGTGACAGCGAAAATATAGTAAAAATCCTTTTTCATGGGGTTTTCCCCACGACCTAATGGTGCCTCCATAAATGCCACCAAACACATAAAATAAAAAGAGAATCAACCTATTTGCTCGATTTGTGTAGGCTTTAGAATGTGTTTAATATTCGTATTTGACCGAGTACTGTACGTCAGTAAGAGTAGGGCGGACGTTCCGTTGGGTATACAAATGGTCCCTACCGCAAGTGCTGTCCAAAGCACCGGACACTACCGTTTCGTCATGAGTAGAGTCCGAGATATGAACACTGGAAACTCCCCTTTTCACGAACGGCGTTTAGGAACATATTCGGGTAGCTATGTTGTCGCACTTATACCGATACGGTAAATCAGTCTTAACACATAGCACTGCGTTTCTGACGTAACAGATGCTATCTAGCGACCATAAGATGGATGACATTTAAAAAATGTTTAATATCAACCTATATCTAGTTTAAAAATACAATTAATTCCCAGAATTAACGTAAAAGGGCTACAAGCTATCAGTTTCGTAATTGAACTTGTCAGTATACCCACACGCAAAAACTTGGTCTCTTTAATTTGTTTGTGCACTTTTAGGAAGGCGGGCTGTCACGTTCCCTTTCAGGCGTGTCACAGTGTAATGAGAGTGAGGCAGGCTGGTTTTCATTGAGAAATATTGTGGAGGGCGTTACCACTTCCAGCATTTTCCTAACATAACAAGAAAACATTTAATGCGTTAGGGGGTTGGGAGCCATTTTCAATTTTGTACAGGGACGATACGTGACTGACAGAATACCGAAGGCTAGAGCGTATGTATCTGCATCTGTAAGTTTGTGCAAAAGAACAGCGGCTAAGGCCAGCTCGAGGCGTGTTTCGGTGTATAACACATTCCGTCGACTCTTATGTAAAAGTAAATTGAACTTAGGAACAGACGTTGCCATTATTCTAGTCGACGCAAGAATAGGCTCACGATATGTGATGAAAGTGACTCCATCATTATTTCCGTCATTATTATTAATAGTATTATTTTCCTATAATTTTGTCTCACTTTTTATTATTATTTGTACTATATTTATCATTATTGTGACACAAGACATGTACTACAAATCAGGACAATAGCAGGTACATATCCTGGATTACTGGCATTGGATTAATATTTACGTGAATATCACCTCGACACATTTGGTAAAACTTTTGATTCTTAACAACATCTCAATTTGGCAGTTCCAGGTCTCTGTGAGCTTGCCGTAATTAAGTTGGTGTGGCTGTCATAGATCGTACCGTATTCTTTCATGAACCTCTTTCTTCCTCTCTGTACTGTTTTCTGCGTACAGTTCTCTCAGCTCGTCAAAACATTGTGATCCGTCACCGATATTTCAGTATGCTGAAGCGATATTGGCTATTCAAGCCATCCGTTCTGGGCAACGACGTTCTCTTCTCTTAAACCTGGGTATGAGTGGCGTGTAAATCAAAAGGATAGGTATAATTTTCACATTATGTAACACTGCCAAGCAACACAATTCGATAAAACTTGAACTCTACACAGAAATAATCTTTTCAGTGAATGTTGTTTCCCATAGTGCGATGGTCTTTCAATAAATAATGCAACACATTTTTTTCTCTGCAAATCATGGCTAAAAATGAGGAATTTGCTGTGGGACATCGTTGAATCTTCCTACATTGGCCTCTATAGCTTCATGTATTTCCAATAGGTGGCGGAGTTATACGAGCCTTCAAAATGGCATTTGCATGGGATGTATGTTCACAGCGGAGAATTGTCATTTCGTTTCTTTTGGCGAAAGCAAGATTGTCAGATGATCACAGACGCTTGCACAATGTCTACGGAGACATGGCAGCATACAAAACCACTGCGAGTCTTTGTGTTTGGTGTCTGTCGTCATCGCAGAAAGGTCGCGCGAAGTCCGATCTGAAACGCGTCGGCCGGCAGCATACATCTGTGACTGCTGCAATGTCGAAACGTGCGGACTGTGTCATTCGAGGTGATCGACTGATTACAATCAAACGCATCGCTGTCCAAGTGGACGTCTCTACAGATGGTGTTGACACATTAGTCAGTCAGCTGGGGTACTCAAAGATGGGTGACCGATATGTTTCGTGGCGTCTAACAGAAGGCAATACAGAATGCCTGCTTTGCCTAGCGAGAGATGTACATCACGGGAAGCAGAATGTGGATGATGAGGGAATTCGTGATGCACCAACACGTTGCCACCGCGTCGATCAGAAGGGTAGTGCCTTGCGGGGTACAGGACTCCCGACTTATGTGGCGTAAGTGAACGGAGATATTGTTGAAAAAATGGGGTTTCGTAGATAAACGCGTGGGCAATGATATGGCGTATTGGAATCTTCAATAAAATCAACCTGCTTTCAGAAAAAGAAGTGTTGCATTCCTTATTTAACGCCCCTCGTACTTGAAATGCCACATCTAGGTGCAGAAATCGCTCCTCGGGAGGTGTTGTGCAAATTGTGCCAACTCATTTCAAGTAGGTGGAGCTCTGTAGGTATCTATTACGATTCTTTACAAAATACCCTTGTATTCGAACTTTTATAGATATCTGATGATGGATAAATTTCGAAACGTGTCATAACGTCATACCTTGCCTGATGTCTAACTTTTATCTGTGAGACCCATTCAGCCTGAATGCACAACTACTGATTATCGTAATAATGTTCGCTTGCCTCCTGTACGGTCGCAAGGTTTTCAAGTAAGCTCGGTGTCGATGTTGAAGGAATCGTCGTTTAGGTGCTTTCTCCATATGGAGATATTTTTTTGCTTGAATATTGGCAAATGTCTGAAAATTTTTCAAATACAAAGATCATTGTGAGAGATATTCACTGTCAGTTCCAAAAAAGCACCGAGACTGATTTCATTCGTGGTCTATATGCGACATTAGAGAAGAAATTAACGGTCGGAACTTGAATTAACAATGTAAACAGCAGATATGTATTTTACGACTCAGTAGTATCCTGTCAGTATTAAATATTGAACATGCGGTGATAGTGTGTGAACGTTGTTGTGTCATAGGCTGTGACTGACAGTCAGTAGATTGATGACCAAAGCCGGCCGCGGTGGTCTCGCGGTTCTAGGCGCTCAGTCCGGAACCGCGTGACTGCTACGGTCGCAGGTTCGATTCCTGCCTCGGGCATGGCTGTGTGTGATGTCGTTGGGTTTAAGTCGTTCTAAGTTCTAGGGGACTGATGACAATAGATGTTAAGTCCCATAGTGCTCAGAGCCATTTGAACCATTTTTTTGATGACAAAAAAAACTCTAATTCTTATTTATTTACATTGACTGACTGCTCCGTCGGTTCTTGGTAGAATATTGTATACAGTATGAGTGGATCACACAGAACGCAGGTGTAATATTCTACAATATTTATTATTTGCTACATGAACATCTGACAATGTCTGTATATCGAAAGTTGAAGACAATATCCAGAACTTTTTGAAAAACGCAAATGTGTAATTACACTGAAAATGCAGGATGCGTGGACCTGCTACCGATATATAACTTTCTTATGGAATTGTATGTAAATATTTGTAATGTAAATGCTATCTTTTAATAAGTAATGTGTTTGTTTCACAGTATGTGAACATTTATGTAGAAGTCTCTTGACGTTTCATTGTATTTATCTGTGTTTTTCTGTGAAACTTATAAACTCTGGGAAAATCCAAAGAAATTGTTATTTGCATCGACTAGCAACGATAATAGCAATGCGGGTGTGTGGTAAAATCTTTGAGTGGGAAGTTGTTGCGCAGAGCACGCGGTGAGAGCGAGAGGCGGGTTCCAGCCCTTCCAGTGTGTTTAAGTGTGGTGTTAACGCTCTCACAGTAGAGAGTACCACTTTCGGCGGCATCATATACGCGCGCCGGCCGGATGTCTAGAGCAGCAGTACGAACAGTCGACGAGCGGAAGAGGCTGTATTAATTACGATTGCCACTTCCTGTAATTAGCTGTGGCTCCACAATATGCTACCGTCTTCAACAACAGCAGCAGTTCCAGCAACACAGATTCGTCGTCGGCTCCGAATTTCTTCGTATGCACAGAACGAAGTAAGACTCTGTTCATTGGTAGAAAGCATTAACGGGTAACCCAGCAGCACAACTGAATGTGATTTCATTGATAAAATTTATTTAAATAATAATTAGTTAAATGTCTCCTCATTGCCCCAACATTATCCCCAAGCAGGATCCTTCTTCCTTCTTTTCCTTATATACTGAGTTTTAAGGAAAAAACAAATTTAATAGTTTCAGCCAGTTAATTAATGAGTAATTTCACTTTTAAGAATTTTAGCCTCAATCATCTTTCAATTAACTATTGTACAACAGAGGTTTCAGTATATGACTAAAGTAAAGCAATTTCATTTTTCAAGATTGAGAATCAATCACTGGAAAAAATCCAAATCTAAAGAAATGCACAAATAAAGAGTGCGGAAGTTTTATTTATTTTTCATATAGCTTGGAGCACATGGCTGTTTGACTTAGTATGTATTCTAGTATTTTAATTCTGTTCAAGTAAGTAAAAAAGGCTCAGTTGTCAGACAATAATATGAAATACAATTTGCAAGATAAGTAATGGCAAAGTAAAAAGTGCTTGCTATTTTTTCTAAATTTCTTTGATGACGTTATGATGAGGCCACTGAAAGTCACTATTTACGTAACGAAGTTCAGTGCTAACAACTAGTTTAATTGCATATTTTCATATCATTACTCGATTGCCTTTTATCAAAATTTAATGTCAAACATAATGTTAGAGTGACTCCTCAGTTTTCTTTATCATTACGTACTCACTTAAAATTAGTGTCGGAAAAAACGTGGCAGCCTTTAGTTGCCACGTCAGTGTTTAATAATACATTATTTTCTTTCCCATCACCTTGTATAAGGCCGACCAGAGTGGCCGTGCGGTTCTAGGCGCTACACTCTGGAACCGCGAGACCGCTATGATCGCAGGTTCGAATCCTGCCTCGGGCATGGATGTGTGTGATGTCCTTAGGTTAGTTAGTTTAAGTAGTTCTAAGTTCTAGGGGACTGATGACCTTAGAAGTTGAGTCCCATTATGCTCAGAGCCATTTGAACCATTTCGAACCTTGTATAGATTCATGATCAGTGGTACCGCTTTCTGTCCAGCGTTGTTCGTGAGTGAATGCACAAAATAACTTTCATTTTCCAAATTATCTATGGTCATCAGTCCCCTAGAACTTGGAACTACTTAAACCTAACTAACCTAAGGATAACACACAACACCCAGCCTTCACGAGGCAGAGAAAATCCCTGACCCCGTCGGAAATCGAACCCGGGAACACGGGTGCGGGAAGCGAGAACGCTACCGCACGACCAGTTCTTTCCTGGAAAAAATCATTGCTGGTGACGAGATTTGGTGTTAACAATAGGAACCTGGTACGAAACAGTGCAGAAATTGCGAAAAAGTGTCATCGTTTTGATGACATACGCGGCAATAACCGTCGTTCAGGTAAATGTGATGCCCGTGTTGAACAATATCACAAAGAAGGAATTTTCTAAGACTTTTTTCTCTTTTTGTTATTAATCTGTGCTGTTTCTATTGAAAATAAAGTCCTGTTGGGTGTAGTCATGTTTTTCGTATTTCGGCATAGTCTTTGTTCCTTGTAGCACTTTAAGACATTGGCTCAAGAGACAGTAAAAAGCTAAAATTGAAAATGGCCTCGAGGAATTTTGGTAACACAGACCGAATAAGCTATCTGTGTGTCTGGGACAGGAAACTTACAACCGGTGACTACTGCCAGTAATGAATTGCAGCAGCAGGCACAGTGTGGCGCAAAATTGGTGTCTGAAAATTTTTCTCGACAGCAACATAACGTGAAGTGATAGATTCTTCTTATCATATTTATGCAATCTCAGACAAACTTGAATGATGTTCTAAAGAACACTAATTTAGACCGCCTGAGTCTCTCTGGAAATTGTAAGCCAATTTAAAACACACTTTCAGTTCGTATCCACATTGTGTATAGTGAATCTAGATGAGTTTGTTTTCATGTCTCTACAGTGTTTCCCCACAAACATCGCTCCATTTACATTGTGGTGCAAAAGGCGTGTTAGAAATATATTTGTCTACTGGGGTTTAATTGTGTTCCAAAATGATTCCCCTTCTAATATTGTTGTACCGTAACACTGAAAATTATGTAGCTTACTCACAGATGTCTCACTCCAAGTTTCAGAATGGGAGCACTAAGACTGGAACAATGTTTATTTATCACGAGGATATTTAACGTAAATTTTGCAGTATCGCTATGGCGACACGCGCACTCAACAGCACATTTGGACCAAGAACACCACCATCCGGAATGACGACTTGTCGGTGAGATTAAAGTACAGAAATGGAACAAAATTGTGATGACAAATCATAAGCGTTACTTGATACACACTGTGTAATGTTTGCCATGTCTCTGTAACAATTTGTTGAGTTTTTTTGAGACGAGCACATCCCAATGTGATTGAATGAAGGACTTGTCCGAACGACCACCCTCAGTTGTAACCCTGGAGAATGTCAAACGGGAGACAACCATAGTCAATGAGGAGGTCACAATCCATGCAGCACAGTGGTTCAAATGTCACAAAAATATCTCAAGAGGACAGTGAAAGAGGAACAATCTTTTCCGTCACAAAATTCCACTGATACCACCTTTGAAGGACACGGAGGTGGAGCGGCGATATGCTTTTCAAACGAGATGATTAAGGTCTTTGAAACTGGAACATTCGATCCGGATCAGATTTTGTTTAGTGGTGAGGTATACTTCCATCTCAGAAATAGCGCAGTGGTGCCATTTCTGTTTGTTGACTTTCTTCTTGAAGATCTGGTCTTTCCAAAACAATTCATCTACTCATAAAAATCAGGGCAAACCTTCGACAATATGTATCAAGTTATGCTTAAATTTTGTCTTCACATTTTTGTTGCATTTCTGCGCTTTAATTTCAGCGACGAGTGTTCATTCTGAATGGTGCTGTTCCTGGACCAAATGTGTCATTATGTGAGGAGGCGGGTGGAAAATAAAGTTATTTTATATATCTTTTGTAATGCCGTTCTCAACACAGGCTCTTTAACTACAATGTTGGCAACCAGAAAGCGATCGGCAAAAACGTGATGCCTGTAATTAGAGTTCACTATGCCCACTCTGATGGTGAATAAAACTTGTTGGTCATTGAAGTTCATTGCCCTGAGTATTTAGGATCATGCCTGGGATTTATAGAAAATGCAGTTTACTATAACAATTTTCGCTATATTCTGAAAACGATAAAGCGTAAAATTCCAGACAACTGATTACCTGTTTCAGCTATTGAGGTATCACAGCTCTTCATAGTCCATCGCGCGGATCCTATTAACCCTAGGATGCGAAACAGTTCAATAACCGTTATCGATATAAATGTTCAAAGTGAATGCTCGCCAAAATTTGATGTTAGTACTCCTCAAACGCCACGGTAATAATCGTAGAAAGTCTGTCCTGCGGCGACACGAGAAAATACGACTTACGCAAACTGAGAGTAAATGACTGGAGTCGTTCCGCAATTAACTCTTTACCCCAATGCGAACTCAGTGTTAAGTGCATATCGAGTTACGTAATACGGCATCCAAGGCTTTTCCTTGCCGCTGCACAAACACGACGCGGCTTCCGACACCGAGTGTGCGCTGATACGAATCTAGAAGAGATCTGGGGCCTTACTCTAGCTAGCAGCGGTCTTATTTATATAGCCGCTGTGCGGACCGCCGAAGGCGCAGCCGACATAATTTGCCTTCTTCACCGTCCGCTAGGGCTTGCAAAACAGCACTTCAGGTTACTAAATAATTAATTGCTTCATTCCTTAAAGGCCAATGAACACACGAGTTAATTGTGCACTTAGCACACAGGTAAGTATCTATAGTAAAATTCTAATTTGACTAGGTTATATACTATTGGAGAGAGAATTACTTTAGTTGTACTGCACGCAATAGATGAGGTCTGAACTTGCCCTTTGGAGAGACGCTACCGCTGTATTTTTATAACTACCTTATGAAAACTTCTCACATCTTTGTTATTATAGCGTATCACCATTCTACCTAAATCTAAACATCCTAGCTTTATCTGATCACTTACTTAATCTATCTTGCTTGCAAACTTTTAGGTCACAAAAACAGAAAATCATGAATTTCAACGAAAATATTGCTTTGTGAGATCCAGCATGCTGTTCCCATTAAATTAAAATGAAAAAGGAATTTGAATGTAAATTTTGAAGTTTCTAGCTCCTTTCTGTTGCGTCGATGATTTTTACGTAAAATATCCAAATTTCGAAAATGTTCAAGTTACCAAACTGAATCTTAACACATTATTATTTTAGCATCACTCCGGACACATTATCAACTTTTCCGATTATTTACTTTACTTTTAAGGTATTTTGCAACATTTGTGATGTCATAGCTAGTTACAGCGCAGTGGGATGGCTCACAATGGAAAGCATATGAATTCTATATGGCGCGAGTAGGCTGCTTCCCTACAGTTAGTTAGAATCCACACGTTCCATCTGTGGCTCCACCTCACCACCAAAATGTTACGATTGGTGCACAATGAGCTCAAAGTCGATTAGTGGGTTCATTTTTATTGACAGCCCTACCACAGCATACAAGTACCGACAGGTACTGGAACACGAATTTGTATAGGTTGCACAACGCTGTCGATTGCTTCGAAAGAGCTCGTTCATGCAGAATGGAGCATGTCAACGCTGTGTTGCTGATGTCTTCGATTTCAGGAGACGTTCAGAGATGAGATGGTCGCCCTGGACACATCAGAGTTCACTGGAATTGATTTCCTCCTTGTAGGTCGATCTCAACCAGTGTTATTAGTTCTAATGCGGTTATCTGAAAGACACAGTATTCAAAAGTGCATCTGCATCATCGCAGGAGATAAGTATTACAATTTCCAGAGAGACTCAGGCGGTCTAAATTAGTGTTCTTTAGAACATCATTCAAGTTTGTCTGAGATTGCATAAATATGATAAGAAGAATCTATCACTTCACGTTATGTTGCTGTCGAGAAAAATTTTCTGACACCAATTTTGCGCCACACTGTGCCTGCTGCTGCAATTCATTACTGGCAGTAGTCACCGGTTGTAAGTTTCCTGTTCCAGACACACAGATAGCTTATTCGGTCTGTGTTACCAAAATTCCTCGAGGCCATTTTCAATTTTAGCTTTTTACTGTCTCTTGAGCCAATGTCTTAAAGTGCTACAAGGAACAAAGACTATGCCGAAATACGAAAAACATGACTACACCCAACAGGACTTTATTTTCAATAGAAACAGCACAGTTCAGAGGTCATCTATATCACAGAGTCTGTATGACAGTGGGTGTGTGGATACTGAAACAGGATCGGAAGAAGCCTTACTATGTGACTCTTTAGCCAAGACGGTTGTTTCAATCGTTACACTTTCAGGTGTGTGGGTAATTGAAGAGCTTATCCACATTTGTATCCTAAAATTTGATCAATGAAAAACATATTTGCCTTCTGATTGCTAACAACTGCATTGTTGAATCCCACTGTGGACATTGGCATCTTATCCATCACTAGAGTTTATTTAACGACTAAACCACCATCTCTTACAGGTGTCGCATCATGCAGCCTTCGAAATTATTGTGATAGATCCTCCGTCAACTCAAAATGTATCGAGACTGGATAATATGCTGTCAGTCGCTTTTTTGTTTTATGATACGATGTACTGTCCCACTAAGTACTTTTAAAGTCACTGCTGGCTGTTTACCAGATGGAGATATTACAGGAACGTAAGACTGTGGTGGTGGCAGCTGAAATGACTGAAATTTAGGTAAACATATTATTTTCCTTTCAAATACTGCTCATAATACAGATAATCATCTGCTTATGAACTTCGGGACTAGTTAACACTATAATATATCGTACCAAAATATATAAAAAGCTGTTGACAACATACGTATTGTGTATACACAAATCACCAAACCAATGTAAGATGTATTTATGGCATCAGAAGGTAATTAATGCACTGCAGCCCTTTGTCACCATTATCGTTTCTAGCGATCTACTTTTAAGATATCTTACTAGGCTTAGACAGCCAATAATATTTTTCTTCCCGAAACAGATATTTCCCATAATGTGTCGCTTTCACACTGTCATAATTAAATACCGTCATTAATCCTAACAGAATAAACGTTCATAAGGGACTTTTAAGATAATATATTTCACTATAAATTTAATTGTTGGTCTTCCCTTGAAGTCAATGAGCGTTTTGTATACAAGCATTGAAGTATATAGGTTACTACAATTACAGTTTTAGATGCATTCATCGGCTACCAAACTGTTGTACCGTACCCATACTTCACCTTACAGAGTTACTTCGCGAACATTTGTGACTGTACTCCAGTGGCTCTAGGTACTTTTCTCTAGCAGAAGCGCCTATGTTATGTATTGTACTACAGGAATATTAGCAAACTACGAACTATCTACCTCATTTGCTTCCAGATGATGTCTAGCAGGGAAAATATTTCATTCATCAGTATTTTACAGTTTTGGGAGTGCTTGAAAGTTTCAGCAGTTATCAGTGTTTTAAAGAGATCCCCAAATGAATGTAAACTGAGCTATCTACAACAGTGCTAAAATGCCTAATAGAGGCAGCAAGGAGAGCGAATGATAGCTCTTTTCTTATATTACTTGTTGTTCGACCTATTCAAAGTCGTCATGTTAAAAGAATAGCCACAAAAATCTAACTGAGCTAATACCTGTGAGAAACAGCACGGGCCTCTGTGACCGCAGTGAAATCTTAACTCGGCATATAACGTTTCATTAGAGAAATTAGTGGTAGTATTTTTAGCCCTGCAGCCTCAAAACCTCTACTGAACAAGAAACGCTCATTTTACTAATGTAAAGGGATGTGGAATGGGAGGCTCAGGAGGTGGCGTTGGTACCGTCTGTTGCGCCACCCTTTTGGTTTTCAACCTTTTCGTTCTGCTGCTTTTCGGCTGCCTTTTGCGCCCGACCGCTAATTGGTCTCGTTCCGTCAAACGGTTGATGAAATAGCAGCTGCTTTTTTTTATTTTTTTATGTGTTGCGGGCGTATCTGCGGTAACCCGAATAGTTGTGTACCAGGAAAACGAAGACTTTACTGGAAAGATCAGCGATGATGATCAGAAACTTCTCAAAATACTTGGATTCTTTCTTTCACCCTTTTCCAGGTTGTGGAAGAATTTTGAACACAGTGCATATCGAACAGAGGTTTAAACACTGCTTCATCTTCATTAAAATCCACACGGAACTAGCCAGAGCAAGGGAAAAATTTCTTGAAGAAAGAGTAAGCTGTAGATCTCCGTTAATACAAAAGACTACCAAAAATAGTGTCATTACGTTGGATATTCCGGAGGAAAATAGTAACTAATCTAATGTACTCTTTTTAAAGCTACTGATTATACAGTTGAAGTCACTTGCGCCCAAGTTATGCTTTAAAAATGAACACAGTGGGTAAGCCAAGTAATGAATGATCTGTGATTTAAATAATGAAAACTGTAAAAGTTACTATTCCCTCACTCTTAGGAAGATGACTTTCGAGAATTTATTCTCATTGTCATATGCTTTCGTTCACACAATAATTTTTGGTGATTATCGCCTGTGGGTGTGTTTCCTGCAAAAAGAAAGTATTTCTGTAAACATATGCATGTGATAATGAGAATAAATTTTCGAAACGTGACCTGTGAAGTATGAAAAAATACGTAACTAGTGTCATTTTCATTATTAAAGGCACGAATGACATAGGTGCTTTCAAAGGCATCTGTTATGATAATGACATTAAGGAAAGACCGAGCGGTTCTAGGCGCTTCAGTCTGGAACCACGAGACCGCTACGGTCGCAGGTTCGAATCCTGCCTCGAGCATGGATGCGTGTGATGTCCTTAGGTTAGTTAGGTTTAAGTAGTTCTACCTTCTAGGAGACTGATGACCTCAGCTGTTAAGTCCCATAGTGCTCAGAGCCATCTGAACAATTTTTTATTGTCATTAAGCAAACAATGATCAGTTGAGACTGGAAGTAAAGGAAATTGTTCTATTTTATTTATAAAGTATTTGTATTAGTTATTGTTAGAACAATCCTGGACAGACAATCTTTTCCCCAAATCAGAAAAAAAATTTATTTTCCCAGAAAGTACCCTACGAAAATAGTAACATTACCTCATTCGTTCCATGGACGCTTATTGTCATATTCTAAAACTACAAGCGTACCTACCACAGACCTTATATTATTGATTAGCTGGAGTATTATAAACACCACTGTAGCGGGAGTAAGGTAAGGAATACGATAATCAAACAGATGCTGGGCAAGGGATTACTTACCTAGCTGATTATACTCCTACAGAAGAAGTGACTTTGTTCATTTAACTGACTGTGAGAAAAGGTTATGGGGGGAGAACAGGTACCCTGGAATCCGAAAGACTTTTCGGATGCTGTAGGAAGTAGTACCCAGGGGTAAAAGAGGTGGAATCCACTGAAAGTAAAAAAAGGCGTTAGAGAGACGATCAGTAGCGTATATCATTTACGTTGTGGGATTCACTGCTTTAACTATAGTAACTAGTAATCTAGGGAGCTAAAGACAGACCCATACGGTGCAAAATAGTTCACAGATGTTTCGGACTTCATTTTTCATTACATGTTGTTGAAAACGAAGCTCCGCAACAGACAATCAGTCAACTCATTAATCGCAAAAAACTGATCTCTCAACATCGCCAGTAATTTCGTCTTTTTGTATAATTTTTATAAAAAAAGTTAAATGTAGTACAACTGTTCCACAAACAAATGGTTAAAGTTACTAATCGTGCAAAACATGTAAGGAAGCACTAATTTCCCAAGTAGCAGCTCATGTTTGCTATCGCATGGTACTTACATTACATTATGCTTCTTGGAGAAGGTCGTAGTACACAAATTGACTATGTTGAGAATTTCTGTATGATCGCAGCTTCCACACATACGTCATGCACCAGTAGAAACGCCAAACATGATTCATAAAACACAACTGCCTTCTATTACCTGAAATGTAACATAATTAAATGGTGGGGCACGAGATCACAGTAAATTTTTTATAATGACAATGTTTACGCCTCTACACGTAATGAGCAGATGAGGTTCCACAATTCCTTTACAGGCTTCTAGCTGTTGCAGAGAGGATAACGTTTGATGAGGAACCCAGGAACGGGAAAGAACAGTTCGAATGTAAATTAAGTTTTCAGTGTCGGACACATCGAAATATCTGCTTTACTGCACCAGCAGAAACAGAGAAGCGGGCGCCCTTGTAGTCCTTCCTGTGATTCTAGCGTCACGTACCATTTTCGTCCGACAACAGCAACAGCTGGGAGTTTTGGTACATAGGAGACGGTACGTGAAAATTGCATTTAGTCCCTTGTTGACCAGTCTAATGCTGCAAATGAAGACAGCAAAACGAAAGCCAAAGTGTTACGTTTTATGTCCGAAAAGTAGTCCACACAATAGAATCATAGAAACATAACCGTCATTTGAGCATCGGGAAGACTCTTGTACGGGCAAACTAGTAATAAATATCCCTGGCGTAGAGAAACAAATGAAAGGTTTGAAAGCAAATGCGAGGGTTGGAAGTTAAATAGTGGCAACTATTTATTTACAGTTCGTACAAAACAGACACGCGTTTCAAAGTTTTACTGATCTTCAAAGTAGTCACCAGCATTGTGTATAGCCCGTTGCCAGCGATGTGACAGTCGTAGGATACTTTTAGCAGTGTCAGTTGTGTTGACAGTTCGAGCTTCGCGGCCTATTGCCCGACGAATTTGTAGCAGTACTAAAGCGAATACCGTGAAGTGTTTCCTTCAGTTTAGAAATCGAGTTGAACTCACGAGTGCTTAAGTCAGGGGAGTGCAGTAGGTGGTACAGCACTTAGCAGCCCCATCAGTCAAACAAATCAGTAGCAGTATGTACTGCAGCGTTTGCGGCTCCTACTCGCATATCATATCAGTGACACTCTCACCCCTATTGCGAAATAACACGAAACGAGCTTCCCTTCTTTGCACTTTTGCGTTGTCCTCCGTCAATCCTACCTGGTAAGGACCCTATACCGCGCAGCAATATTCCAGCAGAGGACGGACAAGGGTAATCTATGCTATCCATTTAGTGAGTTTGTCGCAACTTCTAAGTGTTCTGCCAACAAAGTGCAGTCTTTGTCTCGTCTTCCCCACAATATTATATATGTGGTCTTTCCAATTTAAGTTGCTCGTAATTGTAATTCCTAGGATTTTAGACGAATTAACAGCCCTTAGGTTTGTCTGATTTATCGTATACCCAAAATTTATCGGATTTCTTTTAGTACCCATGTGGATGACCTCGCAGTTTACTTTGTTTAGTGCTAATTGACACCTTTCGCACTACCCAGAAATTCTCTCTACATCATTTTGTAATTGGAATTGCCCGGCCGCGGTGGTCTAGCGGTTCTAGGCGCACAGTCCGGAACCGCGAGACTGCTACGGTCGCAGGTTCCAATCCTGCCTCGGGCATGGATGTGTGTGATGTCCTTTGGTTAGTTAGGTTTTAGTAGTTCTAAGTTCTAGGGGACTCATGACCAGAGTAGTTAAGTTCCGTAGTGCTCAGAGCCATTTGAACCATTTTGAATTGGAATTGATTGTCTGATGTTTTTACTACACGGTAAACTGCAGTGTCATCTGCAAACACTCTAAGGGGACTGCTCAGATGATCACCTAGATCATTTATATAAATCAGGAACAAATGAGGGCCTATGACACTACCTTGCGAAACGCCAGATATCACTTCTGTTCTACTCTGTGATTTACCGTCTATCACTGAAACAAGATCGCGATGCAATTCAGAGATGGACTAGCTATGTTACCACTGGGTTCGAACAACACGTAACTGTTACGGAGACACTTCAGGAATTCTTTTGGGATTTCCTGGAGGGAGGGCGACGTTCACGTCGAGAAACACTACTGAGAAAATTTAGTGAATCGGCGTTTGAAGCTGACTGCCGAACGATTTTACTCCCGCCTGTATACATTTACAAGAGATATTCTGTCTCACACGAAGGCGTATGAGACTATTTGCCAGTTGAACACGAAAGGAAAGGACTAGTAGTGGTACAGGTTACAGTTCCCCACAGTCGTTTAATGAACAAAGTAAGAGCATATGGACTATCAGACCAATTGTGTGATTGGATTGAAGGGTTCGTAGATAACAGAAATCAGCATGTCATTCTCAATGGAGAGAACTCTTCCGAAGTAAGAGTGATTTCAGGTGTGCCGCAAGGTATTGTCGTAGGACCGTTGCTATTCACAATATACATAAATGACCTTGTGGATGACATCGGAAGTTCACTGAGGCTTTTTGCGGATGATGCTGTGGTATATCGAGAGGTTTCAACAATGGAAAATTGTACTGAAATGCAGGATGATCTGCAGCGAATTGACTCATGGAGCAGGGAATGGCAATTGAATCTCAATGTAGACAAGTGTAATGTGCTGCAAATACATAGAAAGAAAGATCCCTTATCATTTAGCTACAATATAGCAGGTCAGCAACTGGAAGCAGTTAATTCCATAAATTATCAGGGAGTACGCATTAGGAGTGATTTAAAATGGAATGATTAAATAAAGCTGATCGTCGGTAAAGCAGATGCCAGACTGAGATTCACTGGAAGAATCCTAAGGAAATGCAATCAGAAAAAAAAACGAAGTAGGTTACAGTACGCTTCTTCGCCCACTGCTTGAATACTGGTCAGCAGTGTGGGATCCGTGCCAGATAGGGTTGATAGAACAGCTAGAGATGATCCAACGGAGAGCAGCGCGCATCAGTACGTCATCATTTAGTAATCGCGAAAGCGTTACGGAGATGATAGATAAACTCCAGTGGAAGACTTTGCAGGAGAGACGATCAGTAGCTCGGTACGGACTTTTGTTAAAGTTTCGAGAACATATTTACACCGAAGAGTCAAGCAGTATATTGCTCCCTCCTACGTATATCTCGCGAAGAGACCATGAGGATAAAATCAGAGAGACTAGAGCATACCGACAATCCTTCTTTCCACGAACAATACGAGACTGGAATAGAAGGGAGGACCGATAGAGGTACTCGAGGTACCCTCCGCCACACAACGTCAGGTGGCTTGCGGAGTATAGATGAGATGTAGATACCCTCCACCACGCACTAAACAGTGGCCTGTTGAATATCAATATAGATGTAGATATGGATGGAGAGCAGGACAGATGACTTTGGTGTCCACGGACGCCGCCTGTTCACGGAAGTGAAGACGATGCCCTAAACGAGCGCTCGAAACATCCCCCATGCCGCACGTGACTCCAGTAGAGCAGTCGGGTCAGAGCAGTTAGTCTCCACTGTCAGTGTATCGCCGCAAGGAAGATTTGAAAGTGAACCTAGCTTAAAAATCACATCGAAACTGTACATTTCAGGACACAGGTTCCTTAGTAAAACGTTATCTGCTGAGTTCCCTCTGTAACACGTGCAATGGTAGGACAAAAATATGGAGATGTCGTGAGACATACCTGTTTGAAAAGAAAAGATGAAGAAGATATCCAAGTCTGAGTTGTTATATTTGACTGTTAACGGTACCCATTATACGTCCTGCGTATGTTCCAGGTGTCAGAGGTAGTCAGAATAGTGTTCTCTGGAGATATCAGTGCACTATGTCGAAGGTAGGTGAAGTGGAATGAGGGAAAATTGTTGGCGCTCGTATAGTGGAAGTTTCCGTAACCAAGGTAGCCGAAATGTTCGGTGTTTCAAAAGGCGTGATAGTGGACATTCATATCGCAGGCTGAGTTAGTGTTAAGGCATCCTCCGCTATGTCATAGCGTGGTCGGAAGTGTGTGTTGAGTGATCGTAACGTGCGGTCGTTTGAAGAGGACTTTGACGAAAAATAAGAGAACGACAGATGCAGAAGTCAGAATTGAATGTCGCACTCGTGAATCCTTTCAGTAGCAAAACAATATGAAGAGAGATCTACAAGCAAGGAACCGCAGGGCGAAGTGAAATTTTAAAACCACTCATCAGTGAAACAAATGTCCTTAACAGGAAAAATGTGGTGCCGATGCCATGAAGACTGGACAGTGCAGTAATGATAGAAAGTAACTGAGTGGGATGAGTCTTGTTACACACTTTTTTACGTGCCAGGAGTGAAATTGCCTTGTACGCAGAGTTGGGTTTCGGAAATCTTTGACTTTTTATTAAAAAATAATATATTAAGACAAAAAATATTAATGCCTACAATGCAATTTTCATGATACAATTAAACCACATTGACTACTTTTGGTTGTATTCTACAACCATCTTCAGACCGTTCGAATCATAAAAAGCGCAGTGAATGTGCATTGAAAAATATCATCACTAGCTGTAGTCATGCAATGTAATATATTCGTACTATGGACTAACAAGATTATGACGGTATTCAGTTCAAAACCTCGTAATAAAACTGCCAATTTCATCAGTAAAACTTGCATCATACAACCGTGACATACAATTTTGTACCCATAATACGATTGCATTTCATTACATGACTACAGCTTATGATGACGTTTGTCAATGCATGATCACATATTTATTACATTTGAACGACTGAAAGTAAGTTATCGAAAACAACTGAAACTAGCCATCAATTGCACATTGAAAATTACGATCTAGGCAAAAAGAATATTTGTTTACACAGAACCAATTCTTATTTAATATATATCCGGCCTGACAGTATCAGGCTTCACAAATCTTTGATGTAGGTGTAGTATCTCGAGAGCCCTTATTTAACTTATCTTTTCTTCGATTAAATATAAAAAATGTGAACTAAGACTTAGTTCCACTTTGAAAGTCAGCGATCACTGTATAAAACACTTGTTAATACTCGGCCGTGTGACCAAGTGGTTCTAGGCGCTCCATTCCGGAACCGCGCAACTCCTACGGTCGCAGGTTCGAATCCTGCCTCGGGCATGGATGTGTGTGATGTCCTTAGGTTAGTTTGCTTTAATTAGTTCTAAGTTCTAGGGGACTGAAGAGATCAGATGTTAAGTCACATAGTGCTCGAAGCCATTTGAACCATTTGAACTTGTGAATACCATACGATGCCTAGTAACGTTTCCTGGGATACCAATCTGTCAGAGCCTTTTGTACGTAACTAAAACCAAATCGCTCTCATTATCAATGGCGGTAATTAATCCCAGTTACTCCTAGCCAGCCGGAAACTGCTTCTGTATTTGTACGCACGAATCAGCAGTCTTCATTGTCATGTGGGAACTTGACATTATGGGAGCTGTGGCTGTAATGAAGTTGGGAAGTTTATAATTTATAACAGCAACCTGCCACACGTATGGTTTGAAAAGTTTATTGAAATTAATCGTCATCAGTTTCTAATTTATTATAAATCCATTTTCAGGGATCTCTTAGCGATTTTCTTGTCTTCTTCCTGGGATTTCGTTTTATTGTTATTAATGGTTTTGGGCTGTTAGAAGAGTCATCTTAGGCGCCAATGGTTTCCAACAATATAGGCCATACTAGAAAGAATAGTGCTAACGTATCAGGCAGTCATTGACAAATGTGGCTAGCTTCACACTGTTTGGGAGAACAGACCATTCTACCGATTTGCAACATTCTTTTACATGCGTTGAGACGCAGTGAGAAATCTGTGCAGATGTAATCAACGCCGAGGATAGTTGCTGTGTATGAATTTCTTTTCCCGCAAATATTTTACTCAGGTAGTCTATTAGGAGTATAGCGAAAACAACTATAGAAAGCTCAACTTGATAGCTAGAACGTGCCTCCGTTGAAAATTGAGCGTAGCACTCTATTCAAGATTAGCGTCAGAAGGTAACGGAGAACGTGCGTTCTGTAGTCCAAGAATGGGTCACTACGAACAGTAAAATCTTCCATCATCAGCATATTCTTATACAGCGGAAGCAGTGACAGTCATGAAAGGAATCATTTGCTCATTAACGCCGATACTGATTATTTCAGATTCAGGAAACTTTCTCAGTGTCACAGAGCACAGGAGTCCGGGAAATCAGGGAAGTAAATTGTGGATACAGCTCACGAAGTAACGCAGTGTTCTCGAAGAAATAAATACATTTTCGGTAAAAGGTTACGTGTGGATTGCATATATGGGAACATTTGACGAGCTGGCCAATGAAGGAACTGTAGGCTATTCGAAGCTTAGTGCGATGTCCAATTGCCGTTCTCCGACATCTTACACAAAGTAAAAACTGAAGTTAAGTTCCTTGCGAAGAGGAATGGAAAATATGAACAGAAAAGAAAGGAAAATATTATGGTTGAATTCAGACCAACATACAATGCTTCCTTTTGATTTATAACAAGACAGTACAGTTCCATCACAGAAGCTTTCCTTTCCATCTGTATCGCGTGCTACTAAGAAACTGCATACCTACATAGTAGATGTAAATACTTTTTTAACTGAAAAACGCCATGATTTGACGCCAAGAGGTGTTGATAAAAAGTTATTTACTGTACTACAGGTTTTGATTCACAGGCCATCAGGTAAAATAAAATATTTACAAGTTTATAAGATTTCAAATAATATAAAATCTATAATTTTTTTCAACAAATGAAAATACAGTTGATGAAGGTGGATGAAATTATTTATTTCACGCCACGGACTTTATATCGCCTTGTACGCTACTTGCATAATGATACCTCATGGTAGTATGTGTAGCGAAACTATAGTACCTGTATAATATCAGCAGCTGTTGGTGGTGAATGATTTACATCTACACCTACGTTTATACTTCGCAAGCCACTTTGCCGTGCGTGGCGGAAGGTACTCTTTATACCACTGTCACCTTCCCCCCTCCCACTTCTTCCCTCACTTTCTCTTCCAGTCGCGAATGGTTCGCTGGAATAATGAATGCTGGTAAGCTTCGGTGTGCGCCCATCATGGGCTTTATGTGAGACATGCATAAGATGAAGCCATATATTGCTTAAATCTTCTAGAAACTTACGCGCTCGAAACTTTGCCTGTAAATCACTCCGTGATGTAGGATGCTTTTTTTCGTCTTTTGAATCTCCTCTATTTCACCTATCAATTTTGTCAATCCCAAAATGAAAGGTAATATTCAGCTATTATCCGAACGATTGTTTTTGTAATTATCAGTTAACAGTCTGCCCCAAACTCAAAACGAACGAAGTGGTACTTTGACTCCTTTTTGGAGAAGCACGGGTTTCAAATCGTGAAAGATAAGTTTTAACTCTACATCTACATCTACATCTACATCCGTACTCCGCAAGCCACCTGACGGTGTGTGGCGGAGGGTACCCTGAGTACCTCTATCGGTTCTCCCTTCTATTCCAGTCTCGTATTGTACGTGGAAAGAAGGATTGTCGGTATGCTTCTGTGTGGGCTCTAATCTCTCTGATTTTATCCTCATGGTCTCTTCGGGAGATATACGTAGGAGGGAGCAATATACTGCTTGACTCTTCGGTGAAGGTATGTTCTCGAAACTTTAACAAAAGCCCGTACCGAGCTACTGAGCGTCTCTCCTGCAGAGTCTTCCACTGGAGTTTATCTATCATCTCCGTAACGCTTTCGCAATTACTAAATGATCCTGTAACGAAGCGCTGCTCTCCGTTGGATCTTCTCTATCTCTTCTATCAACCCTACCTGGTGCGGATCCCACACTGCTGAGCAGTATTCAAGCATTGGGCGAACAAGCGTACTGTAACCTACTTCCTTTGTTGTCGGATTGCATTTCCTTAGGATTCTTCCAATGAATCTCAGTCTGGCATCTGCTTTACCGACCATCAACTTTATATGATCATTCCATTTTAAATCACTCCTAATGCCTACTCCCAGATAATTTATGGAATTAACTGCTTCCAGTTGCTGACCTGCTATTTTGTAGCAAAATGATAAGGGACCTATCTTTCTATGTATTCGCATCACATTACACTTCGCTACATTGAGATTCAATTGCCATTCCGTGCACTATGCGTCAATTCGCTGCAGATCCTCCTGCATTTCAGTACAATTATTTACTCTATGTTTATCCTTGCCCTTACTAGCTTGTTTCCAGTCTTAAGGAACTCTTTGCCGGTGGAGTGTTACAAGCCTGGCTTCCATCCAATTGTTCCCATAGTCAAAGTCATTATAATAATTGCGTGGACTTTGAGCTATCTTAAAATCATCTGGCCATGGACTACAAGGTATTAGTTGATAGGATAGGTCTGGAGATTTGGACAAAACCAAAGTTACGACAAACTTAATTTTTAGCTAACTTCTATGATAACTGCTTGGTAAGATATCAATCGGGGAAATACATCTGAATGCTCAGAAAAGATTATAAGAGAGGAAAGAATATGGAAAATGGTTCAAATGGCTCTGAACACTATTGGCCTTAACATCTGAGGTCATCAGTCACTTAGAGTCACTTAGAGTCTTACACCTCACTAACCTAAAGACATTACACACATCCATGCCCGAGGCAGGATTCGAACCTGCGACCGTAGCGGTCACGCTGTTCCAGACTGAAGCGACTAGAACCGCTCGGCCACTCCGGCCGGCAAAAAGAATATAACCTAACACAATTTACGTTCATATCTTAAAATTATATATGATTTACTCTCAGATGCATTTTTCTTACAAAAAGAAACCACTTAGCACTGAAGCCAAGATGAAATTGTATAGCAAGTTTATCAACCCAGATTTAATATTTTCATAATTTTGTTCTGGGCTGTGGATCGATCAACGCTTTGAAATATACTAAAGACTGCTGCAAGTTTTCTTCATGAGGACGTGATTTTATGTTGAGGCAATAGAACTTTTAACTCTTATTTACTTTCTGCACTCCTGTCCCAGGAATTCCTTAAAACAAGCGTCACTAAAATTCGATATGTAACTGGTCGGGAGTGTAGAGGAAAGAAGATTACGTTCTTTCTAAATTTTAATTGAATTTGGAATTTTTTGTTGATGTTATTGGTGATATGTGTGGGACATATTCTTGTGACATGTTGCTGTTTCCACAGTGTCCTCTGACTGTTACGGTTGACCTGTGCCGTTGACCAGCCTTGTGATCCCAGGTTCTTTCGTCTGACCCTTGGCGTGCGTACAGAATTTAGAATTTAAAAATTACAGAAAATTAAAACATGTAAATGAACATATTACCTTAAAATAAGTAAATAACATTTTTCATTAGTTCTAAAATCGGATCTCATTAATATCTTACGATGAAGTAATAGTTAAATTTATGTTTGCAGAAACATCTTACATACGCTTTTGAATATTTGTTACTTTTAAAAATAGTATAATTCATCAGTGAAAATATTTTAGGAAGGTGATACCCTAAAACTCGTAAAAATATGAATTCCTAGATTTTGTGGAAGGTGTTTGATAGAAATTCGCAGTGCCTTGTAACCAAATGAAAACGAACGCACTGATTTTCATATAAGCTATATACCTTGAGTGCCAACACTCTTGCCGCAGTGGTAACACTGTTTCTCGTCAGATCGACTAAGTTAAGCGCTGTCGGGCTTCGCTAGAACATGGGTGATCGTCCGGTCAGCGGTGAGCTGTTGGCAAGCGGGGTGCACACAGCCCTTGTGAGGCCAATTGAGGAGTTTCTTGATTGGTAAGTAGCTGCTTCGGTCACGAAAACTTCCAGCGGCCGGGAGAGCGGTGTGCTGACCACATGCCCCTCTATATTCACATCCAGTAACGGTTGTGGTCTGACCACACGTTGGGTGGAAGGTATCGTTGGACCTTCAAGGACTTTTCGGGTGTAGCTTAGTTTGTATATAACTGGACTGAGGAGTTTCTCTTAAACAAAACACAGCATGCCCCTGTCAGCGGAAGAAAATCTTTGGAGTTACAAGTTTCACAATATTTATAAATGATCTATTGCCCTAGTGAATAACGTCGGGAGTTCAATAAGGGTATTCGCGGTTGGTCTGTTATGCACAGAGGACTCGTGACATTACAGAATAGTAGCGAAATGCGGGAATACCTGCATAGGAGCAACGCTAGGCGCTAGGACTGGAAATTGACCATCAACATTAACAAACGTACGGTGCATAAATAAGCAGTAAGACCCATTACTGAATGAGTGCACAAAAATGCAGAAATGCCACCGGGAAGTAGTTACATTAATAAAATATCTAGAAGTATGCGTACGTAGCGAATTAAAATGGAACGGCCATATATAACTAATTGCAGGTAACGCAGATGACAGACTGATATTCATAACAATCATTATCAGCAAATATAGTCCACTCACAAGTGAGGTAATAATCCAATAGCTTCCAATCAGATTTTCCTCAGAGCAATCGGATGGAACTGGAAAAGTAGTTCGGTGACCTCATTCAGTATATTTGCATTAGACACGGACCCACGCCCTGACCACTTCAGTAGTTGGAATCCTAGGAGCTGTCCCAAGAGAAAACTGAAAATGCATTTCAAAATTCTCTCCCTTAAACATCCTACCTAAACCAAGTTAATCGCTTTACGCAATTTATAGCAGTTACCCCAACAGCGGTAACTCTATTTATTTTGAATCGCCAGCTTCACTATAAAAGATTCATTCCGTAGGACCAGTGTAGTTATTCTAAAATGAAACTACTGGCCCATCTGACAGTCACAAAGACCCAGCGTCCGTTCGTAAGGATCGTCGAACCATGGCGAAACCAGTGCTGAATACAGACACTACAGGAAAACATAGCCTATCATTACACAAAGGTTACTATACTCATTGAAATATACATGGAAATTGAGACCAATAACGACAGACCTTATTGAAACAATAAAAATTAAAACCATAACATATTAATAATAAATACTCGGACTACAGATTAAAACACCTATTAAAATAATAAATATTAAAATGATATTACGAGTAATAAACAGCACATAGATCGCAGAACAGTTACAGTTAGGGAGACTAACTCTTAAAGGAATACGGCAACGTAATTAGAAATTTAAAGCGTTTCATTCACCACCATTAATAAATGTTCCAATTCTTTTATGCTCTGGCGAGAAACATCGTCTAGTCTCTGTATTTGTATTCTCTGATAAACTCTCCTTCTTACATTGTGACAAATAAGGTTCAAGCAGTCATTCTGTTAAATCCTTAGACACTTCCAGTATTTCCTGACTGCTAGTAAAGTCCACCGGCTATTTATCCTCGACTCTCCGACCGATCAGAATTACCTGCTCCCTCTCACAAATGAAACTACATGAGGATTACTATTGCGCTCTACGTTTGACATTAATCTCTGCGCCTCTACGTTCTCCTGCGGTCCTCGTCGAACTTCCAATCCTCCGGGCTGATTCCAGCTTCTCCCGCTGCTGTCGAGACTTCTCTACTAAACTACCAACCCCAACCCCTGGCCGTCAACGACTGCCTTCACTACTCATTTCACTCCTGTACCCCGACACAAAAATCTTGGCCTCTGCCTCATTTCATTAGTTGTCTCATAAACAACCACTACGGCGAGCTGTCATGGGTCAGTCAGTTCCCTGCTAGTCCTACTGCCGCTATTGCTCCTTCCACATGAATAATCAGGCACAGCGGTGGCTTGGAATCCAAAGCTATTTCCGTCCACGGGAAAGCAGCACTTGGCAGTTGCCGAATAACCTCCGCTCTCGGTTTGCAAAGCAGCTTTGAGTTTCCAGAATCGTTAGCGTTCCAATACCAACTCCAGCGACTGCAGGGCACCGTGTCTAAACCTTCCGAGAACGGTTTAACTTGGCTGTGTCTGGCGTTTGCTAAATAGGCCCGAAGTTCCCACAGTCATCATGGTTCCACAACGACTCCAGGAGTCGATAGACGACAAACGTTTCTGAGAACGGGTTGAATTCTCGGTGTCCAGCGTTCGCAGGGCCCTCGTACTCCAGTGAGCAACAAGCCACCCCTTTCATCACCGTAAACCGTTATCCAGCCAACTAATCTCCTCGCAGCCGAAGCAGCAAGTTTCTCACCTTCTCCTTTTGACTAAAGCATGAGCAGTACAGAGCTAACGAAAATCTATGCAATAGAGTCGCACTAAATGAGCCGTCACAAGATGGACAAGTGACCCTCTAAAAATATTAATAAAATACTCTTCATACTACTCATATTACGGAATTGGTTTAAATGCTGATGGTTCCAGTAGTAGATTTGTGGAATCTCCGTGTTTTTGACCACATCAGCAACATAATATAAGAAGTACTAAATGAATTACCAAGGGATTTGAAGCTGGGGTTATAGAAAACGAAAATTAAAGTGAAATGGTGGCATTGCACGTCGTGAAAGTTTCTTGATGTGGCTGTGGTCAGTGACACCATAATCCTCAGCAATGCTCTTCCAATAATTTTCGGATTTGCAGCCGGATACCATCAACATTTTGCCACGATATATCGGCCCAGAGACGTCCGGACATCATCAGGTAAGTAGACGAAGTAATGAAGAGACCTGATGCAGTCATGGTATTTATAGCGAATTCTGTGCATGCGAATCGTACTGGCGGGTTACGGCGCATGCTGTAGGATGTGACATGCGCGAGACAGCCAAATAGTGTGTGCTGCATTCAGTGGTGAAGTAAGAACAGTCCAATCGATGAGTATCGACTGGGTGTTTTGATTCCACTGTGACCGCATAATTTCAATAATTGGATTCCAATTTTTATTCAGCGATTTCTTAAATTGTCAGCAGGACGTATTACCACGGATTCTTTAATTACAGAGGTACATATGTTGGAAACCGGAGCTAAAATTTTGGTGTTTGACTCGCTACATCTTATTGGTAACTTGTTCAGTGATTATCTGACGGCTTTGTTTGAACATCCTCTCTGCTCAACGTATTTGTTATTTAATAACGAATTTGTTGAACAAATTGATGGTGTCGCCATGGGAAGTCCCTTGTCCCCTGTCGTGGCCAATCTTTTTATGGAAGACTTTGAGGAGAAATGTCGTGAGTCTGCCGTCTGAAGGCCTACGGTTTGTGGCGTTACGTAGATGGTACTTTCGTTGTATGGCCAAATGGCAGACAAGAACTGGAAAAAGTCCTTTATCATTTCAACTCTTTACATGAGAACATCAAGTTTACTATGGAGACTGAGAAAGATGGTACTTTACCCTAGATGAAAATCATGCGATCACATCACAATCGACAGGCTCAGTCGATACTCAGCGATTAGACTGTTCTTACGTCACCACTGACGGCAGCAATCACTACCTGGCTGCCTCGCGCATGTCACCACCTAACGAATGTGCCCTAACCCGCCAGTGCTATTCGCATTCGCAGAATTTGTTATAAATACCATGACTGCACCAAGTCTCTTCAGTACTTCGTCTACTCACTTGATGATGGCCGGACGTATCTAGGCCAATACATCATAGCTGAATGTTGATGAGATCTGGCTGCAAACCCGAAAATTACAGGAAGAAGAAATACGCCTGGAAAATTTCAGAAGTCACGTCAGCAAAATTAATCCATATGGTGTAATGAGTTTTTATCAGTAGCTGTTATTGCTTGGCTTGTACAGGCATTAAGGTGTACGCCAGCAGATAGAACAACACGGATTAGCTGCTACAAACATCACACACTGCTAGCATCACATACACCTACAAAGGGAGCACTAAGAAGGTGTGAGTTTCGTAGCACAGCCAGTCCTTCTCCGACCACATGAATATCATCGAAATTGTACAATGTCTGATGTTGGCTACGAAATGACGTATAATAAAATTTGCGTAAAACATATTTTTTTTCTGAAAATAGTTGTTCTTAGGAAACAGTAATTTAAACAAAGACTGTACTTCTGGTAAATAGAGAGTTAAGCGAGAAACTCCTAACAACAAATGGTCACCAATATGGTTCCTATTCCTTTAGAAGTAAGAAACACCAAGGGGTCTCCTTAAGAATCTTCAAATCTATAATTAACATTAGCAATACTAACGTACTTTTTATAACGTGCATTACTAGGGCAGGGGTTAATTTACGCCTACGCGACACAAAATTTAAAAAGAAACAAAAAGTTGTCAATTTTTTTTAGATTCTATTAACAACACCCTATTTAAAGAAGTTCTGATGTGTAAGTAGGATTCAGAAACTAAAAATGAAGTTTACCACACTCGTAGCAATATCAATACATTTCCAACAACATGTAGGCCAACTATTGCAAAAAAGCTTTTTGAAGAGGTAACTTTCGTTCGACTTTTTTTTACATTTATTGACAACATACTTTTTAAAGACATTCTGATGTGGATGTAAGACAATGCACCTCAAAATATAGAATACAGTCCGTTTTGAAAAGTGATACCTATTACTTAGACCACAATTTTTGTTCCAGCTTACCTAAAATATTTAAAACACTCACTCTGAAAGAAGAATTCATTAAAAAGAATAGATATTTTTTCCTAAACTTTGAAGTATCAAGTAAATGACCAGATAACATTTTCAGAAGCTGGGTACCCCTGACTCCCTTTGGTATTGCTAGAATTAATTAATGTGATGCAACAATTCCTTTCGTGAGGACTTTGCAAAATGTGAAATAGGTTTGCGGTATTTAAAACATACTACTGTTTCGTATTATGTGAGTGTGTATTACGTGCAGTGAACAGTAAAAGCAAGTACAAAGTTTTAATCTTTATGCACAATCGATTATTACACGAAAAATGTTGTCAGACTACAGATTTAGGTCCATAATGAAAGTCATAGCTTCTTATTAACACACAATAAACATTGTGCGTATCCTAATATGATTATGAACATTCGACTTTGGCAAAAGATAGCAACAAAATTAGCCTAGCATCATCGAAGTACTATAACCAATTTATTGTTTATTTTCAGTGTTACATTTACGTTTACACAATCATGATTTCGACTTCAAAGTGTCATTAACAAGTGTTTAAAGTGTTATAAATTATGCACTGTGCCATCTTAGGCAATTTTGAAGCCGGAACCATGACAGTGCAAGTGTAAATGTAACACTGTAAATACTGTCATCTTAGGTAATTTATAACACTTAAAACACTTGATAATGGCACTTTGAAGCCGAAATCATGATTGTGTAAGTGTAAATGTAACATTGTAAATAAACAAGTCAGTGGTGGTACTGACTTTAAACAAATATTTTATGGCTGTGGCTCCACATATGAAAAAGTTATTGTAGATTATCATTAGGGACCGAAATCGATTAAGTTACCAGCCAGAGACATGAAAAAAAGGGGAGTTGTGGAAGTGGGGGAGGGGTCCTGGACCACTGTCTTTATTCTTGATTATATCCTAACTTGTAAAGCTATCGCATTTGGGCACTTTGTCAGTGACATCAGCGTTCACATAACCACCGGCCGAAGAAAACAGAAATGAAGGAGACGCAGCTTAATGTCTACATCGTTCCCCAAGATGAAAGACTCAAATTTTTTACAGTTGTGTTAACATGTTTATTCTGAGCCAGTACTGTTGTTTCCGTAAAAAGTTCTGACTGTCTTTCCTCAACACAGGTATGTTAGTCTACCACGCCGCTGGAGCAAGAAAGGCTCTGTAGGTTCGTGCAGGTAGAACGTTTCCCGCAGCGGTGGTATGACGTCGGGAGACCACAAACGCAGAGGGCCGGAACGCTACGCATTCACTTTGCGGCGGCGGCGGCGGCGGCGGGGCGCCTCCCTGGACACAATGCCGGCTTGTTTTAAGGTGCGCGCACGCCGCACAGCACTCCGCTATGTGTGTGAGGCCGACGTGCCTGGGCGATTAGGCTACGGCGGCGGCGGCGGAGGCGGCCCGCAGGTGGCGCGGGGCGGCGTTGTCGTCTGCGGCAGACACCACGCCGCCATCTGCGGCGCGCCCGCCGCTACGCGACCTGCAGATAAATTTAATTAAAGTCGGAGTCCACCCCAGGTCGCATTCCCGAGCGACGCCAGACACCCTACGCCGCGCTGTGTCGAGACTGCTCATGGCGCGTTGCCGCGATCTGATGGCGCGCCATCGATCGTGTACGTTCAGTTTTGTGGCCCTATAATACCTTTAAAATTCTCCCAGTATATTGTCAAAAATCTGTATGTCACCGTTTGTCTCTCAGTATACGAAGGGAGGTTCAATAAGATACGCAACACGTCTTTCTTTCTGACAACAGGCTTGTTTTATTCAGGAGTCATTATATTATCCTCAACTGTTTTGGATACAAAACCCTATTTTACCATAAAATTTCCGTTCAATGCGATGGCCTTGCCTTACCTTACTGGCAGGGCTAGTATGCCCCCTGTTCGCACTCTAATAGCCGACATCTGAACCAACGTCTGGCTGCATCAGGAACCTCCAAGTCACCCTTCACTGCGCCAAACTGATGGAAGTCGGAAGGGATGGAGAAGGAATAACAGTGCAATGTACTTTTGTGAACCCCTGTCGGATGTACGGACTTGTGTGAGCCCTTGCGTTGTCATGGAGAAGGAGAAGTTCGTTTCAAGTCTTGTGGCGACCACACGTTGAGGTCGTATTTTCAATTTCCTAAGGGTGACAGAGTGCACTTTAGAGTTGACCGTTGTCCCATGAGAGACGACTTTAAACGGAATAGCTACATCAGGGTCCCTCAAGAAAGTCGCCATAACTTTACCCGCAGAGAATGCAGCGTTGAGCTTTTTCTTGTGTGTGTGTGTGGGGGGGGGGGGGGGGGGGGGCGTGGAGTAGTGGAGTGGCGCCACGGTCGACGAGAGTGTCAGCACTATCAGCACTGAAGTCCAGTTGAGCAGAGAGGTTTGACTGTTATCTGTCAATCTCCTCAAATGAGAATGTCCACACTTCCCAACACTGTAATGGTCACAACTGTTTGTAGCTGCCCGGAGGTACCGCGGATTTACGCTATCTTGTTGCCATGACGACAACCACCACGCCCAACGACCCACCGCGCTTTTGTTCACTTTCAGGTCTCCGTAGACATTCTGCAACCGCCTATGAATGTCTCCGTTGCTTTGGTTTCAGCTAAAGAAAACTCAGCGATAGCTGTACTTGGAACGCACCTCGGTCACGGACAACATTTTCAAGGCTATATATAGCGCCGCGACCTCTAGGAATTTTATGCAACTACATGAGCTGTAGCTAGAGTATGTCCCACAGTAAATTCCGTATTTTTTCAGCCGAAAGAGGCTGGGAAAATTGTATTGTATTAATTCCTGAACGCCCCTCGTATATACACACATTAAAAAAAGTTTCGCATCACCTCAGTTCCGATAGTTCTGGAAACTGTATAGAAAATTGGAATACAGATAAACAAAAACATCATTTCCGTTTTTTATTACTCATGAAATCCACACATTGCATGTTGTACCAGCATACAGCGAGATCTTTAGAGAAGGTGGTCAAGATTGCTGTAAACACCGGTACCTCTAATACAAATTAGCACGTCCTCTTGCATTGATTCATGCCTGTATTCGTCAATGAATACTATCTACAAGTTCATCAACGTCCTGTTGGTCCTGATGGACCCCTCCTCAACGACGATTCGACGTAAATCCCTCACAATAGTTGGTGGGTCGCGTCATCCATAGACTGCCCCTTTCAATCTATCCCAGGCATCTTGGATAGGATTCACGTCTGGCCACTCTAGTCGAGCGATGTATTTTAAATACGGCCGGGGTGACCGAGTGGTTCTAGGCACTACAGTCTGGAACCGCGTGACCGTTACGGTCGCAGGTTCGAATCCTGCCTCGGACATGGATGTGTGTGATGTCCTTAGATTAGTTAGGTTTAAGTAGTTCTAAGTTCTAGGGGACTGATGACCTCAGAAGTTAAGTACCATAGTGCTCAGAGCCATTTGAACCATTTTTTTTATTCAAAAGATGTTCACGATGGGGGCGGTAACTGTCGTATATGAAGACGAATGTCTCTCCAAAATGCTGCCGATATGGTTGCACTATCGGTCGAAGAATTTAGTATTCTATCGTACAGCCGTTACGGCACTTTCCATGACCACCAGAGACGTACGTCAGCCCCACGTAATGCCATATCAGGTGGTGGTAGTTAGTGTTTAACGTGTCGTCGACAACGAGGTCATTAGAGACGGAGCGCAAGCTCGGGTTAGGGAAGGATTGGGAAGGAAATCGGCCGTGCCCTTTCAAAGGAACCATCCCGGCATTTGCCTGAAACGATTTAGGGAAATAACGGAAAACCTAAATCAGGATGGCCGGAGAATGCGAGTCCAGTGTGATGCCATACCAAAACAGTAGGGAACATCCACCTTGCTGCACTCGCTCGACAGTGTGTCTAAGGCGTTCAGTCTGACCGTGTTGCTTCCAAACACGTCTCCGACGATTGTCTTGTTGAAGGCATATGCGACACTTTTGGTGAAGAGAATGTGATACCTATCCTGGGCCGTCCATTCGGCGTGTTGTTGTTGTTGTCATCTGTACCGCGTTCTATGGTGTCGTGGTTGCAAAGACGAAGCTAACCGTGGACGTCGGGAGTGAAGCTATGTATCCTGCACCCTACTGCGCACAGTATGACTTGTAACACGACGTCGTGTGGCTGCACGAAAAGCATTCTCCAACATGTTGGCGTTGCTGTCAGGTTTCCTCCGAGCCATACTCCGTAGGTAACGGTAACGCACTGCAGTAGTAGCCCTTGGGCATGTCATCGACAGTTCCTGTCTCTCTGTATCTCCTCCATGTCAGAACAACATCGCTTTGGTTCAGTCTGGAACGCCTGGAGACTTCCCTTGTTGAGAGCACCTCCTGGCACAGAGTAACAATGAGGACGCGATCGAAACGCAGTGTTCACCGGATCGTCTAGGCATGGTTGAACTACAGACAACCCGAGCCGTGTGCCTTCTTTCTGGTGTAGAATGACTGGGACTGATCGCCTATCGGACCTCTTCCGTCTAATGGGAGCTGCTCATGCATGGTTGTTTACATATTTTCTTTTCGAGGGGAAGGGGGGGGGGGGGAATAGACTCATCTCTGAACAATCAAAGACACTGTGTCTGTGATATAACGTGTATCTTCAGCAGTTTTGAAAACCAGGATGATACAAAAGTTTTTACGTGTGTATGTGTGAAACCACAAGCACAAGGCCATACGTCTTTCATGTTCTACTGAGACCTACTCAGTTTCAGTTAAAATGCGCACTTTATCAAATGTGACGTCATGTCTGAGCAATAAGCTGTACAAAACTCGCGGATAACTGCACAATTAACGCAGGCCATTCTCCTGCGAGATAAACTGCCCGACGATAAATTGCGCATCTCTGTTTGGTAAACGTATAGGCCGCAAGGCCTTTCATCGCCAGTCACCTGAAACAAAACCTTCTGTTATCAGTTGATAAAAAAGGAAACAAAACGAAGCATTTGTGGCGTTCATTGAAAGCTACCGCAGTTCTATTGACGTTCCGTAACCTTTAAGAATGAGACGGATAAAGTAACCTAATTCGATGAGAGCGAATGAAAATGTAAAGGTTTCGGAGTCGTGCACACAAAGTCTGAAGTCACCTGGTATGTGGTGAGCCAGACTATAGGGCCAAACGGACTGGCCCCAGAACTAGAGGTAGTTGAAGGAATGGGAAAAGATAGGGTGTGCCAATGAGTGAACAGTTACGGTGCACTGTGGAGGTATTGTTCACTGCAGCACGGCCTGGAGACACCATGTGAATTACTTTACATGGGGAAGAATCACCAGGAAAATGGACGAAGCGTGATGAATATAAGCCAGGAGTTTTGTATTGGTCACAGGCCTGTTATACATTCATGACGAGCATTCCGAATCACAGGCACTGGAGCGACATTATCAACCATTGTCAACTACAGCAGTAAATGACCGTTGCATAGCGCAGGAGGCAAAAAGTGACACTCGACTCCGTTTTTTGGGATGATAGTGAGTGATCTCATCGAGCAGAATTGGAGAAGCAACTCGTGAAACTACAGGGTTTTCGGGGAATCAACTGACCTGCCCATTCCTCCATCCCCGAACCTAAAGCCCGTCAAGGGAGGGGGAGGCAGAAAGGTGTATTGCAGCACGTCCACACAACCCTACAATTGTTAACTGCGCTGGTTCAGGAACAGGACACCCTACCATAGGCCCTCCTCACCAACCTTGTTGCCAGCATAGGGACATGTTGCACGTCGTGCAATGCTGCCCGTGGTGATCACACACCCTATTAGGAAAGTTATGTGTGTGTGTGTTTGTTTGTTTGTGTGTGTCTGTGTGAATTCCTAAGGGACCAAACTGTTTAGGTTATCGGTCCCTACACTTACACACTACTTAAACTAACTTAAACTAATCTATGCTAAGAGCAACACACACATCCATGCCCGAGGAAGGACTCGAACCTCTGGCGGAAGAGGCCGCGGAATCCGTAACATGGCGCCAAAAATGGTTCAAATGTCTCTGAGCACTATGGTACTTAACATCTATGGTCGTCAGTCCCCTATAACTTAGAACTACTTAAACCTAACTAACCTAAGAACATCACACACATCCGTGCCCGTGGCAGGATTCGAACCTGCGACCGTAGCGGTAACGCGGTTCCAGACTGAAACGCCTAGAACCGCACGGCAACACCGGCCGGCTAACATGGCGCCACAAGAAACATGTCTTGCCTTTTGCAATGTTCAGGGTACCATAATAAAACGCAGTGACCTCACCATTTCAATAAGTGCTATTCTTTCCGTCTCATTGCGTTCTTCTTTCAGTAGCCATCTAAGTGTAATACACTGCAGTTCTTTGTATGCATGGCCCAAGTTTTTGCGACCTGTGTTTCTTGATAGTGACACATCGTATGAGAGTTACTTTTGTTCTTAAGTTTTGCATACCAGTGTAGAACATATTTTGCATTACAAACTTGAGAAAAAGAAAAGAATTGGCTGACTTTTTCACAAAAAAAGCTGAAACTTCTGAAGACCCATAAAACTCGTGACAGTCTAATAAGTAAAGTAAACAAACTCCGACTCGCTTAACCGAAAGAATTAATGAAGCAACAAAGGCTAGCTGAACCATACAACAATCTTGTTTCGAAACTGAATGTTTTTAACGACAAATAGAATATTGGTCCCTGGGTGCCCACAATGCACTGTTCAACCAGCCGTGGGAACTCCACAGAATGATAGACATCGCAGCTCATGACAGCTCACCTTCTGGTGTCAGAATGTGTAAGGAAACAATGCCCACTGAAACAATTAGTGATGCCGGTGAATGTTGCTGATGTACCGTAATACACACATGAGTAACTGCTCTGTTATAAACTGTCAAATAAACAAATTTTGCTCTTTTCTGGGACCAACTGAGTTTACACAACAGTTAAGGCACTGGACGTTCAATCGGAAGAAATAGAGTTCAACAGTTTAAGTCTCTGTGTTGCCGTTTTAGGTGTTACACGGTTCTCCGTTTCCCTTCCCGTATTGAAATAATTGCGGTACTACTATATACAGGATGTCAGAGGCTTAAGGGGAGATATTGTGATCGTTGGTACATTAATGTGTACCATTTCAGCGTGTTATCTTTTTTTTTTTCTCAGGTAGTAACAGAATTACCGAAGACAAGTCAAGTAAATTACTACGAGATGTTTTCTGGAAAGTCGTAACTGGACCACAAGTGGACTACTCCTGTCAGCATTGACTAACCGTTTTGTATCCTCGCATCCAAACTGCAGTACCTCAACAGGGGAAAATAAATACCAATGGCTTGATCCTGTCACATTTACTTGGAGGTACCAATCAGCCTAATAACATACTGCCTATAATTAGTAGTCTGCAAATGAAGTAAATACTGGTGTAATGTTGATCAGTACACTGTCTTAAGTCACCTACGAAAATATGTGCACTTTGACCCCAGACACCTTGCATGTTAGGAATGAAGGCCAGAATACATGTAGAAATCGCTTTTGATAAAGTTTTTTTGTAGCTAATTACGTGTAGATTAGAAGTTAGTGCATTACAAGTTACAAAGACTGAAACTACCAAAGGTCAATTTAAAAATAGTGGTTAACTATAAGATTACCCTTTTTTAATTAATTAGCTTGATGGGGTTGGTCACATCTTCCTTTTCTGTACCAACGTCTCTACGTTACAGGAACACTTCCACAAAAAAAATCCTCAATTATTTGTTGGATGTACTTCAGTTTATGTCATCCTACGTATTTATTATCCGCTTTGTGCCTCTGTATCCGCCGGCCTGTGTGGCCGAGCGGTTCTAGGCGTTTATGTCTGTAACCGAGTGACCGCTACGGTCGCAGGTTCCAATCCTGCCTTGGGCATGGATGTGTGTGATGTCCTTAGGTTAGTTAGGTTTAAGTAGTTCCAAGTTCTAGGGGACTGATGGCCTCAGATGTTAAGTCCCATAGTACTCAGAGCCTTTTGAACCATTTTTTTGTCCCTCTGTAGTACTATGTAAGTTAGTCCTTGAAGTTTTAACAAGGGTCCTCCACTGTTTCCCGTAGGTTCCTTTCTCTGGCGATTCTGAACAGAAGCTTATCATTCTTTATCAACCTACTTAATTTTTAACAGTTAAAGATCAATGCTGCCATCACAGGGCGCTGTGTCAGAACAGCCTCTTTGTTGTCAATTAAAATCCTAAAGACAAACTGACCGTCAACTAATAGATTCGGAGTTTCTTTACATCAGTTTCATTATTTCTGTCAGCAAGACGGTAACTTAATCAGAGATAGTTCTCCCACTTTTCTGACCTTACGATCTTAGGGATTGGGTGGACGATATTCTTCCGAATGTCCAATGACACGTTTCCAGTCTCAAAGATTCTACATTTAAGGATTCATGACGCTAAATTTATTGAATTCCACTGTGGCTTCATGTCTTATTGTAGGTCATCCTGTAACTAGCTGGAACAACCAGTTCGATATTTGGAGGAAGGGAAACGCTTACTACTAAGACTAGTAAATGCACTGTGATTTTTAAGACAAGATTGGGTGAGAGGACTGTTTTACATTTCCGTAACTTATTATATTTAGACAGCAACCCTCCTGTCGTTAGGAAGAAAATGTTAAAATGTGTGTGAATTCCTACGGGACCAAACTGCCGAGGTCGTCCGTCCCTCGACATACATACTATTTAAACTAACTAACGTATCCAAAGGACAACATACAGACCCATGTGCGAGGGAGGACTCGAACCTCTGGCGGGAGGGGCTGCACAATCCGTGACATGGCACCCTAGACCACGCGGTCGGTAGGAAGAATATTAGTGTGGATGTTTTAAAAGCGCCAATGTCCTCTCTGTAATAAAATCGCTTTGATATTACGCCCATGCCCCTGCCACTATATTTAACGCGACAATATAGCATTTCTTTGTTTTCGAGGCAATGAAATTGCTTAATGGTTAAACACACTGAGCAGACGGTGCAGAACGGTGCCATACTGCAAATAAACTGCTACCGGGGAAATGGCACGCAATATTCGGTGACGCTATTATTTCTTACGGTCGTATTCGTCTGAAACAAATTGCTGGTCTTTTTTAGCAGAAGTAATTTATGGTAAAAGGGAGAGTGCAAAGGGCAGATCAGGGGTGAGATATACGCCGGTTGTCTCGCCTCGGTGGATGGCAACAGCCTGTACAGTGTTCTCGCCGAACACTTGTGTGTGTGTGTGTGTGTGTGTGTGTGTGTGTGTTTGTGTGTGTGTGTGTGTCAATATCGAGATATCGAGTCGGCAACGAGCCGCCTCTCTGTCTCTGCGGAGCGAAACAAATAAAAGCTACACTAGTGGGCCGCTGCGGGCGCCGCTGGGACCTCACGTGGGCGGCGCCGGCCACACAGCGCTTCTGCCCGAATTGCCTGCCAGCGGGCAGCGGACGGGCAGCAGGTGACTGCAGGGGCCACCAGTAAAGCTGCAGTGAACGCGGTACGGCTATTGGCCCTCGCACTGTGTGGCAGTTCCCAAGCGGACCCGAGGCGAAATTTGCCGACTGTGTACTAGCGCAGTGTGTTTCAGGTTCAGAGAGTGGTGATAAACATACGAAATAACTGAGTGAGTTGTAGACTTACAGAAAGATTCCTGTCGTAAGATGACTACGTAGTCCAGAATGGGTGATAGAATACAGTGAACGTAAACGATATTTTGAGACGGGCCCTTCCTGTTTCAGAGAGCGGAATCATGCAAACCGACAGCCGTGGTTGTGATATTACACAAGTGTGTAAAATGAACTGTAACGAATATATAATGAACAGATCTGTGTTAAGGAAATAATCATTCCGGGTCGATCAAAAATGTCAATGGAGTAGTATCGGCAATAACTACTATTAACTACTATATACAGGGTGGTCCATTGATAGTGACCGGGCCAAACATCTCACGAAATAAGCTCACACGGAGAAACTACAAAGAACGAAACTTGTCTGGCTTGAAGGAGGAATTCAGATGCCGGGGATATCAACTGCATTTTTTTAAAATAGGAACCCCCATTTTTTATTACTTATTGGTGTGGTACGTAAAGAAATATGAATGTTTTAGTTGGACCACTTTTTTCGCTTTGTGATTGATGGCGCTGTAATAGACTCAAACGTATAGGTACGTGGTCTCACGTAACATTCCGCCAGTGCGGACGGTATTTGCTTCGTGATACATTACCCTTGTTAAAATGGACCGTTTACCAGTTGCGGAAAAGGTCGATATAGTGCTGATGTATGGCTATTGTGATCAAAATGCCCAACGAGCGTGTGCTGTGTATGTTGCTGGTATCCTGGATGACATAGTCCAAGTGTCTGGACCATTCGCCGGATAGTTACGTTAGTTAAGGAAACAGGAAGTGTTCAGCCACATGTGAAACGTCAACCACGACCTGCAACAAATGATGATCCCCAAGTAGATGTTTCAGCTGCTGTCGCGGTTAATCCGCACATCAGTAGCAGATAAATTGCGCGAGAATCAGGAACCTCAAAAACGTCGGTGTTGGGAGTGCTACATCAACATCGATTGCACCCGTACCATAATTATATGCACCAGGAATTGCATGGCGACGACTTTGAACGTCGTGTACAGTTCTGCCACTGGGCACAACAGAAATTACGGGACGATGACAGATTTTTTGCACGCGTTCTATTTAGCGTAGAAGAGTCATTAACCGACAGCGGTAACGTAAACCGGCATAATATGCAGTATTTGGCAATGGAAAATCCACGATGTCTGCGACAAGTAGAACGTGAGCGACCGTGGCGGGTTAATGTATGGTGCGGCATTATGGGAGGAAGGTTAATTGGCCCCCATTTTGTCGATGGCAATCTAAATTGTGTAATGTATGCTGATTCCCTACGTAATGTTCTACCGATCTTACTACAAGATATTTGACTGCATGACAGGATGGTGATGTGTTTACAACATCATGGATGTCCGGCTCATAGCTCGCATGTGGTTGAAGCGGTATTGAATAGCATGTTTCATGACAGGTGGATTGGTCGTCGAAGCACTGCACTTTCAAAGGATTTGACGTCCCCGGATTCCTTTCTGTGGGGAAAGCTGAAGGATATTTGCTTCGTGATCCACCGACAACGCCTGACAACGTGTGACAGCGCATTGTCAATGCATTTGCGAACATTACGGAAGGCGAACCACTCGCTGGTGAAGGGAATGTCGTTACATGTAGTGCTAAATGCATTGACGTTGACGGACATCTTTTTGAGCATTTATTGCATTAATGTGGTATTTACAGTTAATCACGCTGTAACAGCATGCGTTCTCAGAAATGTTAAGTTCGCAAAGGTACATGTATCAGATTGGAACAACCGAAATATAATATTCTAACGTACCTACGTTCTGTATTTTAATTTAAAAAACCTACCAGATACCAACTTCTCGTCTAAAATTGTGAGTCATATGTTTGTGGCTATTACAGCGCCATCTGACAGATAGAGAAAAGAGTGGTACAACTAAAACATTCATATTTCTTTACGTACTACACGAATATGTAATGAAAATGTGGGTTCCTATTAAAAAAAAAGAAAACCATCCAGCGGGCCAACCGTAGCGCCATCTGGTTTCCCCCTTGAAGCTAGACAAGTTTCGTTCTTTGTAGTTTTTTCGTCTCACGCTTATTCGGTGAGATATTTGGCCAGGTCACGTCAATGGACCACCCTGTATACACATATAAGAATATGGCGTTCACTATATTACTGTCCCCCTTTTCAGTTTTCATTAGCTTATAATCTCAATTTTATGAACAAGTACTCACAGTACCGGTACTACAATCTGAAAGGCATGGCAGTACATGTACATATTCATATACTAGTTTCTAATAGTCTTGGAAAATATAGTTTAATTACATGATGGTCAGGTAGAGATTCCGAAATCGGATAAGCGGTCGTAAGGCGTGTCCAGGAGCAGATATCGACTGAGATAACAAATTAGAAATGATGAAGGCAGGGTGAAGTTTAAGAGACAAGTGAGGAAGAATGAATGTACAAAGAAGCGTGACACGGAAATACTCAAGCATGAAGGAACTCGCTTGAAGTTCTCCACAGGCACAAATAAATGGAGATTTCGAAAAAATGTTAGAGAAGTTGGAAAGAAAAACGTATTCACGAAGAAAGTAACTCCGAAGAAACCATTGGTAACAAAAGATATACTTCTGTTGATCGACAAAAGAAGGAGGTACAAAACTGTTAAGGGAAATTCAGGAATCCAAAAAAGTCATTTAGGAATATTATAAATAAGAAGGGCAGGGAAGCTAAGGCGAAATGGTAACATGAAAAGTGTGATAAAGTCCTGAAAGATATTATTGTCTGTAGAGATGGTTCCGCACATGGAAAAGTCAAAACAGCATTCTGTGAAATTAAAAGTAAGATCGGTAACATTAAGAGCGCAATGTGTATTCCGCTGTTAAATGCAAAGGAAAGAGAGGATTGGACCGAAGAATACAATAATGCTCTCTGTCAGGGAAAGGTCTTGTCAGATGTAATAGTAGAAGGCACCGGATTCGACAGGAAAGAGACAAGGGATCCAGTACTAGAGTCAGAATTAAAAAGAGCTTTGGACGATTAAAGGCCAAACAGCGCAAAAGTGACAGATAACGTTTCATTAGAAACTCTCTGAAATGACTATCTAAGTAGGGGCGTAAAAGTATGATACTCGCGATATACCATCAGACTTTCGGAGTTGCATCATCCACACAATTTCGAAGACTGCGAGAGCTTACAATTGTGAGAATTATCGCACGATCTGCTAAAATATCATGCATCCAATTTTGTGACAAGAATAATGTACAGAAGGAAGGAAAAGATGACTGAGGATCTGTTAGATGACGGTCAGTTCAGATTCAGGAAAGCTAAAGGCACAACATAGGCAGTCGCAAGTTATGGTTGATAACGCAAACTAGAATCGTGAAAACTAAGACACGTTTGTAGTATCCGTCGACCTGGAAAAAGCGTTCAACAGTGTCAAATAGTGCAAGATATTCGAAATTCGGAGAAAAATGGGGTCACGTTATAGGGAGACATGGGTGATACACAATACCTACAAGAACCAAGAGGGAACGATAGGAGTGGATGGCCAAGAACGAAGAGCAGTGACTAGACAAAATGTAAGGCAGGAATGCACTGTTCAGTCTGTATATCGCAGAGGCAATAACGGGGAAAAAAAGAGAATTTCGAAAGTGTAATTATAATTCAGTGTGAAACGATATCAGTGATAAGACTCGCTGATGACCTAGCTATCCTCAGTGAAAGTGAAGGAGAAATACAAAACCCGTTTGATGAAATGGACACCTAATAAGTTCAGAAAATTGATCTAGAGTAAACAGAAGAAGAGGCAAGTAATGAGAAGTACCAGAAATGAGTACAGCACGAAACACAAAGGAATTCGGCTACCGAGGCAACTTAATGACCCATGATTGACTGAGCAAGGAGTACAGAAAAAAAGAACATTCATGGCCAAGAGAAGTCTAATAATGTCAGACATAATCCTAAATCTGAAGAGGAAATTTCTTTCAATGCACGTTTGTGGCAAAGCATTTTGTGACAGTGAAGAACGACAGCACTAAGCGATGAAGAAAATTCCGAAGTAGTTGCGGAATATTTTGAGAAACTACTAAACTGCCCAGAACCAACAAAAACCCTTTAAATATCCAACACAAAAGCCCCTCAACAAAGAGATTCTACACCACCAACAGAAGAAGAAATTATTAAACACATAAAGAAAAAAAATAACAAAGCCTTTGAGGAGGATGGAAATGTAGCCGAATTCCTCATAAGTCTAGGGCCTAATTCTATAAAGCAGCTAATAAGAATTATTCAAAATATATGAGTTGCGAAGAAATCACAGAAGATTGGAGATATGCCTTAATACACCAATTACACAAGAAAGGAGCCAAACATGATGTGAATAATTACAGAGGAATGTCTCTACTCCGTGTCACATATAAGACATTGTAACATCAACTTGTTTTCTTGAAAGATCACAACAACTGATAAAATCTAAAAACTCAGATTTCCTAACTGGTTTCAGGCCAAACAGATCGTGCGCAGAGCACGTTTTAAACGTAAAATTAATCACAAGAATAAGAAAGATGCGATGCAAGCCTACTGTTTGTGTCTTTGTCAACTACAAAAACGCCTATGACTCAATCTACAGACCCACACTATTTAGCATTCTTCAAGAAAAAGGATTCTATCGGCAAATACAGAAAATCATTCTGCACACATTAACAAATACAAAATTGAAAGTGAAATTTGTGGGAAAACATTCGAAACCATTGGAGATAAGAACTGGGGTTCGAGAAGGTGATGGGCTATCAAATTTGTTGTTCAATGTGGTCTAGATAGTCATGGAAGAATGGGAAGAGAAACTTGAAGAAGAAAATTGCTGAAAACCAATTTCATTATTAACAACAACAATAACAAAAAAGGAACTTACGAATCCCCTACCTATCCTTTGAGGACGATTTAACAATAATGGCAAATACTTGTGAGATGGCTCTGAAAAAAGGTAGAAACTCTATAAGATTTCTCAGGGAGAGACAGCCTGTAGATACCATTTGGAATGTGTATTTACGACCACAAATTTAGAAATTTCCAACAAAATATGGAGAAATTAACAGCGTACCACACTTTAAACATCTAGGAGAAATTACCTCTGAAAAATATGCACAATAATAAAGAATACAAAATGATCGTAAAGGTTTAGGAATAGTGCAAAACCTCCATAATAAAAAAGATTTAGGAATAGTGCAAAACCTCTATAATAAAAAATGCTTATCCTTAAATGCGAAAATTAAACTTTACAAATCAGTAATTAAACCATCAATATATTATATGCCAGCGAAGCCTTGGCACTAAACAGGAAAACTGGTATAGAAAGTCTAAAGACAGAAGAAAGAAAAATAATTAGGAAAATTTAGGAACCATGCTGGACCGAGAATGGATAACTACAGAAAACGTACAAAAAAAATTCTTACATAAGGAGAAGACGCCTCAATGTCTATGGCCGCATAATGAGGCGTCCCAACAATGACTAACAAAAAGAACAGTAAAATACGTAGATTCCCTCGCTAATTAAGGATAGTGGACCCAAAATGTTATAAACGACTTGGAGCTAGCGAAAATCACCAAGGAAGAAATAGACGCATGGAACAACTTTAGAGTAGAAGTAGAAAAATGAGAGCTCAAACCACAGACAAAAGCCCAAAGAACTGGAACAAAATGGAGTGAAGGAAGAAGAGCTAAATTCCCGCTAACAATTAAAACCTGGTGAACAAATAAAAAGATCCAGAAGAACAAGCAGAACAGGAAATGAACCATATTTACGTAGCGCCTTCCACTCTGGAGTTTTGCGAGTAAATAATAATAATAATAATAATAATAATAGTATTAAAACTACCTACACGGCATAAAATAATTTTATTTTAGAAACGTTGTCCGATTTAGATCAACCGTCACACAGTCATTCCTTGCTGACTCCTCCAGAACGTGGAACGGAACACGAACTGCTCTCAGATGGCATCAAGACCAGCAGCACTCCCTCATTCGGATCTTTTGGAGACGACTGGTAAAGGGGAGGTGACCACAAGAAACAAGATGGATGAAAAAACGACAGGATAACGTTGTTCGAGTCGGAACTCGGTATGTTAAAACTTTCAACGATGTACGAAAGCCAAAAAATCTGGAAAACAAAATGCAAAAGCAGAGTCCATAGAGGTAGAGGGTGTCAGTGAACTGAACAAAGGGTAACATCAACAGCAGCAGAAAATGTTATAACGGGAGTTGGAGTAGGATTCGTGATGAATAGGGATGTAGGACAGAGAGCTGCTGTAAATAGTTTAGTCATAGGGTATTTCTCATCAGGTTCGACAGTAGACGAACACTGTCAACGGTAGTTCCCAAATATAGGCGAACGTTGCAAGCATAAGATGAAGAGTGATAGAGAAATTATGTGGGGATATTGGGCTGGTAGTTTATTAAGCAAAGGGAGATAAAAATCTAATGATCATGGTGACGGGAAAGCACTAGTAAGGGAACAAATAGAAGAAATGATTGCTGGAGAACATAGGCTTGCTAGCAGAACGAGAGACTAGAAAAACTAATTGAGTTCTGCAATAAAAATTACATAGTAATAGGGAATACGCTCTTCAAGAATCACAAGTTTAGAAGGTATACTTGGATTCAATCTTGATTAGACACTCCTTCCTTCATCAGATGGTGACCGCAAGCCTTACCCAAGAGAGGATAATTTAGTAGTGACGATGTTTAACAGAATCACCCGGAAGAATCTATGTGCGAGGAAGTATGATGTTGATGTACTGAGGAATGAAGAGACGCATTTTAAGTGGATGTGCGTACTGCGATGAGGAATATCAGCGTAGGCCGCTCAATTGAAGACGACAGTTCTAGAAAGGGCAATCACAGATGATGGATAGTCAAACATACCTACAATGAGGGTAACTGCGAAGAATCACTTAGTTGATACATGAAGGAATAAAGTACAAGAATGTTCAGCGAAACACAACAGTACAGCAACATAAATCTCTCAGGAGTGAAATAAATATAAATTTCAGGCAGCCAAGGCGAAATGATTGGAGAGAAGAGCTTAAGCAATCGGAAAAGAAATTATGGTCGGTAGGAGTGACTCAGCGTGTAGAAGAGTCAAAACAGCTTTCGCTCAAATTATAACCAGGGGTGGTAACATTAATAATGGTATAGGTATTCCGCCGCTAAGCGCAGTGGAGAGAGCGGATAGATGAAAAGAATACATTCAAGGTGGAGGACTTGTCTGATAACATAATAGATGTAGATACTAGAGTCGATATGGATGACATCGGGGATGCAATATTAGAGTCAGAATGTAAGAGGGCGTTCTGAACAATTCTTTACGTGAAAACTGATGAAGCTTTTAGAATAAAACAAACGTTGATAGCACTTCATATTCTTTCTTCACGTCCACATATTTATCAACATAGTCACCCTGGCGACGAACACATTTCTCCCAACGAAGGACCAGTCTGTTTTCACAGTCTCAGTATAATATTATACTTCGTTGACGGAGCCGCACCCTCACTCATTCTTGCACCGCTTGATCACTATCAAACTGAGATCCTCGATAATGGTCTTTAAATTATGGCAACAGAGGGAAACGAGATGGGACCAAGTCAGGACTCTATAAAGGCTAATCGATGACAGTGAACCTGTGGCGCTAGATTGTTGCAGACGTCGCAGCGCGAAGTTGCCATGGTGAAAGAGAGGGTGCTACGTGTGTGGACAGACTCTTCGAATTCAGCTTTCGATTACAGAACGCTGTTTCTAATGCACACTGCCACGTTACACGCTACACTTCGATGCTCTCTAGCGGCATAGGGTTGAACATACGAAGACGTGAAGAATGCGGATGTCGGATGTAGAATGTTAATAAAGTTGGTTTTATTTAAAAAGCCTTAAAAGGTTTTGACATAAGAAATTAGAATAATTAGCTCTCAGCACACCCTCGTAAAAGGGCTGTGGAAGAATTGAGATCAAATAAGACAGAAGGGGCAAGCAATATATTCCATCGGAACTTCTAAAATCATGGGGGAAGTCGCAACCTACAGACTACTCAAGTTGATGTGTATAATGAGACATAGTATCAGAATTTCTGAGAAATATAATCCACCCAGTTCCGAAGGTAGCAGTGGTAGGTAAGTGCGTGAACTGTCGTGTAATAATCATAACAGCTCAGGCTCGCGAGCTATTGACACAAATAGAACACAGAACAGTTGAAACGAAAATTGTAGATCAATTGGACGGCAATCGGTCTGGCTTTAGGAAAGATGAAACACCTTACAGGCACTTTTTTCTTTAAAGTCAGTACCACCATTAGACTATTGTTTATTTACAGTGCTACATTTACATTTACATAATCATTATTTCCGCTTCAAAGGGCGAATATCAAGTGTTTTAAGTGTTATGAATTGGCTAAGATTGCATACTGTCGTAATAGTGTATTTTAGTACTACTGTATGCCATCCTAGGCTATTTATAACACTTTTATGGCACTTTGAAGCCGAAATCATAATTGTGTGAGTGTAAATTTAACACTGTATATAAACAACAGTCTAACTGCGGTACAGACTTTAAAGAAATATATTATGGCTGTGGCCCAGCATTATGAAAACAAAAACTACCATACAGGCAGTAATTTCATTGCGCTTGATAAAGAAACGACTGTGACGAAAAATCAAGACATGTTCATTGGATATGTCACGTAGAATAAACGGTCAGCAAAGCACAATCTTGCTGGAAGTTCGAAATTATGAGAATTATGGGATTAAGCTACAGGGGGAGACAGTACAATAAGTATTGTAAGTAAGAAAGACTAAAAACGAAGTGCTCATACTGAAACGGGTGTAAGCCACTGACGCAGAAATTCACCCCAACTGTTAAGCCTGTTCAACGAAGATTCCACGACAGCAATACTAAAATGTGTCTGAAGTGGGATCGGAATTCAGGATGAAAGGATATGAATGACAAGATTCGCTGATGACATAGCTGTCTTCAGTGAATGTGAAGAACTACTACAGGATCTGTTGAATGGACTGGACAGTTTGATGGGTACAGAAAATGGACTGAGAATAAATCGGAAAACGGGACTGCTACGATCGCAGGTTCGAATCCTACCTCGGGCATGGATGTGTGTGTTGTCCTTAGGTTAGTTAGGTTTAAGTAGTTCTAAGTTCTAGGGGACGGATGACCTAAGATGTTGAGTCCCACAGTGCACAGACCCATTTTTGAAAGCGGAAAAAGACAAATTTAATCACTAGTAGCAGAAATTAGAGGTGCGAGAAGCTTAACTTCTGAATAGGTCACTAATTCTTCTAAATTGGGAGCAAAATAAGACATGTCGGACGAAGCAAAGAGGACATAAAGCGCAGACTAGCACAGGCAGATGCTGGCTACAATACGTTTACTGATATCAAATATAATAGGCCTTAATCTAACGAATACATTTCAGAGAATGTAAGATTGCAGCACAGCATTCTAAGTATTGGAAGCGTGGACAGGGGGAAAATTGGAACAGAAGAGAATCGACGCTATTTGATGCTACGGAGGAGTATGGAAATTCAGGTTGGCTGAGAAGGAATAAGGAGGTTGTCCACAAAATCTGTGAAGGATTGAACGAAGGGAAAAGACTGAGAAAAAGAAGGGGCAGAATGGTACGACATGTGCTGAGGGATCAGGGAATAGCATCCATGTTACCAAATGGAGCAGCAGAGCGTAAGGACTGTAGGGGAAGATGAAGATTTAAATCCATCCAACAAATAATTGTGGACGCACTGTGTAAACGTTACTCTGAAATGAAGAGATTGGTGCAGGAGAAAGACTTTCGCCTTTCTTAAATATTGTACTTCCATTTGCAAATGATAGCATTATGTTAAATTATTTTTCACGTTAGCATGCTTTACAGTTATCATTGCGGGAGCTAAACGGTCGCACCTGATTTCCTAGAGTGAAGAAATAATAAACTAGAACAATATAAGGAAAACAGTGCAGTTACGGGAGACATGTGACCAGAAACAAAACACGTAAACTATACTGTTAATGATTATGAAATGTATTACCGGGGTATTTGCACCATTGAGTGTTGGTACAAGATATCATAAAATATCATATCCAACTCACACTGCCAATGAGAGATACAGACGCATATTAATTCGTGCTTTGAGTACCGTGCTCCAGATTTGAGCTTCACGTAAATTAGCTTGCCTATTGAAGAGCTTTCCACATTTTGTGGGAACCTCAAAGCAAACTCTCCAGTGTCTGCGTCAATATATACAAAGTTATTTCGTTCGCTCCCCCTAGCAAACACAGCGTGGAAAAGCGCTCTGATTTGTGTGCATCTGCGATGTATTTCGTGAAGTATTTTGCGCGATAAATAATCAACTGCTCGTGCAGAATTACAAACGGATACACGCCAAAGCTTTCAAATAAAAGCTGATTTCAGTATCAGCGTTAAGTTCCAGTTACTATAGAGTAGTTTATTATTGATATGTTACTATGCAAATTATGTAGCTGATTTTTTATTTCTGTACCGGAAACAAGAGAAATCATATCACAGCCCCTGAGCAATGGGTAAAGCACCAGATGAGAGAGAAAAGTAATCACGGTGAATATGCATGAGTTGGTGCCTGTGTGTGTGTGTGTGTGTGTGTGTGTGTGTGTGTGTGTGTGTGTGTATGTGTGTGTGTGTGTGTGTGCGTCTATAAGAAACGTGTTTGAAAATCAATTTAGTTAGTAATCATTATGATTGCGGCTGTAGTGCGTGCACCGAAATATTTTTCGTTGTGGATCTCAAGTTACACACCCTCAGCACCTTTCTAATGTATACGCCGAAATGAATTAATACTCCATTTGATGTATGTGTATCTGCAGTCTGCCTTTATGCAAATAATGTGCCCCACCTTTGAATGAAACGCAGGATGTTGAATGATGTATGCTGTGATAAACAAATATGCTGTGATTTTGCGAAGCAAAGGTAGGCAATTTTTGCTTCTGACATAACGCTAGGGCTCACACGTACCGGGATCGAATTGTCTTGGAAAAATAAATTGCTTCAGCGTTATTTGATTACCAAAACGAGGTTACTGGGATGCAGTAAATTTTCATACATTCAGACGTTCCACGATGATTCTGAATTAAAATGCAAACCCCTCCACAGCGTCTCGCGGAATGAGGGCATGTGACAATAGAGAAGATGATAGTTGTTGCCTACAAAGTGTCTACATGCCTACTACGCCAGAGAACTAGCTTACGCATTGGTACCCGAATTTTAAACTGTTTCCTCTGTTATTGTCATCATCATCTCTACTGTGGACAGCAAGAAAAACTCTGCGTTATACTATAAACACACTCGTCAGAGTCGGGAAGCTGTTACAACTGTCACAACTTGCACAAAAACAAGGTGGTCATTTACAAAGACAGGCAACAGCTCTTGAACGGAAAAAGAAAATTTACTTGTGTAAATAATATTAATCTCACTAGAAAGATGCTGACTTACTGCACAAACTGACCAAACTATTCGAAGGTAAACGGAACCACTACTTATTGATCCAACGACTTCCATACTGAAGTTCTTGCTATTGGAAATGTGTATGTCACGACAGATTAGTGTTGCTCCCGAGCGAAAACAGGTTACTTGCAATCCTTTAATGTGGTTCCCCAAAGATTGCCACTGTCAGTTTCTTACACCATTCTTGTCGCGTTGAGACTGTTTTAAAGATGTGATGTTCTCGCTGACAGTGAACATTACACCTATTCCAATTCTCCCGCGTTCCCCATACGAATAAATTCTCCTGCAATTTCAGTAAGTCGTCAAAATCCTTCATTAGTAATGTTTGAGATGTAGATTTACGAAAGAGTGTGAATGTGCATCAACACAAACTACATCTCCTTATATAGCAGCTGCTACGTGAATAGTCCGGAATAAAGTCCATCCGACTAACATTCAGAGTATCCATAGACTTAATACTTTCGTGACAGGCCCATTAATAGTGTTTCTCTTATCATGAGGTAAGGATAGTCGTATCAGTGAATCACATTGCAAAACATGGTTCAAATGGCTCTGAGCACTATGGGTCTCAACTGCTGTGATCATCAGTCTACTAGATCTTAGAACTACTGAAACCTAACAAACCTAAGCACATCACACACATCGAAGCCCGAGGCAGGATTCGAACCTGCGACCGTCGCATTTGCACGGTTCCGGACTGCGCGCCTAAAACTGCGAGACCACCGCGGCCGGCGAAGCACTTTTGCATCAAGGCCATTGCCATCTGAGATGCTGTAACAGGATCATTGCCATAGTGAATGGTGGAAAAACTTATATTCAGTACCAACGTATTAAGTTGAATGGCTTCCAGAGATGACATATTACAAGAATGTGTACGTGTAATTATTCCATGCGAGTTAACTGCACAAGCACTCCTTCTTCAGGCCACAAGTGCCCCATTGGGACCATTCGACCGCCGTGCCATCCTTAGCTGAGGATGTGGCTATGAGGGGCGTGTGGTCAGCATACTGGTCTCCCGGTCGTTACGACGGTTTCCTGTGACAGGAGCCGCTACTATTCGGTCGAATGGCTCCTAAATTGGCATCATGAGGTTCAGTGCACCCCGAAAAACTACAACAGTGCATGGCGTCCTGGATCGTCACCCATCCAAGTGACAGCCTCACCCGAGAGCGCTTAATTTATGTGATTTGACGGGAAGCGGTGTATCCACTGCGGCAAGGCCGATTCCACGTTTAACTAACTCAAGCCGTAAATCAGTAACTACAGTGTAAACAGTTTTTTTAACTCTACTGTCTGTAAGAAAGTGATAACACACCATTCAGTACCATTATCGTGACGAACCTTCAAAAGCCTGAATAACCACCTTTTGCTGCAAGACGTACAGGACGAGAATCAGTGAGTGGCGTGGCCAGCTGCGCTAGGCATTTCTATTGAGGATCCAAACTGCAAACAGCAGGGTGGTGTTGGTCGCACAGAATCCCGAATCGGTTTAAATCCGAGGAATTTGGCAGCCTGGGAAGTACGGTAAACTCATATTGGTACTCTTCGAACTACGCACATACACTGTGAACTGTGTGACACGTTGCATTGACCACCTATAAATGCCCTATCGTCGAGGATAAATAAACTGCATGAATACGAGGAAATGGACCCCATGAATAGATGCAACTTGTCTACACCCGTTGTGTGTTCCAGTATAGTGAGATCAGCTAGGAAATGCACTCTCGCCTGGACCGTTCAGACGATGGTTGAAGAGTGTGTCCTCGGAGTCTTTTGCGATGGAATGACTGGATAAAATCTTATCGGTTGTCAATCTGCGTCAATTCCAATAAAATGCTCGAGCTTTCGGTGGCTAGCTCCGCCATCGTCGCCAGGAGTAAAACTACTGACTGGTGGGACTGGTACTATTCCCAACTCACCTTCATTGCACGCGTCATTTCGGCCCTCTCTGATTGGTGCCATGGATTGTAACGTAGGTATATAAACTGGAAAGTGTTGAGTGTTTGCTTTTAGATGTTTCAGGACACGCCAACCGCCAACTGTCCGATGGTGCATAAAACGTGATCATGTGAAAAGATCACCTGTCGCGACTCACTGGAGGGCCAGATTGCTCTGATGCGTACCGTCACGAATTCCTCTTCTGGGCCAATCACTCATCATAGAGTAGCACCTGCAAACTACATCCTTAATTGAATAAAGATCTCTCGGTGTATATCCTGCGTCAATTCAGGATAAAACTCCAAACTTTCGACCACTACCTCTATGGTCGTCGTCAGGGCTAAGACTGACTGTCGTGAACTATTTCTTTCCTTTATTGTCATTTTCATACCTGTATATTCAGGTAGGCTTTCAGCGGCATGCTACTCCACTCTTCAGCCACAGAGTAGAAAATGATATAACACAGAATGGAGACCCGGAATAAACACAGTGCCGGGCAAAAAAATAGTGGACACAGGAATACAAACAAAAAAAAAAAAAAACATGGAGCAGTTCACACTCGACGATAACGACACTGAAAACATGTTGACACGGCGCACATAACACTGATGAAGCCGACGGCTCAAGTGAACGTATGAGCGTGACGGCAGACACTAAAAACACAAAATGACTGCAAACACACGCAAAACTAACGGCGATGGTCTCTGGCGCGCGAATGTCCACAGAGCGTGTACGAGTCTGGGGACCTGCCAAGAGGGGATGAAGGGGGAGTGTGGGGGAAGAGGGGTTAGCAAGGATGCCAGTGGCAGAGGAGACGGAAGTAGGAGATGAAGGGCTGGAGGGGAAGGACTGCGGAGGAGTGGGGAGAAAGGGAGGAGGGAGGGAAGAGGGAGAGAAGGGAGGGAGGGTGCCCAAGGGAACAAACACAGGAAGAGGGAGGGAGGATCTAAGTTGGTAGGAGGGGTAGATGGAGGGTGGAGGGCATCATCAGGGAGGGGGAGCTGGTGGAAACCACCTTGGGAGAAGGGAAGGAGGGTGGACAGATAGAGAGCATGTGGGACATGGGAATACAGGCGCGTACAGTTATCGGGGGTTGGGAGAGGATGGGGGAGACAAGCGGGTGAGGAGGATCGATTTACGGTAGGTGTAGAGGATCTGTATCCTTTCAAGGAAAAGGAGGTGGTGAGGGAACAGAATGAGGTCGCACAGGATCCACATGGGGGAGGGGAGATGGATGCGATAGGCGAGGCGGAGAGCATGGCGTTCAAGGATCTGAAGGGATTTGTAAAACGTAAGGGGGGCGGAGATGCAGGCAGGATGGGCGTAACAGAGGATAGGGCGGATGAGGGATTTATAGGCGCGGAGTATGGTGGAGGGGTCCAGACCCCACGTACGGCCGGAAAGGAGACAGAGTCGGGAGCATGCCTAGGCTTTTATTGTCCAGAGATGGAGGGTCCAGGAGAGGCGACGGTCGAGGGTGACGCCAAGGTACTTAAGGATGGGGGTGAGGGCGATAGGACGGCCATAGATAGTGATGTAGAAATCGAGGAGACGGAAGGAAGGGGTGGTTTTGCCTACAATTATCGCCTGGGATTTGGAAGGATTGACCATAAGCAACCACTGGTTGCACCAAGTGGTGGACCGGTCAATATGGGATTGCAGAAGGCGTTGGGAGCGCTGCAGGGGGTGGCAAGGGCAAGGAAGGCAGTGTCATTTGCATACTGGAGAAGGTGGATGGGGGTGAAGGTGGCGGCATGTTCATTGTATACAAGAGGTAAAGAAGAGGATAGAGGCCGGAACCCTGGGGCACACCGGCGGAGGGAAAAAAGGTGTAGGAATCCCTGTTGTGGATCGTGACATAGGAAGGACGGTGGGAAGGAAAGGAGCCTATCAGACAGATGCAGGTGATAGGAAGGAGCTTGAAGAGGAGACCGGAATTCCACACATGGTCATAGGCTCGTTCAAGGTCAAGGGAGAGGAAGATAGCGGAACGACGGGAATTAAGCTGTTCGGAGAGATGATGAGTGAGGTGAAGGAGAAAATCATCGGAAGAGATGGACAGCCGAATGCCACACTGGGTAATGGGATGGAGGTGGTGCTGGCGGAGATGTTGGTGGATGCGGCAGGTGAGGATGTATTCCAGGACCTTGCTGAAGACCGAGGTAAGGCTGATAGGACGGTAGGAGGAGACAGCGGGCGGCGGTTTACCGGGTTTGAGGAACATCAGGATATGGGAGGTTTTCCACAGGTCGGGGTAGTACCCGGTGGACAGGACTACATTGTAGAGCCTGGCCAATCTGGAGAGGAAAGAGGCAGGAGCTTCGCAGAGGTGGCGATAGGTGACACAATCGTGACCAGGAGCGGTGTTGCGTTTCGTGCGGAGTGTAGCGATGAGGTCCTGTGCAGTGATATGTTCATTGAGTCATGTGTGTGCAATGTTGTCCAAGTACTGGAAACCAGGTGCGAGAGGAGGGACAGAGGTGTCAGTTCGATCGCTGACATCTGGGAAGAGGGAGTAATCGAACAGGGGATCGTCAGGAATGGTAAGGACATCGGAGAGGTAGGAGGCAAAGTGATTGGCCTTACTAATGGCGTCAGGGAAGGGTTGGATGTCATGAAGGAGAGGATAGTGGGGAGGGGGTTTACATCTGGTAAGACGGCGGAAGGCTGACCAGTACTTGGACGAGTTGATAGGAAGGGTAGTGTTTAAATGGGTGCATGTCTGTCGCCAGTCGCGGCGTTTCTTAGCCACGAGCTAGTTACGGATGTGTCTCTGGAGTTGCCGGTAGCGTCGTAGTGTGTCCAGGTCACGCGTGTGGAGGAAGTTACGGTAGAGACGGCGAGATTCACGGAGGAGGAGGACGGCCTGCGGGGTAAGGTATCGATGATACCATTCGCTGATGACTTTGCTATCAAAAGTGAAAGTAAAGAAGAATTACTTGATCTGCTGACTGTCTATCCAAAGGGCCCGGGTTCGATTCCCGGCTGGGTCGGAGATTTTCTCCGCTCAGGGATTGGGTGTTGTGTTGTCCTAATCATCATCGTTTCATCCCCATCGACGCGCAAGTCGCCGAAGTGGCGTCAAATTGAAAGACTTGCACCAGGAGAACGGTCTACCCGACGGGAGACCCTCGTCACACGACATTTCATTTCACTTCATCTGCTGAGTGGACTGAACATTCTCAAGAGTACTAATAATGGACTGAGAGTAAATTGAAGGAAGACGAACGTAACGAGAAGTAGCAGAAATGTGAACAGTAGGAAACTTAACGCCATTACTGATTGTCATCAAGTAAATAAAGTTAAGCAATTATACTGCCTATGCACAAAAATAATCAAAGACCGACGGAGCAAGACGGATATTAAAAAGAGACTATTGCTGGCAAACAGACATTTCTAGTCAAGTCTACTAGTATCAAGCATAGGCCTTAATTTAAAGCATAAATGTCTGAGAAAGTACGTTTGGAGAGCAGCATTGTATGGTAGTGAAACATAGACTGTGGTAAAAACGGAATAGGAGAGAATCGAAGCATTTGAGATGTGGGGCTACAGACGAATATAGAAAATTAGGTGGACTGAAGAGGTAGGGAGTGAGGAGGCTCTGCGCAGAATCGGAGACCAAAGGAAAATGAGGAAAACACTGACAAGCAGAAGATACAGGATGATAGGACATCTGTTAAGACATTAGGGAATGACTTTCATGGTACAAGATGGAGCTGTGGAGAGGCTGTAATAGAGCCAACAAATAACTGAGGACAATTGTTTCAAGTGTTACTGTGAGATAAAGTGGTTGGGATAGGAGAGGAATTAATGGCAGGCCGCGTACAATCAGTTAGAAGACTGATGATTCAAGAAAAAAAATGCGAACAATCCTATCACTAAGCTATTCATTGTAAATCACTCTCCGCCCTCCCTTCCTTTTGAAAATGAATTCGACTCCATTTTCTGACGCTGTTGATATCACCCCATACTCATCTGACCCCTAATCGGGCTGTACTGAGTAGGTTTCTCTCCGTCGCCGTTGATCAGAAGTCAGCATGGGTCCGTGAACCAGGTGCCTGCTAACGGAGGCCCATACGTCTGCCGAAAGGTCGTTGAGGGGCACTTTTGGTATCCCCCTGGTTTATCTGGTCGATCAGTTGTTCCATAGTTGCACGTCTATTCGCCGTTAAAAGTCCTGGCAGATGTCGTTCATCCGTGTCATCTATGGCCTGTAGCGCACGGCAGATGCCGCAGCATCAGTTTTGGACAGAGCCATTTTGCAATGCATGACATACTTCAATCACGGTGGCATGAGACAGTGACAAACTTAGGCGTTCGCAAGTGTTTACGCATTCCGCCCGTAAGCCAATGATCATGCTTATTCACACATTTAAAAAAATCACTCTCTTTCCACTCTACAACAATGTCTGCACTGTCTTCTGTTTCCCCGGACACGCTTTATATACTCCCCGCTACTATTACTTCCATCTGCAGTCTGTGAATGGTTACTGCACGTTGACGTCGAACATAGCTGGTTGTCTCATTAATTTCACTCGACCGTGTAATAAACGTTCGTACTACGGATTATGTTTGGCTGAATTAGCTACCACATACTAAGAGAAACAATTTTCAGCTCACTTGTGAACAATAAAGTGTTTTGTGGCCCACATACATAAGAAATGCAAGTAAGAGTTGCTATGAAATAAAAAGAAAGAGTAAGAGGCCGCTTGTTGTTTGAAATGGTTGATAACGCAGTGTTACAGTTGCACCACGGACTTGTTACCTGTCCAAAGCGCCAAATGACCGGTGAAGAGTAAAGACGGGGCAGCTATGATTCAAATGACCAAATTTTCCTGGCGGCAGCAGTGATATGAGTTCGAACGAAGAAAGCAGTGCGGTAGTCTAACAATCTCACACAAGTATTCCTTATTTTTCAGTGGAGGTATATTTATTCGACAGCCGACGACTCTGGACTCTACGACCCGCTACTCTACTTGTATACACACTTCTACAGAGCGACAAGTCTCATTGCGGGGACTTACACCGTCGTCGTGCAATCCAGTGTTGAGCGTGTCGTGTTTCTGACGTCACAACGTAGAAAAAACACGTTGAGGAGTTTTTTCGTCCGAGCAGGGCAATATTTAGTATGTCAGTTATTATGAACGTGCGTTTGTACTCAGACCAACGAGATGGAAGAACGCCACCTACATCAGGTTTCGCTATTTCTCTTCAGTACAGAGACACGAGAAGTTTTTTATGTCTTTTAGAAAATGGCGGATCTCTCAAACATATTATTTTTATTTATTTTATGTATTTATTTCACCTGGCAAAATTAGGGCCTTCAGGCCCTCTCTTACACCTAACCGGGCATACTCAGTTTGAAAGAATTGCAGTTTCTACAGAACATTATGGACATACCACGTGCTATACGGTATTAATGTTAAAGAACTAAATAAAGATTATAACAGTAGTACAATGATAAATATAACAATCAAAAATAGTTATAAGAATCAAGAATGAAAATTATAATAATAGTAATGACTATGTACATGAAAGTAAACATATTTTTTTATGGATGTCAGTCCTATTGCTAGTAGGTAATTTTCTCGTTATGTTCATGCAGCTTGTGACTTATTCACATCGAGCAGAGACATAAGACGATATAATGGGGTGAAAGACAAATAGAAGAGGTTGCTAGGTTAGAGGAAGAGAAATGGAATGGTAAAATTCGAAGCTATCATGGAGAGGAGAAAGGAAGAGGTGAGAGGGACACAACAATGGTGGCTATACCGTCCCTAATATGTAGATTTTGAGTTCCCCCTTGAATGATGAATGGCTCTGGATAAGATGCAGATCACAGGGGAGCGCGTTCCATAGTCGTATGGCTAAGCTGGAGAAAGATAGGGACGCAGGTTGCAAATTAACAAATAATATTTTGCTGGGTCGTGTCCGATTTGAATCAGTTATTTTTTACTATCCTTCGCATTTTATAATAGGTTTATTTCTGATTAGTTTAATAGAAAAATATTCTATAATATTCGATGTTATGTGAATATAAGTGCGAAAGTTCTGAAGGGTGAATTTGTTCCATTGGTTTTATGTACTGTACAACGCAGTTTGCACTACTTGTAATAAGATATTTTGCACTTTCTTGTTTTTGATTTTGTATTTCACTTCTTGTAAATATTCTGATACTGAACAGGAACAGTGATCAATAAAGAACTACTGTAAATGAGAAACACGGTATTTGTAATGGAGTTTTTACGAGTCGATGTCCCTACTGACTTGACGTGGTAATTACCTTTTTCGCTTATGAAATGTTCATGTACATTGGCAGTCTTATTTATGCATACTGCAGACAAAACATGACAAGGACAAGGGAGGGAATGCGTCTCAATAAAGCTAACATACGAATGTTACTCCGGTCTATATCGGAAAGCAGAATGATTTGCGAGACAGCTACAGCCTACAACTGCCACTAGAGTGCGTTGCAATGGGGTTTATCATGTTGCCGCACGCGCAACGTATGCACAGGTAGCATCGTTTCTGAGTGTTGAGCAGTACATTAAACTTGGCAAGCTCAAAGTTGACGTTCAAAAACACAGTCTGTGTGCAGACAGCTTTAGACACTGCTAACAGTGCTGTCATCCATGCCGCGCCCGATGGCAAGGACTGTTGCACCTTAAACGAGTAGGCCAATAATACCCTGCCAAACGGGCATACACATGCACAGGGGAGTGAAGTCCCTCTACTGCTCCTGGTGGAAGAAACCACTGCTGCCGGTCTCTCCCCTGTTTGAAGACTTGAGCGTGACTCAGCACGACCCTGCACACATCACACCTGCCACTATTTTGCAGGAAGGGCAAAATGGTTCAAATGGCTCTGAGAACTATGGGACTTAACATCTGAGGTCATCAGTTCCCTAGACTTAGAACTACTTAAACCAAACCAACCTAATGACATCACAAACATCCATGCCCGAGGCAGGATTCGAACCTGCGACCGTAGGAGCTGCGCGGTTCAAGACTGAAGCCTTTAGAACCGCTCGGCCACACTGGTCGGCGCAGGAAGGACACTATAAGCACTCCATCTTCAGGCCACAAGGGGCCCACCAGGACCATCCGACCGCCGTGTCATCCGCAGATGAGGATGCAGACAGGAGGGGCGTGTGGTCAGCACACCGCTCTCCAAGTCCTTATGATGGTTTTCTTTGACCGGAGCCGCTACTATTCAGTCGAGTAGCTCCTCAATTGGCATCACGAGGCTGAGTGCACCAACAAAAATGGCAACCGCGCGTGGCGGTCCGAATGGTCACCCATCCAAATGCAGGCCACGCCCGACAGCACTTAACTTCGGTGATCTGGCTGGAACCAGTGTATCCACTGCGGCAAGGCCGTTGCGAAGGACAGTATATGATACCGTTTAAAACCGTACAGGAATAGTATTTATTCATTCAGAGAGAACCAGAAGCTGTTTTGACTGCCGACGGTTGTCCTACACAGTATTAGGCATGGTAATGTGTTGTGTATTTGGTGTTCCCATATTTATGTCGACCCCACCCTGTACTTTTAACTAGTTGAGCATATCTTTTGTGCAACTGGTTTCCCATTTTTTTTGTCGGCTCATGCCGTTGCTGAAGATGGATAAATTACTAGATAAGCATTATATTATACTCTAGAGCGAATGCGCTGAGAAGGAAAACACGGGACGTGCTATAATTCGATTTGCCTGAAACTTTGCTAAGTGGAAGAGGAATCAATTCAACACGTGTCGCGACTTATCCGTAGGTACTGGAAAGTTTCTGAGAAAACAACGTCCAAAGTTTTCAACGTAATTTAGATGCCATTAAGCGCGCGCGATAAACTCAGCCGCAAAGGTGGCAGGGCTCTAGTCACCACATCTCACTTTTTGCGCCTTATGATCGAAACCCGATTATTCTATTTGTTTATCTTATTTTTTTCATTTATCTACTGAAGTCCGTAGAAGGTTAATGTAACAATGTTTCTTATCACCTGAGTTTCACAATGGCGGACGTTTATTGCACCGAATATTTGTGTATGGCTTTTTCAATGGTTAAAATCTGTTTTTAATTTATTTTATTCTTATAGCACCTCTTTTATAAATTTTTGTATTTCATTCATTATGTTTATTCTTCAGAAATGTAGGAACATTCTTAACATAGAAATTCGGAACCCCATGTTCATAGGGCGAAGGCAAGTTTGCCAAATTGCTGTTTCTTTGTATCTCACTCTGGAAAGAAACTTCGTTACCACTGCTGAAGATTTCACGCCTTTTTCAATAATTTCATTCCACACCACTCACAACGGATCACTTTTCCGGAAACTGGCGCTTGCAGTTGATTACGATTCGAGATGCACTGTAAGAATTTCACCGAAAACAATTTCAAATAATCTTCTCATTCATTTATTATTATTTTTCTTTCTTTTTAAAAATCTTGTAGCACATACACAGTTGGTATACTAATAACAACAGCGTTATTTCATTATACATCGGAAAACACTCGTGTACACATGGGTAGATAACACAATAACAAAAATAAAAAAAAAATGATCGGGTTTGGAGCAAAAGGCCTGAAAGCGTAAACCCACGACCCTAGCCACTTTGCCAGCATTTCAGTTGTCCTGTTGTTTCGCTAAAACACACATAGAGTACCTCGGAAACTTCGACTGCCGTCTTGTCCGCTTCAGCATCTACGAGTAAGCCGAGTCTCGTGTTAACTTACTTTGAGCCCTCTTGTAATGACGTGTTCTCCTCGTTAGCACAGTCGAAAGTGAGTAGGTAACGGCTTCGTTGGATTTCACGGGCAGTCTGGCTACGTCGATCCTCGGACCCCGAGGATCGTTTCCGACGGTTGGCAGTACTTGGCTGTCCGACCCGACACATGGGTCCACTGCGCTCCGTCTCCGAACTCTTCGCCGTCTCTGCCGGTGAACGTCGCTGGCGGTGGGCCGCTGAGCCTGTCTACTCGAAGCGTCCTTATGCATTATTGTTTTTTAGTCTGGCGGCTGTGGCACGCATAGCTGATTGACGCAGTGCTGCTTCGATGAATCGTAATCGTAATACTGCTACACAATGCAGTAACCTGTGGGACGGATTAGCAGGTCTACTGTGTCTTCAGTCGAGTAACTTCGGAACAATAACTGGACCGAAACTTGCTGGCAGATTAAAACTGTGTGCCGGGCCGAGACTTGATGTCGGGACGTTTGCGTTTCGCGGGCAAGTGCTCTACTACCTCAACTACCCAGGCACGACTCAAGCCCCGTCCCCACAGCTTTACTTCTGCCAGTACCTCGTCTCCTACGTTCCAAACTTTACAGAAGCTCTCCTGCGAAGTTTCATATCAGCGCACACTCCGCAGCAGAGTGAAAATCTCAAACTGGAAACATCCCTCAGGCTGTGGCTAAGCCATGTCTCCGCAATATCCTTTCTTTCAGGAGTGCTAGTTCTTCAAGGTTCGCAGAAGAGCTTCTGTAAAGTTTGGAAGGTAGGAGACGAGGAACTGGCAGAAGTAAAGCTGCGGGGACTGGGCGTGAGTCGTGCTTGTGTAGCTCAGGTGGTAGATCACTTGCCCGCGAAAGGCAAAGGTTGCGAGTTCCAGTCTCGGTCCGGCACACAGTTTTACTCTGCCCGGAAGTTTCATATCAGCGCACCTTCCACTGCAGAGTGAAAATCTCATTCTAATAATTGGACCACTCTGCCACCGAATTTCTTTGCATAGCGGTATTCTCCTAACCGCAACAAATATGTATATAGTTGAGTGGTACCAATACTCGAATATATACACATTTCTGTAAGAGCGTGTTTGCTCCTTGATGTTTGTTTCAGTGTAGATGCCCGATTGTCGTCGGAAGTCCTCTTGAGAGTAGCCGGTTAACGGACAAGGAACGCTGCAGTGCACTGTGTGACAAGGTATCTGAATATGTTACGTACCGTGTCTGGGTGGCTGAAGCGGACATAAGAAGTGCTTTGTACAACCCACCGCGCAGATGTATCTCTTATGGACGGAGACGATGAACATGTTGTAACGTAGATGACTTTAAAACGAACATCGGTGACCCAACAAAAAATACGAGAGGATACGCTTGGATGATCAGGCAACGTGGGGACCGTAGGTGCAACTACTAGTAGTGTGAATGTTTATTTACCATCAGCCGGAAGGTGGACCTCGCTTTCCTTTTTTCATGGCATAAAGTAACATCTTTTTTATAGACTGCAAAAAATTTATGCTTCTAGGTTGCGTTCAGTTTGTTCTTTATTATTCCAAAACCCCACCTTGTGCTCCTTCTGCGCTTCGGTTCGAGGCGGACACCGGTGGCCAGGCCTCGAGAGGGGACGTCTGCCCATTCTGCCCACCGACCTTACCCCAAAAATACAAGTAGAACAGGACCCGTGTCCTGCTACATCCAGATCTCGTCATCGTGTCTTTCTGTACCAATGTCATATAATACAAAGAAAAGACTCACCTGAAAACTCAGAAACTAAGACAACTTGGGATCGACTCTCGTTCGAACCAGTCATTGTTATTCTCCTCAAGAGATGCAGTTAATCCGGTTTGTGTCCAAGTACAGCCCTTTTCAGTTTCTGCTACTGCATTGCCACAATGCCCTGTGCGATTGGAAATCACGAATTCCCACTCATCCATTATCTTCCTCTCTGCTTCATATAAAAGCAAAAAATGTATGTAGAGGTCGCAAAGCCATATTTCAATACGTTACTGCTTAATAGCAGTGCTATGTAGATTTCATCTTGTCCGTCCTACTTCGCTGCGTCATTTTAGTTCATTTCCTGTCTCAGAAACAAATTCGAGTGTTAAGGGACATCGGGAAGGGCATTTACACTTACAGAATAACTAGACAGTCACCAACATTTCAAGTCACCGCACAGCAGCCATGCACACCTTCGCTTCCTAAGCCAGGCTGCCACTAGCCCATGGCGTCAGTGCCTTCTACATGCATTTCATATCGATACTAAAGAAATGAATGACAGCACGCTGGCATGGGCGCATCTGAAAGCTCAGTCCAGGCTGTATTCAAACTGCAGTTACCAAAAAAAGAACGTCGGTGCGCGAAGAATATGCGTGAGATCATCTGGAAGGGCATTCGTTCAGCGAAGAAATCCTCTTCGCCAGCATTTGTCTAATAACTGATCAGTATTGTAGAGTGCTGCGGAAGCCGCTAACTACTCACCCACGTAGCTCGTATAAAGTGCCTCTGTTGTAGAGAGAAGTCTATCATGTATTTCGGTCAGTATCATTACCTCCTACGTGCTCACAAGAATAATATACATAAAATGGAAAATCAAATTGAGGATATGAAAGATGACGATGATTTTGGCTTTAGGAAAAATAAAGGCACGATCGAGACAGTACTGAAGTTGCAGCTGATAACTGACTCAAGAATTAAGAAAAATCAAAACAATTTCATAGGATCTGTTGATCTGGAAAAAGGCCAAAAGATACAAGAAGTCCGAAATTCTGAGAGAAATTGGGGTAAGCTGTGGGGAAAGATGGGTATTTCACAAAATTTACAAGAAAGAGGGAACAATAAGGGACAAATTACGATGTGTTCGGATGAAAAAGGTTGTAAAACATAGATGAGTCTATACATCAAATAAATAATAAAGGGTGTACTAGAAAGCTTCAACACTGGGATTAAAATTGAAAGTAGGGAATATCAATGATAAATTATCTGATGGCAATGAAGTCTTCAGTGAAAGGGAAGAAACTTTCAGGATCTGTTGAGTGGAGTGAAGAATCTAATGAATATAGAATGTGGATTGAGAGTAAACCGTAAGTGGACAATAGTTATGAGAAGATGGAGAAATGAGAATAGTGAGAAGGTAGTGATCACGAAGTAGACGAAGTCTGCTACCTGGTAAGCGAAATAAACTACGACGGACGAAGCAAGCAGTACTTAAAAACAGGCTATCAAAGGCAAGAACTGACCATGAGACGTTTGTTGCAAGTGCTACTCTGAGATGAAAATGTTGACACAGGAGAGGAATTCACGGCGGGACAAACCAAATCAGCCACAAGAGTGACGACTCTTGTCGGTATCGGCAGTGTATTCAAGCATTCAAACATCAACTTCACGATAGAGTCCAAAGTAGAAGAACGACTACCATTCCTGTACATCATGGTCAAAAGAAGAGCGTATGACATTACGAACCCCGTTGTACATCGGAAGAAAACCCATGACCATTCTTTTTTTGCATGCAGACGATTGGTACCAACCTGCGTAGACGAATGGGGTACTAGACAGGGCACTCAAGGTATCAAACCCACAGAATCTGTCCCAGGAACTGGAACACTTCAGGATAATGCTCCGAAAAAACGGTTATTCAGAATGGCAGATTGACATGGACACCAAACGCTGCACTCCAAGCACCAGTCTTGACACCATGCAACGGCTCTTCAGAGAACTGATGGGGATTTTCTAATGCATAATGGCGTATGTATTGTAAGTTCACATATCGTGATAGGAACGCTCTCCGCCCCAAGACAAATGTGGAACCGGATGAAGTTAGAGGGAAAGTAGTAACCACTTCCTTTATACCGTTCATCGAAGCAGAATCAGGAAATAAAAAGTGGACCATTATTGTGATGATCTCAGTTTGCGGAAGTTCGGGGTGTAATTGATTCATTGACAAAGTGGCAAGACGTAACACCATCGGCACATTTACGTATCACAACAAAATGGTTCAATTGGCTTTGAGCAGTACGGGACTTAACATCTATGGTCATCAGTCCCCTAGAACTTAGGACCTAACTAACCTAAGGGCATCTTACAACACCCAGTAATCACTAGGCAGAGAAAATCCCAGTCCTCGCCGGGAATCGAACCTGGGAACCCGGTCGCGAGGAGCGACAATGCTACCGCACGACCACGAGATGCGGGCTCGTCAGGTGTCGCAACTATGTAAATGTCCCCGAGCACCGCGGTGGACTGGTGTAATTAAGAAGACACTCAGAAAACATGTCGATCTGGCGGACAAGGTTGACAAAGTCATTACACCTACGCTACCACGGAAGCCACGCCATCGCATCTACCGCCGTCGACGCAAGCCGTCAGACGCTCATGGCGTACAGCACAGCTTTGGGGGAAGACGGCCACGCGTCTTCAGGAGCCTGGTTCGTCAGCATTACTTAAGATGGTGATGCCTCTGATGGCGAAATACTGTGCCAATTGGACACTACGAATAAGCAGTACAACCACGGACTCTTCGAAATACTCAGGGAGACAGTGAAGAATCGCTATTTTATATCTCGATGAATCTACTTGTTGTCTTGCAAGAAACAGATATAAACAGACTTGATTTTGTGTGACGCAGCTGCACTGGAGGAAGATAAAGTGTTCCTTTGTGGAGTGGAGCGTAAAAGGAGTTGCTGTTTTGGTATGTGACATAGTGAAATACAGGAGATATTGGGCAGGTATAATAAGGACGGACTGAAGATAAGGACAAGGTAAGCCTTGTATGATAACACGTGATGGGAAATGGCTTTAATTGGGTAAGTGGAGCAAATGTCAGCGATGACATCGGTGTGAGAGAGAAGGAGGCTAAAGTTCCCGGCTTTTGAAATTTCATTGGGAAACAATGCATCTGTCTGTGGAACGATCGTGTTGAAGGCTTTTGGTAACATGAGGGATAGGGGATCAGAATGATATCATTGATTTTGTAGGGTGTGTAAAATGATAACTTATTACTCATTCGAGTAGCTGAGGGGCGTGGCAAGTAGTACATGGCATGCAAGGGTTTAGAGAGGATAATATGAACTGGGTGCACATTAAGAGCCTAGATGTTGTGTCGGAATCTCATAATTTTTTATGTCCGAAAGAACGGATACAATCCTCATATGCATAAGGCTTATCGGCAATAATCTTCAGGGCGGATGTTCTCACGTTGCTCGAACTCTTGCCGCAACCGACCTATCGATTGCCGCGAGTGATGAGTATGGTGGGCTGGGGCCCTACAAATGTAGTGTGTAGACAGAAAGTTGGAAAGTGTGTATCACAGGGAGCGTGCCAGAGATAAGCCCCTGCAGTCGCGTCATCCTCTGTGTCGTCGGTGGGCCAGTCGGATAGAGCGTCTTCCATGAAAGCAGGAAATACCGCGTTCAAGTCCCGGTCGCGGCACACATTTTCACTGTCCCCCTTGATACTAATCAACGCCTGTAAGCAGATAATGTTCTGGATATCATTGTACACTGCTGGCCATTAAAATTGCTACACCAAGAAGAAATGCAGATGATAAATGTGTATTCATTGGACAAATATATTATACTCGAACCGACAGGTTATTATATTTTCACGCAATTTGGGTGCATAGATCCTGAGAAATCAGTACCCAAAACAACCACCTCTGGCCGTAATAACGGCCTTGATACGCCTGTGCATTGAGTCAAACAGAGCTTGGATGGCGTGTACAGGTACAGCTGCCCATGCAGCTTCAACACGATACCACAGTTCATCAAGAGCAGTGACTGGCGTATTGTGACGAACCAGATGCTCGGCCACCATTGACCAGACGTTTTCAATTCAAGAGAGATCTGGAGAATGTGCTGCCCAGGGCAGCAGTCGAACATTTTCTGTATCCAGAAAGGCCCGTACAGGACCTGCAACATGCAGTAGTGGATTATCCTGCTGAAAAGTAGGGTTTAACAGCGATCGAATGAATGGTAGAACCACGGATCGTAACACATCTGAAATGTATCGCACACTGTTCAAAGTGCCGTCAATGCGAACAACAGATGACCGAGACGTGTAACCAATGGCAACCGATACCATCACACAGGGTGATACGCCAGTATGGCTATGACGAATACACACATCCAATGTGCGTTCACCGCTACGTCGCCATACACGGATGCGACCAGCATGGTGCTGTACTCAACGACGAACCTGGGTGCACGAATGGCAAAATATCATTTTTGCGGATTAATCCAGGTTCGGATTAATCCGCAAAAATGACGTTTTGCCATACGTGCACCCAGGTTCATCGTTGAGTACAGCATCGCAGTCTCTCCTGTCTGTGATGCAGCGTCAAGGGTAACCGCAGCCATGTTCTGCGAGCTGATAGTCCATGCTGCTGCAAACGTCGTGAAACTGTTGGTGCAGATGGTTGTTGTCTTGCAAACGTCCCCATCTGTTGACTCGAGGATCGAGACGTGGCGTTACGATCCGTTACAGCCATGTGGATATGATGCCTGTCATCTCGACTGATAGTGATACGAGGGCGTTGGGATCCAGTACGGCGTTCCGTATTACCCTCCTGAACCCACCCATTCCATATTCTGCTAACAGTCATTGGCTCTCGGCCAACGCGAACAGCAATTTTGCGATACGATAAACCGCAATCGCGATAGGGTACAATCCGACCTTCATCAAAGTCGGAAACATGATGGTACGGATTTCTCCTCCTTACACGAGGCATCACAACATCGTTTCCCCAGGGAACGACGGTCAACTGCTGGTTGTGTTTGAGAAATCGGTTGCATACTTTCCTCATGTTAGCACAATGTAGGTGTCGCCACCAGCGCCAACTTTGTATGAATGCTCTGAAAAGCTAATCATTTGCATATCACAGCATCTTCTTCCTGTCGGTTAAGTTTCGCGTCTGTAGCACGTCATCTTCGTGGTGTAGCAATTTTAATGACCAGTAGTGTAATTACGTTGACGCAATGAGGTTGCTGGAAAGTATATCTGAGATATGAAAGGCGAACGTAACTCGGAACCAGTTCTGTCACAAGGTTACACGACCGTAACCGATGTTTTTAAGGATATTCCTGCAGGGGCCCGTCTTTGTAGAGACATACTGCCTATTTTCCCGGGAGGCCCAGCAGCATTACCGGCAGGGGTCCTCGCTCTCCGAAGTGCGGACACGTTGAGTGGAGAGCTGTGGCAGCGCCGGCGCCGCGCCCTGCGGTGTGTGGCGGGTAAACAGGCAGGCGGCGCGCCCCGCTCATGTTTTTATGCAGGGCGGCGGCGAGGGTGCTCGCTAGACACCACGTCCTCCTACGGGCGCCCGGGGAAGCCCCTCACCCAAAGCAGGCCCTGCTTGTCTTCACATTCTGCGTGTGGCCTGCGGTTCACACGCCTGTGTGCTCAACCATTATAAAGTCTTTTGAGCTTCAGCACTCTCAAATTCGCCTTTGGCTCTAGGGGAAAAGTTAGTAATTCCCGGACGACAATATAGTAAACTGCGTTAGCACCGCCTAATTCCTTGAATGACCCGACAGGAAGAGAGTCCGCAAGTTTCTTCAGTTATGCCATACACGGCTTAAGGCGCTCACTGGCGATTAGACCCAGCAGTAAAGCCAAATTGCAGGACTGCTGACTGCTACGTGTCACCCACTGATCCCAGTACTTCCCCATATGACGTCTTACGACCTGACACTTGAGTGTCCTTCGGACCAGCAACGTTTGCAACGCGGCTTTTGTCATCTTGAAAGACGATGGTGTTCATTGAGTGCTTTTGGGAATGTGAATGACAAATGAGTCATATGGTCTTTATAGAACTCGTAACAGAATTCTGAAGATTTGTTGTAATGTCGTTAGTGATACATGTAATTCATATCTGTCAAATTAAATTCAAAAGAGAAATGCTCCTAACGGAGCAAGAAAAATTCTAACACATTTCTGTCCATTTGAAAGACTCTAACTGAGAAGTGGTGTACCAGTCACCTCATTCAACATTCTTTAGCACCATTAAAATTCTTCCCATAAATTATCACATTTTCGGATTTCTAATTCTCCTATAGAACTATTTTTCCACTCGTTCCCTCCTTGTCCACGCTATGCCAGGCCAGGCAAAATATATGAAAAGAAATATATTCCTCAGTAAAATGTAGGTAGCTTACTTTTATGAAATTTAAATAAGACAAAATTAATTTTACACCTTAGACCGGATATTCGGTGCTAAAAATTTTGCTTGTGCTTCAGTACTACAAACTGGTGTTCCTAAATGATAACGGAGACACTTTACAACAAATTTCTCCGTAATACATCACTCATCACTTTATCAACAATGATTCCGTCTCACACCGGATTTTACGTGTACAAGTAGGATAAATTTGAAAATCTATATCTCAGGAACGGATGAAGAAAATACTGTTAAATTTTGAGTTATTTGCTGCGGTGGTTTATTATTTAGATTTCGCCTCATACTGGATTTTATGTATTATATGGAAGTAGGGTAATTTTGAGCCTCTGTACCTTGGTAACCTCTGTGTCTTCGTAGGTAACAAGAAAGTTTTCAAGTTTGTTCGAAAAGGGGTCTTAGGAATACATCGTAATAATCTGAGTTATTTGTTGTGCATTGCTATCTTCGATTACTCGGATGGGTTTTGGTCCGCTAGTGACGGCGAAAATATAGTACAAATAGGTTTTCCTGCAGTTTTCCGAGGAACTGCCCATGAGCTAATGTTGTCTCCATAAGTCCTATCGAGTCCACCGTAGACGACATCAAATGCAAAAAGAGCCAACTGAAATGCCCCATTGCTTAAACAGGAGGAAGTACTGGAGGGTAGTGAGATTAAGATTACCCTTCTGTTGGGTATACGAATGGTCCCTAGCCAAAAAGCTATCCAAAACACTTGAATCAATCCTTTAATCACCAATAAAATCCGAGGTATGAGCACTGGAAAAAAACCTTTTGTATGTGGGGCATTTTGTTACATGTAAGTATGCATGCTGTCGCATGCATACCAATATGCAATTCTTCAGATATGACAAGAAAGACGTAAACACCTGTTGTCCAATTTCCTTACTGAGTCTTTTTCATAAATATTTTAAAAAAGTGATGAACTCACGAATAATCTCACAATTTGAAGCAGAAACATTTTACTTAGCATATTACAGTTTGGATTCCTGAAGGGTCGCTCGACTAAGAATTTTGTTTATACTTATCAACCCTTAAAGGATAATATAACAGCTGTTCGTGTTCTTTGCGGTCTTTCTAACCTTTTGATTGATCCTTAGAAAAATTCAATTTCTATGCAACTGATGTCATTATAGACATATTTCTTAACAAACCGAGTGCTACAATTTGTACTGAATAGTTCAAACGATGTTGAATACTAGAAAAATTTAGCGAGTGGGGAGATATCACAAACTGATTGAGGTTTTGAGTCATCTCCTATCCCTTGTATGTGTGAATTCAGCATAACCCATTGCTCCTTTTTGCAGACGATACTAGTGGTATAATAAATCCCATTATAGAGAAAGCAACACAAGAGATTTTTGAAGATGTTCTTCAGAAAGTAATTAATTGGTTGTCTCAAAGCGACCCTCGACATATTCTGAGATAAGACACACCTTTCAACAAATAGTCATTCCAAATTTGACGCCGTCAGTAAATATTTTTTGCTTTTCGTATATTTGCTTAGTCTTGTAAACAGCCTACTGACCTACCTTGAGTATTTCCGTTTAATAATGTATTATGGAATAATTTTCTGGACATACAAAGACAATACTGTTTACACAAAGCGAGTGAGATCAATAATAAGTGAAGTACCCAGGCATTGGCCATGTTTGTACCTCTTCGAGCAGTTAGGCATTTTATCTTATACAATAATTGTAAATGACATATGTGAAAAAATTAACGACACTGATTTTTTATGTAGCAAAATTTTTATTATTTTCGAACAACAGTAATGTCCCCTTGAAAATAGTTCCGTTCGGCAGGTATAAACGGGCGGTATCGTTGTTCCCAGTCTTGGAAGCAGCGCTGAAAGGTTTCATTTAGCAGGGCTTTTAACGTGTCTGTCACTTTCTTTTGAATATTCTCCAGCGACCCAAAATGATGCCCTTTAAAGATATTATTCACTTACTGGGAAGCAAAAAAGTAAAAAGGACTTAGATCACGTGAATAAGAGAGCTGTATAACAGCAGAAATGTCATTTGAGGTAAAAAATTCCACGATGACAGTGGCTGTGTGACATGGGGCGTTGTAGCGATGCAGCATCCACTTGGCCGCAATGAGCAAAACGTCGAACAAAATTTGATGTACAGTAAAATTATGTAAGTTTAACAGATCACCCATGATTCTTATAGTTAAATATTGTCTGAAAACAAAACAGTAAGCACACATTCACCGTTTTCGTCGGTTATTTAATTTGGTCCCCCAAAGCAAGGTTCATCTTCAACGTCTTATCGGCCTTCTGAAAGTGATTTTAGCACGTGAAAAACTTGGGCTTTGGTAAGGAATGTCCATCATAGCCCTATTTAAAATTTTCAAAGACCACACACGCGTACTCCCCATGTTCAACACAACAAGTGATGGCGTAACGTTGCTCTGAATTCCGCTCTCAAATTTTCATAACATACAAAAAAGAACACAGTTTCACTGATAGAGCTCTCAAACTGCACGTGATGGCTGTATCGAGCTGAATCTGACAGGGATGTACGCACCGGTCTACGCAATAAAAACACAGCTTGTCATATCGCTCTTAGTGTTGTCATTCTCATGACTTTTCTCTAACATTTCGTACTTGCTAACTAAATTCGTCATAAATAATGGCGATTTTAGAACAACAGTGACATTCATCCCCACAATTCCAGAGGGAAATATTTCATTTATTACCTCTTATTAAAGCTGTCAGTGGCTCAGGAAGAAGTTTAATATGCACCCAGGGAAATTCCTGATTATATGATCACTAGCATAAAGTTTCTGAGAGGCAGCAAAGCAAGTTCTAAATGTAACAGGAAAGCATTTCTCCAGGAAAACTTCGCATTGTAAGGCCACACTAACTCCTTCTCTACACGCGCGCCTTTGTCGCTCTGAGTTACATATATGACGCAGCATCGTCCTTAAACAGAAAATTTTTGGTCACCCCTTATATATTTTAAGTGTTTATGCGTGAGTAGAACTCGTAAATAAAGTTTCCATTGTTATCACTGGTAATTGTACCTATCTTATAAACTGACACTTTAAACATAATTACCATAAAAATGGTTCAAATTTTCTATGGAATAGACAACTAACACTTCGTCACCAACAATACTGAAATGAACATCTCAGTTCATGCTGACGATAACCTGAATGATTCCAAGTCATGGTACATGGAGTACCACACCAACTTTATAGATGTAAAACTGGCCTTAACTAGACGCTCTACATATTACACGCCTCAAGGGGGCGATGTTGAATTCGTCGCCTCGTCTCATTCGAAAAGAAGTAAAATCGACGGTCATAGGAACATGCTATAGTCTGCCTGTCAACGCAGAGAGCAGCGCTGATATTGAGAGAAGAGCCTATTCCAAAAGGACCCTGAAAACCGGCACAAAGAATGAATCCGTATCAGTTTCCAATCTATCACTGCAGCATGCGGTGATTGAAGTAGGATTTGGTGATGGGCGATTATTGGTTACGTACTTTGGTTATTATTTCTGTATTCCGTTTTCTGTTTACATAGTCAGTGTACAATAAACACTACCAGGTGTCCAAATAACGTAAGGGAATACAGCCGGATGGCGCAGTCGAGAATAGCCTATGTTTCGATAGGACCACATCCTGCCACTTTAAAGGCAAAACTTCTAAGAAAGCGCTATGTAAGGGAATTTAATACCTCTAGTTTTAGAGAAACACCGAAAAGATAACAAAGATAACAAATGCACACACACACACACACACACACACACACACACACACACACACACACACAAACACACAACCACGATGCACACAGCACTCGCAACACGCAATGGTATTGTGTGCAAGAACTAACTGTTTGTTTGAACGACTTATACACTGCCGAGTTTACAACATGGTAACCTCAGCAGTACCAGCTGCGACAATAAAGTAATGAGACTGATGTGAAAAATATGTTGCTTATCGTTGTAGTGAAGTTTAGTGTTGTCTCCTTCAAAGTATTTCCCTTCTGATTGTACACACTTTTCCAGCGCTTCTGCCATTGATGGTAACATTTCTGGAACTCGCCTTCTGTAATATCCTCCAAGACCCTCGTCACAGCTTCTTGGACATCTTGTGTTGTTTGAAAATAATGTCCCTTGACCCCCGTTTTGACTCTTGGAAATAGACGAAAGTCACACGGAGCGATATCTGGGGAATAAGGTGGCTGTGGTAGTACTGAAATTAGTTTTGAGGTCACAAATTGCTGTACTGACAGAGCAGTATGGAATGGCGCTTTATCGTCATGCAGAATCCAATTATCAGCAGTGTTGGCACGGGCGCGAAGAACTATTTTACGAAGTCTTTCTAAAGTTTCTTTGTGGTAATATTGGTTAACTCTTTGTCCAGAAGGCACCCACTCTTTATGAACAATTCCCTTGGAATCAAAGAAGCACACAAGCATGCATTTCACTTATGACTTAGACTGGAGAGCCTTTTTTGGTCTGGGTGATCCCTTTGAGCACCATCGCAAACTTTGACATTTGTCCCTGGATCATACAGAAAAAAACAACTTTCGTCACCAGTGATAATATGGTTCAACAGCTCTGAATTGATTTCCGTTTGCTCTAACAGATCGGCTGCCACATTTCCCCGTGTCTCCCGCTTTTGTGGTTTGAGATTTTTGGGGACCATTTTTGCAGAAATCTTTCTCATACCAAGATCTTCAGTAAATATTAGACAAACCCTTTCTTGATTGATGTTCAGTTCTTCTGCAATCATTTTCACGAGTAATCTTCGATCAGATCGTACGAGTTCACGCACCCTGGCCAAGTTGACATCCGTCCGTGAGTTGGTGGTCGTCCACTGCGGTCTTCATCTTCAACATTCTTCCTGCCTTCACTAAACATTTTATGCCAACAAAAAACTTGAGCTCTTGTCTTCAAAAGCCTTATGTAGTTTACCAAAAGTTATCGTCGCTATTTCACCCAATTTAAAGCAAAAAGAAATGGCATACCGTTGCTCAATATCATGCAGTTCCATTTCCGTGACGAGAGACACAAACACATGTTAAGTTATTACAGTACAACTCACAACTGAGCAGTAGCATCGATGTGCCGCTTGGACTAGAAGCAGCCTATAGACCAAGGTCAAAGATATAGTGCCTAATCAAGCCTGCAGGGTTGCCTCATCTTGCAAAGACTATCACTCTCATTACTTTAATGTTTCACCCCGAATATGTGTCGTCCAAGCAAACAGTTGCTTCTTGGTCACAGTGCTACTGAGTGCTGTGTTCAAGATTTCAAGTTATGTACTTTCAACGTTAAGGCTTTGACCAAATGGGATTTTTGTCTCAGAGTTCACAATATATGCAAATAATTAAATACATTAATCACACATGGGTGTTTTTACTTCACTAACTTCATCAAGGTGCGTTCTGATACTTCACTTAACAGTTTGTAACATTATCTGATTGCCCACCATTTTAAATCAGTCACTAAGCGAGCAGTCAGTCGGCAACAGCTACAGTTAACAAACAACGTTACTAGAAGGTAAAAAACGAACGTCCTGTGACGTGACGTGTTTATTGCGGAAGTGCCGTCAGAGATAGTGTGAGCTATTGCCTTTGAAAGCCGCTGCGCGAAAGGCGGACATAAGAAGAACACTTTTTCACTTTTTTTATGTACGAGATATTATCAATTAACTGTTACTTATTCTTCTATCTATTGCAATTTGTGTCGGACACGCATGTCTTGTCGCCGTATTATTACTGTTTAAACATATTATTTTAGTGTACTGTAAAAGTGCCATAATGCATAGCAGTAGGTTTATGTCAAAAGCTATATTATGAGACGTGAATCTGGAAATGTCAAAGGATTTATTTTCATTATGTGAAGAGAAGTGCCAGTCAAAACAGCATCCATGTTAAATCCTTCAAGGCATTGTAAGTTCGTTATCTACTGATTGCCATAAATTCAAAGTTAAATGGAACTGGTATATGGACTATTTATTTAGTATAGAATATATGCCTCACTATGCCTCACAACTTAATGATCATATGTGTCTGATTTTCTTTTGTGTTACATCAATGTTTGGTGCTTCACAGTCACGCTTACGACGAAATCGGAAGGAATTTGCATAAGGCGAAATATTTTCTCCGCACCGTATTCTACTGGTAAATGCATGTTAAACGTCGGTCACTTGGGAAATCCATGTTCAGCTATCCAAAAACAATTATATTTTCAATAGTCATTTACGCAAAGCAACTTCTGACTTATAAGACGATTTAACAAGAAACAGCCGCACACAGTCGGCGTAATATTCCTGACCAGTAGACCAGTAAAGATATTCAAAACCACTACAATAACTAGTTATGTCTATTGGCCAAAAATACACTCCTGGAAATTGAAATAAGAACACCGTGAATTCATTGTCCCACGAAGGGGAAACTTTATTGACACATTCCTGGGGTCAGATACATCACATGATCACACTGACAGAACCACAGGCACATAGACACAGGCAACAGAGCATGCACAATGTCGTCACTAGTACAGTGTATATCCACCTTTCGCAGCAATGCAGGCTGCTATTCTCCCATGGAGACGATCGTAGAGATGCTGGATGTAGTCCTGTGGAACGGCTTGCCATGCCATCTCCACCTGGCGCCTCAGTTGGACCAGCGTTCGTGCTGGACGTGCAGACCGCGTGAAACGACGCTTCATCCAGTCCCAAACATGCTCAATGGGGGACAGATCCGGAGATCTTGCTGGCCAGGGTAGTTGACTTACACCTTCTAGAGCACGTTGGGTGGCACGGGATACATACGGACGTGCATTGTCCTGTTGGAACAGCAAGTTCCCTTGCCGGTCTAGGAATGGTAGAACGATGGGTTCGATGACGGTTTGGATGTACCGTGCACTATCCAGTGTCCCCTCGACGATCACCAGAGGTGTACGGCCAGTGTAGGAGATCGCTCCCCATGCCGGGTGTTGGCCCTGTGTGCCTCGGTCGTATGCAGTCCTGATTGTGGCGCTCACCTGCACGGCGCCAAACACGCATACGACCATCATTGGTACCAAGGCAGAAGCGACTCTCATCGCTGAAGACGACAAGTCTCCATTCGTCCCTCCATTCACGTCTGTCGCGCCACCACTGGAGGCGGGCTGCACGATGTTGGGGCGTGAGCGGAAGACGGCCTAACGGTGTGCGGGACCGTAGCCCAGCTTCATGGAGACGGTTGCGAATGGTCCTCGCCGATATCCCAGGAGCAACAGTGTCCCTAATTTGCTGGGAATTGGCGGTGCGGTCCCCTATGGCACTGCGTAGGGTCCTACGGTCTTGGCGTGCATCCGTGCGTCACTGCGGTCCGGTCCCAGGTCGACGGGCACGTGCACCTTCCGCCGACCACTGGCGACAACATCGATGTACTGTGGAGACCTCACGCCTCACGTGTTGAGCAATTCGGCGATACGTTCACCCGGCCTCCCGCATGCCCACTATACGCCCTCGCTCAAAGTCCGTCAACTGCACATACGGTTCACGTCCACGTTGTCGCCGCATGCTACCAGTGTTAAAGACTGCGATGGAGCTCCGTATGCCACTGCAAACTGGCTGACACTGACGGCGGCGGTGCACAAATGCTGCGCAGCTAGCGCCATTCGACGGCCAACACCGTGGTTCCTGGTGTGTCGGCTGTGCCGTGCGTGTGATCATTGCTTGTACAGCCCTCTCGCAGTGTCCGGAGCAAGTATGGTGGGTCTGACACACCGGTGTCAATGTGTTCTTTTTTCCATTTCCAGGAGTGTACAATTATATCATTATTTGCTTTTCTCTGCAAATATATTTCCACCGTCGATTATAGCTGAATGTTAATGCACAAAAGTAAACATATAGCTTACACCTCATACTTGAGCGATTTATGTTTCAGAATAACAGCAGAATTGCTAAGAGTAGTCGGACAAGATTTTTACTTGCCAGGTTGGTTATACAAGTAGTTGGACAACGCCGACCTTAATCCAACACATACGATGTTAAGGTTTTAATGTTCGGCATAGGTAAAGGCTTCACAGGGATAAACTACAATGATGTTGTGTCTTTGACGAGGTTTAATTTAACAAAGTAAATTCACAGAATTGTTTTCTGTGACAAAGGTTTTATGGTTAGATGGTTAGATGTTACTTATATTTCAGGTTTCCATAATGAATAGCGCACTTATTTCATACCTGTTACATTTGATAATGGTGACTGAGCTTCACCGAATCTAGTCGTGAAGCTTCCGGTAATTTCCTCCGACTATGGCTTAACTATTGTATTGAGGCTAAATAATCTTGAAAAAGTTTACAATTAGTCGTGCTCCTTAAGACAGTAATGTCTAATTACAAAATGGTGATTTTTCTTTAAATTTTTCATGGAATTCTGCTCACTCCCCTATCACAAAACAGAGAGACAGAGTTTATGCTGTCTTAGCCATTGATTAATGCTTTCACTATCAGAACTTCTGTCGTCGGTCAGCTTTAGTTTGTGATGGCGATAGTATTTACAGTGTTCTCGGAGTTTTTCTGAAACCGAGGTTTTAAATTCTGTTGCATGGCAATTACTCGCTTTTGGCTGGTAATTAGTAGGGCTCGTTTCGAAATATCGGTGGTTGTCGCGGACGTCACCCGGCTGCATTCCTGTGAGCTGCCTAACTCTGTGTACTCAGGTCTCACTCTCATGTGTGTATGAGTCACTGTTTTAAAGAGCCGCAGCGGATGTGCATATACAACGTCGGGAAACAGCCAGAAGGTGAGCCTTGTGACGTAGTTAAGTATACAGAGTGGGCACTCCTACTCGCTCTTCTGCTTGTATAAGCTTATAAACGACGGTCTCTGTCGTCTTTGGCCCATTGAACAGGCGGAGACTTTTGTGCCATTGTGAACGCTATCATTTTTATGAACCACCTTATCTAAATCGTCCGTCTCATGCAATTTTCTTCACTAACTTCCCTCGGACACTGGGTGAGATTGGTCTCCTTTCACTGACAGCAGAAATTCCTGTCCCGTTTGAAATGTAATAATATTGTCGGGGCGTTGTGTCAACGATAATAGTATTATCTCCTGTGATCCCCGAGGATTAGGAGAGCTTTGACGGCCACTGTTCTCCATTCTTGTTAAATGACTTGGAGTGGTATAGTATTCTTCTGAGGTACGTTGTAAACTTGACGGATGATATTACCGCGCTCAAATGTCAAATGTCTGGCTGTTACCCATATGTCAGTAGGAAGTTTCGCCCTCTGTAGCATCGCAGCAGAAATATTACTACAATAAAGAAATTTGCAACTTAATGGAATCAGCTTATTTGGCAGTAAATGCATAACACATACATACATTGGTAGTATGGCCATAACTTAAAACAAGAAAGAAAGCACGGCCTAGCTGGATGAACGCGTATCAGACATTGTAGCACGAAATATTTGCAGAATGGCGCAACATATTAGAGATCAGATTAGATTAGAGTAGTACTTGTTCCATAGATCATGAACACGACACTTCGTAATGATGTGGAACGTGACAGCTTAATGAAAGGTTTATATACCAGATATTACATTACTCTAAATATTACATGACAGTTAATATTTTTTGCTGTGCGGGATGGGGAAATTACCCATTTACTATATCCAAAAATTCATCTAATGAGAAGATGGAATGACCTTTAATTTCCTTTTACATGTTATATGGCTATCTGTGAGATTTTTGATGCTATTAGGTAAGTGACCAAAGACTTTTGTAGCAGCATAATTTACCCATTTCTGAGCCAAAGTTAGAGTTATCCTTGAGTAGTGAAGATCAGTCTTTCTCCTAGTATTGTAGCCATGTATACTGATATTACTTTTGAATTCGTTCGAATTGTTAATAACAAATTTCATAAGTGAATATATATATTGTGAGGCTACAGTGAAGATCCGTAGCTCTTTAAATAAGTTTCTGCAGGATGATCTTGGATGAGTTCCCGTAATTATTCAGATTTCACGGTTTTGTGCAATGACTACTCTTTTACTCAATGATGAGTTACCCCAGAATATGATGCCATGCGAAAGCAGAGAATGGAAATAGGCATGGTAAGCTAATTTACTGAGATGTATTTCGATAAAATTTGCAATGACCCTAACAGCATAAGTAGCAGAACCCAAACGTTTCAGCGGATGTTCAGTGTGTTTTTTCCGGTTCAACCTATCATCAATGCATACACCTAGAAATTTTAAATATTCTACCTTAGCTAGCGATTTCTGATCGAAGTCTATATGTATTAATAGTGTCATTCCATTTACTGTGTGGAACAGTATATACTGCGTTTTGTCAAAGTTTAATGAGAGCCCATTTGCAGAGAACAACTTAATGAGTTTCAAAAAATTTCATCAGTTCATTCTTGTCTGTTGTGTGTGATAGATATACTTGAATCATCGGCAAGGCTCTGAGATACGAGAATCTGATGAAAAGTAATGCCTTAGTGGTTTTTACTTGACAACGATTTTAAATAAAACAAGCATTCCTTATTGTTCTACATATTTACTCTTCGTAGAGGCATGTTTGCAGCGCTCAGCCTCTAGAGGGCTCCGAATTGTGGTGTGTAGCATGGCGGTGTGTAATAACTGTGTCTGTGTGTGAGAAACATCGAGTTGCAATCCAATTTTGATTTCGAAGAGTTCATTTATGCATGGAGCCCTCTCTCCTTCAGTGTGAAAATGCCAGACCACATACGAACGTCGCGAAATCTACAATCTGGTTCCTTGGGTTCACTATCACCGATCGTCCTCCATACATGGCACCATACGTTGATCAGCATTTCCCTAAACTTAAAGAACACCTTCGGGAACTTCACTTCGACACTCATGAGGCGGTATAAGCAGAGGCTAGGTTTTGACTCCTTCAACAAAGCAAAACATTCTATTGTGATGGTATTAACAAACTGGTCTTTCGTTGGAGGAAATATGTTCGTCGCCAGGGTGATTATGTTGATAAATAAATATGTGGACATGAGGAGTAAAGATGTCAAATTAAAACAAAAAAGTTTAATTTGGTTAAAAGCTTTAAGATTTACAGGAAATTCGAAATCATTACATTTCAGTACGTGATCGTAGAGAACTTACAAATGTTGCTGAAAATTACAACTCGAAAAGAAAACCTGATACGAATTCTAACGTAGAAGACTTGTCGAGCAGTTCTTAAGCAAGATTTCAAATACATTACATAGATGCAGTCGGGCAGACTTGTGTCTCTTTGACCATTAATGTCAATATTTTGTCAAATCCATGCAGTGAATAGCCGTCAGTCCCAGCGTATACTTGAGGGTCAATGTCTTTCATCGATGTCAATGGACAAAAAGGTTACTCGCGAGTTTGAACAGTGCGTAAGTTTGGAAGGAGACGAAATTGATTAGTTGGGTCGTAAATCTCATCTTGCATTGGCCACCGTCTACATGAGACGTTCGTGTAAGGAAACATGGGGTGAAACAGGGTACTGCAGAACAGAATGTAGCCACTATATAGGACAGTCTGTCCGCATAGGCCAAAATGAACTGCACAGCATTATGCTCGGTGTTGTCTCTGTGATGGCAGGATGGTGCCTGTTTTGGCTGGAATCGTGCCATGCATTGACAGAAACCTATACACGCGTCACCGGGTGTTGAGTGGCTGGATGTAGCTTTTTTTTAAAAAAGGTTATACACGAAAGCCCCTTCAATGTTGTCCACTGTGGACACTGTTACTTGGCTACCTGCCTACATGAAATCGATCCTATTGTAACAGCTTGGATATTTCGCTAAGTAAATGAGTAGGAAGAAAGACGTAACTGATCCTCAAGTAGTTGTGTAGACTTATTAACTGAGTACCCATCGTAGCTTCAGTATTTATTACAATCTTCCGTGCATAAAACCTGAAGCTTTAAAACCGATGTCTTAAGTTTTCTCCATTTTTTAATAAACAGGTCTCGAAACCTTTCGAACTGATGGAATAAACAGAGTTATGAAATACCGTCAACAATTATGAAGTTACTTAGTTGTACAACGAGGTGCAGAAAACCGTAGTAAGTTTCCTTTATTTATACGAATGAATAAACTATGACCAAACAATATGTAAACACGTAACGAAGAAATACACAGGAAAATCACGACGAAGAGTGATTACGATGAAACTTCACTAGAAAACTCGCTTAAGAGCATTCTAGAGTTATTTTGAAAAGTAGATCAGTGTTATGAAAAACTGAGCCGTACAGTGAATAATTTTAACAAGAGAAATTCACAGCCCTGCGTTCTCACAACGCACATATCTCCTGAATTAAACTGATATTTCATCGTCCTCGATTTCCATTCCATTTCCATTTTCAGTGAGATACGCCTATAATTTCCGTTATACTGTGCGCAGTGAAGAGACAAAGGTTGACAACAACCGACTCGAAACATTTCGTAATGTAATACCAAAATTCTTCTAAGAAGATGAAATCACAGACATTTACATGCACTTGCATCTACATGATCATTCTGCTGTTCCTAATTGTCTGGAAGAGAGTTCATCGAATCACCTTCTAGGTACTTTCCTACGTTCCTTTGTCGAACAGCGCACGGGAAAAACGAACACTTAAATCATTCAGTGTGAATTCTGATTCCTCTTATTTTATTGCAATGATCATTTCTCCCTACATAGATGCCCACCAAAAAAATGTTTTCACACTTTGAGGAGAAAGTTGATGATTGAAATTTCATGAGGAGCTCCTACCGCAGCAAAAATTACCTTTGTTTTAATGACTGAAACCCCAATTCGTGGACCGAGCGAGGTGGCGGAGTGGTTAGCACACTGGACTCGCATTCGGGAGGACAACGGTTGAAACCCGCATCCAGCCATCCTGATTTAGGTTTTCCGTGATTTCCCTAAATTACTCTAGCCTAATGCCGGGATGGTTCCTTTGAAATGGCACGGCCGACTTCCTTCCCTGTCCTTCTCTAATCCGATGAGACCGATGACCTCGCTGTTTGGTCTCTTCCCCAAAAGCAATCCAATCCCAGTTCGTGTATCATTTAGGTGACTCTCTCTCTACTCTGTCACTATAACAGAGAAGGAGCTGCACTTCTCACAGCAACACTCCAGATGAGAGTGGAAGATCGTAGGTTTCTTTAATAGACCTGTTACATTTTCTAATTGTTCTACCAATAAAGCGCAGTATTTGGTTTTGCTTTCCCCAGAATGTTATCTATGCTACCATTCCGGTTTGAGGCATTCGTGACTGTAATCCCTCAGTATTTAATTAAGTTTACAGCCTTTATATTTATGTGATTTATCGTGTAACTGAAATTTAAGGAACTTTTTAGTACTAATGTGGATAAATTCTAACTTTTCATGCTTGGGAGTCATTTGACACTTTTTGCACCATAGAGATATCTTGCCTCAAACATTTCGCTACTCGTTTTGGTCGTCTGATGTCTTTCCATGAAGGTAAATGACATCATTATCTGGAAACAATCTAAGAGGACTGCTCAGATTGCCTTATGCGTATCAGGAACAACTTGAGGGCTTATAAAATTTCATTGGTTATCGCCAAATATTACTTCTGTTCTACATGATCACTTTTCCTCAGTTATCGCGAACTGTTACCTTCCTGACAGGAAATCACGAATATAGTCACACAACTGACACGATACTTCATATGCACGCAATTTAGTTAGAAGTTCCTTGTGAGGAACGTTGTCTAAAGCCTTCTGGAAATCGTAAGATATGGATTTAATTTTACGCCCCTGTCGATAGAAATCAGTACTTCGTGAGAATAAGAGCTAATTGTGTTTCACAAGAGAGATATTTTCTGAATGCATGTTGGTTATTTGTCAATAAACTGTTTCCTTCGAAGTGATTCATAATGTTTGAGCACAGAATATGTTCTAAAATCCTACCGCAAATCGACGGTAGTGATATTGGCCCGTAATTCAGCGGATTACTGCTGTTTCGTTTCTTGAGTATTGAGTTCACTTGCGCAACTTTCAGGTTTTTTGTGTAGGGATATTTCTATTAGCGATCAGTTGGTATGTCATTGCCAAGTATAGAGCTATATTATCAGCATACTCTCCAAGGAATCTTGCTGGTACAGAATCTGGACCGGAAGGCTTGTCTTTCTTAAGTGTTTTAAACTACTTCGCTGAACGGAGCTCACGATGGCAGTTATTCTGAATTCGAATTCTGGAATATTTAGTTCGTCACCTTTTTGAGAAGGAATTTCAGAAAACCGTGTTCCTTGACTCTGATTTCATGGCGCCCTCAACAATAACATGACATTATCGCAGAGTGAAGGTTTTGACTGAGTTTTCCAGGCTTACATTATAAACGAGCAGAATCTCTTTGGTTTTTCTGGCAAGTATTCGAGACAGAGTTTCGTTGGATATTTGAATTTATCTCATTCTGAGAGAACTAAAGGGCGATCTGTTTAGTTGTTAGAAATCATTCGGCCAGCCAAGATCGAATAATTTTTTTTAAAATTTAAAACAGACAGTTACAATACACTAAGTTGTCATCTTCATGTCTTAAAGATATAACACCCCGCCATGTAATCCTCAGCCCACAGGCGTTATTGGATGCGGATATAGAGGGGCATGCGCTCAGTACACCGCTCTCCCTGCCGTATGTCAGTTTACGAGATCGGAGCCATTGCTTCTCAATCAAGTAGCTGCTCAGTTTGCTTCACAAGAGCTGAGCGCACCCAGGTTGCCATAAGCGCTCGGCAGACCGGATGGTCATCCATCCAGTGCTATCGGAGCCCGACAGTGCTTAACTTAGGTTATATATATAGATATGAAGTGAAGATGACGGCATTGTCCGTTGAAACCGAATTTCTGAAACTTTTTTTTTCTGTCTTAGCTGTCGAACAATTTTTAACAGTTACAGATACTGTTAAAAGAATCTCAAACTGAAGTGAAGTTCGCACTTTTGTAAAACTTCGCCAATCTCTTAATTTTGGCATGTTCTTTTCGTTGCTTCTGCAACAGTGTACCATAGGGGATCAGGACCACTTCTTATTTATTTAGGTCCCATATATCTCTCAACTGCTGTCGATACTGTTTCTTTGAATTAAAACCACACCTGGTATACTCTTACAGTCAGATTGGAAGAGTGGAAACTATTCCTTAGGAAGTCGTCAAGCGAATTTTTATGTTTTTTTCTTATTTTTAAAAAGACAGATGCATTGACTTACCGCTATCCGATTATTTAATTTGGTCCTTTGTAAAATTTCATAAGTTTGTACAAAAAAACTGGCTACTGAAAACTCGCCGTCAGTAAGACTGTACACTGTTACCTAGCTGTTTCTGGTTTGAAGATTCGAAATTTTGGTAGCTTTTCTGTTGTGCTCTTCCGTTCAAAGAGAGTTTCGAGGCCACTCTCCACTCCAATCCGTCCTGTGCAGGGCTCTGTATCTCTGCATAATTACTGCAACTTTCATCCATTTCTATCTACTTACTGTAATCAAGCGTTTGCGTTCCTCTATAAATTTTACCCTCCATTACAAAACTAACGGCTCCGTTATTCCTCAAAATACGTCTTATCAACAGAGCCCTATCTTTAGTCGAATTGTGAATTAAATTTCTTTTGTGCCCAATTCCTCTCTTTTCAACAAACTGTGTCTAGGTGTGGCAGTTATTTCACTGAGGACAGTACAATAGTCACGAAAAAATTGACTGATATTTTTATAAATCTCGAAGCTGTAATAAATTATTTCTGTCAGAGTTCGTATAATAATATCAGTGATTCAGAGTGGTGTTTAAAAACTTGAGTTTCCATAACGTGATATAAAAGCTGAATCCAAAAGTCTTCCTTTTGGCAACATTCTTTCTTCCTGTTTGAAGTAGGTAAGTTTACCTATCCTCCTTATGTTTTTGCACTGCGTGAACGAAAAAAGCATGTGCATAATCTGCTCTGGTCTTGAGGTTACACAAAGAAAATCTCATCTTATTCTGAAACCTTGCCGTCCGCATCACGCTTACTGCTCGTCGCATCAGATGAATCCAATGAAGTGGTTTTGATACGTTTCTTTCTTTACATCTCAGTTACTACGCTAATTTACAGTCTTTTCTCTCATGAGTAGAGTGATGGCGTTTGTTCATTCCTTATTCAGCATCTGCTATACTTTGTATTACTAAATGCCCAAAGGTATTGTCATCCCCCACTTTATCCGGCTCACTTTTCTTCTGTTCTGTAATAGTATTTCAGTTTCTTCGTTTTCCTTTTTACCTATAGCACTACCAAATTTTCTTATACCAAATTTTCATGCACACTATAAAGTGGGCGCCCGTATATATGTGTGCATGCATGCGTAAGTATTTCAGTGTGTTTCCTGCCGCCGTTGGATAAGCATCTGCCAGCAGCAAGTCGTATAACCCTAGCTTACTTATTTGTTAGGTAGTTTAATTAATTTCTTTGTGTGTTTTTGGGTACTTGCATTGTTTAATTCATATTTTTCGGGCGTATTATAGTATTTGAGGGTTGTAGCATCGCGCCTTAGTACCTGAATAGTCTAAATTCGCGTAGTCGTCTGTCTTCTGTTTTTGTTTTGAACAGCCAGTGTCGGTTAGTCACAGCCAGTGTGCTCCCTGCCACCGTTGGATCAGCAGCTGCAGCAGCAAGTCGTATAACCCTAGGTTACTTATTTGTTAGATAGTTTAATTAATTTCTTTGTGTGTTTTTGGGTATTTGCATTGTATAATTCATATTTTGGGCATATTATAGTATTTGACAGTTGTAGCATCGCGCTTTAGTGTTTACATGGTAGATTCTTACTTAAATTGCGTGTGAGTTTCGTAAAGGAGGTGCAATTTCGAGTTTTAGTTACTGTAATCAAAAATTCAGCAGATTGTAGCGCAGTCGTTAGGCAT